>NC_070592.1:21302250-21672250 GCF_027409825.1 Scomber japonicus | reverse complement strand
AAATGATTTGAGACATAAATGGTGTTATGAGTGTGTCTGAATGTCTGTGTGTGTGTATTTGGTATCTACTGTCCTGTGTGTGTATATGCCTGTGTGTGGGTGTATACTGTATGTCTGTGTGAGATTAAGTGTTAATGCAATAATAAATATTTGAGGAAAAGGATTTGTCTTCATATGTTCCCTTGTTTTCCTGTTGTCATGGGAACAACATACAGCTTCTGATACAAAAGCAGTGAATGAGGCTCTTTGAACTGCACTTCTCTTTTTTTTTTTTTTTTTTTACTACTCTATAATCTTTTACTCATCAATACAAACACAAACACAATAACGCACTGACAAACATATATATACATTTCTCCAGGCATCCAACCTCACTGTGTTTTGTGTGGGAGGCCCATTTGTATCAGTGCTGCATAAACTCCTCCACAAAGACAGGGGTCTTTCTAAAAGGGAAGAACATCAACCGTAACATCCCTTTGACTCTGAATGGGCTATTTTCTATTGATTAGCTTGAAGCTTGGTTGTGTGGGTTGCAGAAGAGCAGTGTTCTTCACAGCAATATCAACGTACCACAGGGCTGTTTTAAAGGGATTGACGAGAAGAAGAAAGGAGGGATTGAGGGGAATAATGCGATGAAGAACACACGCATGATGATATCGCTGCTGAGTTTCTGAACTGATGTAAAATGCCTGAGTAAACTGAGGGTTTGAGATGAAATTGTGCAAAAAGTGTGTGGGTGGCTTTTCTTTTTGGGAGAGGTGGGTGGTTGGGTTGCAGGACCTTTTGGCTGGCATTATAGTACTGCTGGTTAAATATGACCCAGCTGGAAGGAACTGCCTACCTCCCCCCTTCTCTTCCTCTCTGTCTCCGAGAACACATGCTCCATTGTGCCTCTTTTGCCAGCCCTGATAACAGGCAGGAACATGTGCATGTGCTCATGCAAGTGTGCATTTCTGCATGCACGCCTCTTCTGCATGTTTGCATGTAGCACTTAAATGCTTTCATCTTTGGCTACATCTCTGGACTTAGATGGTGTTTTTCTTACCCCTACACTTTTCAATGCCCGACTATGTTGCTGCGACAGCGTGTGTGATGATGACAATGCCGGCGCTTGAGATGTGAATGTCACAACTGGGACAACATTGCTTCGAAAGCAGCGGCATTGTTCATTGTTGCGCTATGTGTTCATTGAATTGCAATTGAGAGCGTATGATAGCACATTCATATATGTGTCTGGCTCAGTGTCCTATCACTGTGTTGTTTCACACATTCATGCAGCAGGAGGCCATTCCAAGCTTCCAATGTGCAAGCTCCATTTTTCTGCCCTTTTTACGGAAATAACATTTATTATTCAGCGCAATGAAAATAACCTGTGGGGGTGGGGGGGGTGGGAGTAAGCCTATCGCTAGTGCATTCCACTGCATTTGGCTTGTCTGTAATGGCAGACGGTGTCATCCTGGCCCGGACATTAGCCTAATGTATGGAGGCAAGCGGGATCGCTGAGCTCACCCATTTCCATTTTAATGGCAGCCATCTAGAGGTTAATTCGGATATGATGCGGTCAAGGCGTGCATATGCGCTGACACGTCAAGAGACAAATAGTGGTGCTGAGAGGATCTATGGGGCGGAAGGGTTTATCTTCCCACCAGGGAGGCAGTTACTGGCACACACACACACACACACACACACACACACACACACACACACAAAACATTTGGTTGGTTGTTTGAAGTTTACTCCTGGGGTAGGTTATATGTGGTGGTGGATATCTTTGTTACTCAATAAACCCCTTAGGGTTGCACTTATTTGGTTGGAAATGATTGCATGTTTGCTCCAATGGGATGCTCATTTTGTATGGATACATCCCCTGATAAGCCACATATATATTACGGCTTTAACGTTTCTCTCGAGAATGAGGAAATAGCTGAATTCTATGTTGAGGGAGATTTGGTATAAATAGTGTATGGTCCAATCTCAAGTAAATGTTTGAGCACATGGTTCTTGTGTTTAAGGTATCTGTTTAAGGTGTACTGTTTATGCTCTGGCTTTAAAATGATGATTAATGTATTTCTGAACAACTACAAAGTCATTTTTGTTGTTGAACTCATAGATAATTTTGGCAAGTTTTCTTTAGTTTTATACCCAGAAACAGCCGTGCATTTATTGACAGTGCCGGAGACATGCTGTGCTAAGAAACATTGGAATTCCTTTCGCAAACATCAAACAAGTTTCATTCTCTTCAGTTGTAATCATCATGTACAACATAAGAAGTAAGGCGTTTTTATTATTGACTGCGAGAACAGGATGGTCTCTGTGTCTTTGTCTTTTATCCGAAGGCAAACCTGAATGCAGACGAAGAGTCGAGACAGAAATGGGGAGGGATGAAAAACAAAAAGAAAAAGAAAAGATGGGAGTCCAGAGAGGAGATTTGTGATTCTGTATTGCAAATATTGTTTGTGCCTTTATGGTATTATGTCAATGTGATGTTGGGATTATGTTCACCAAGATGAACTTCCCTCCTATTTAAAGTCACTGGAGCCAGGGTAATCGTATCTCAGTAGTAGCAGTACAGTTACATGCAGATATGTGACACCATACCCAACCAGGGTATAGGGATTACACTCATGCATGTGCAGACAACTGATATATCCACACACAGGCATATGCTCACCTTGCATACACAAAATACACATGTACAAACTGCCAAAGCATCCCTCCAAACATACCCTGAGGATTCGCTAACAGTGCAAATTAAGCGTTATCTTGCTGTGAATGTCACACCGGTTGTGTCTGACCTCAGCACCAAAGGGCAATGAAATGCAAAAAATAGGTTAAAAAAAAATCCCCCACCCTCTAACACAGTCTTTTTCTTCTTTCCAAGTCATTTATTCCCAATGGCTGTTGCTCTTTCTCCTGTTGACCCTCTGATTTGTTCTACCTTGCTCCCTTTCAGCTACTTTCTTTTTATTTCCCCTAGTTTGTCCCTCATCTCACCTTTGCTTCCATTATTCCTCCAGTCACATCTTCCAAATCTATTTTCTCATCCGTCCATACATTCAGTCAGACAGTCAGTCTACTCTGTGTCTGTCTACCCCCCCACCACCACCACCACCTCCCCCTCTCCCCTGCTGCATCTCTCTCTCTCTCTCTCTCTCTCTCTCTCTCTCTCTCTCTCTCTCTCTCTCTCTCTCTCTCTCTCTTTCTCTCCTTTGGTCTCTCCTGTCTCCTTCCTCCGCTCTGAGGGTTTGTTGTCCTGTCGGAGTACAGCACAGTGACCATCGATTCATCAAAGTGTCACAGCACACTGCCGCAGCTCTGTATGCCCGCAACTAAACAACTGCCCTGGCAAAGCAAACAATAGCTCCTACACACAAACACACACACACTCTCTCTCTCTCTCTCTCTCTCTCTCTCTCTCTCTCTCTCTCTCTCTCTCCCTCTCTCTCCCTCTCACACACACACACACACACACACACACACACACACACACACACACACACACAAAGGTAGAACCTGGAGTGCCGCCCTAGCAAGGTCACACCTCTCCCTGTACACCCATTTGGCAAGCATGCACATCGGTGACGGTTAGTGCCAAGCTGATGCTGCCAGTGGCACATTGGGCTAAGCAGTGGACAACATATCTGTTGAACATTCACAGAAATCAAGCATAGTTAACATTCCAATACAAGCCAATGTAAATTGTTCACATTGACATGCTGAGGGATAAAACACAGTGCAGTAGCCACTAGGACAAGTTAGCAATATTCATAATTGCTGAAACAGCACATTTGCTAGTATTCCATATTCATAATCGCCTGGAATCACCTGAACCTATACACAACTTGAGAAAACATGACCTTCTACTTTGCCGGCGGTCTAGTCAAGCTGAAACAGCACAACCAGCAGTCTGTTTATGGGGTCTTTATGGTGTGTCAGTGGGGTCAACTGCTGGATGGGCTCTTCCCTGCAGATTTACACTGAGGGGCTTCAGAGCAGGTCACCAGCTCCAAGCAGCTAATTTCATAATGCACCCTGGGCGAGGCTTAAATTATTCAACCAAGCCCCGAGTGCAGGATCTACTTAATCAAAGGCTCTGGGTTTTCAAAGAACGGAGAGAGTAGACTTACAGTTCCTCGGTTTACCTCAGCCTCACTTGTATCATACTGTAATATACGGCAATATACTGTATATATCCTTATTCCTACACAGTGCAGCAGAAATATCTGGCAAACATCCCTGTTATGACTGCCTGATATGAAAATAAAATGTTATAAAATTGAAAATCAGTACTTAGTGCCCACTAAACCACTTTCTCAAGTGAACTTTTGATGTGTCTGTTTTTTGTTAATTCTGACCATGTTTGTTTGAGCAAGGATTAAATGTATCTGGCCGCAGCCAAAAAAAGCACCGTCTCTAAAAGCACCACCATAGTCTTTTATCCCAGATTGTGTGCGTCATTATTGATTTAAAAGTCGGTCACTTGGCACAGGTGCTCACACTTCAAAATAGCATTCGGCTGAGGCTCTGGCAGACTCAAGTGGACTTATTCTCTGTCGTGATTTTTTTTTACTTTACGTAATTGTGCCCATAAAAGACAAAGTCTGTGTTCTTGCCTGGTTGATCACCTGTCATCAGTACATACACTGTGTACCATCTTCTAATAACACATGCACTCTGATCACTGTATATCAAAAGCTTTTATCAGTACATAAAATACCCCTTAGATGTCCTTTCTTAGCTCTGTAGTGTTCTTTGTTTTAGCTACTACAACTTTGTCTACTGCATCTCAAGATTCATGGAATCATATCTTTCTTCCAACATGTAAATTCAACCTCAAAACTGATTATTATCAATCCAGATGCATTAACCTCCCTGGTATTGTTTTGCAATCCATCCCAGCCCACACATCCTAACTCATTGCCTATGTGCAAGTGGTTCACAGTCCACTGTGACCCCCATCAAGCTCTGCCATCAGACTGGCTGTATGAGCCATTGATTGGCATTTGTCTGATAGAGGCCCGTAATGAAGGAGATGATGAGGAGATTATTGACCACGTTGGGTATATGAAAATCAGGTAGCAGAGGTGGATGTGGAGGTTTTACCTGGATATTAGTATTGACCTGATGATAATGGGAAGGGTGGATGCTCACTTGCTGGGCCTATTTAAAGGCTTTAATGAAAAATCTGATGCAGATAGCTCTCACTTTGATCTTTTTTGTTCTCCTCTCTTGTTTCTGGTTAAAGATGAGGACAGAATAGACAATAGGGGGAGAAATGAGAGAACACACTGTGATGTGCAGTTATTCTAAATAGTCTATCCAGCATATAGGTCCTTATTTGGTTAGCGTTAATCTCATTTTACACAAACGGCACAGGCTTTTTGTGAAGAATTCATTGTAAAACTTGCATTTTATGCAGCAAACAAAGAGCTGAACTCTCTGAATGCAGCATTTTACTGCAAACTAAAGTATATTCAAGTGGGTAGGGTTCAAGTGCACACATTAGCATCTTTTAGAAGAGGTCAAGCGCATATGAAGCTCTGAAAAGTGATGGCTGAGAGGGCCGCACTTGTTTTTTTTTACAAGACAGGCCCCGGGGAGTCAACTGTGGCATGATGGATACACTGTGACTGAAGATGCTATTATCTTCCTCCTGCTGCTGATGCCATCCAGCCAGACCGGATTTTTTTTTTTACCTCCTGACATTATCTCTCATCTTCCCCTCCTTAAAAACATGTGTGCCATATCATTTTTGCTGTGCTACCTGGGACAAAAAGCTAATATTTGTTTGTTTGTTTTTGTGCGTGCGTGTGTCAGCTTGTGTTTTCCCAGCAGCATGTTGAAATTCATAAACACCATGGTGTGGCACGTAGCCCCTGAAATCTTAAATAGGGGGTTTGATTATTGCTGTGAAAACAAATGCAGCGCTCGCTTGTCTGGCTAACCAGGGATTATCCATGTCCGTGCTTAATTTCTCTGTCATTTCTTTTCTTTTTCTCCCTGAACTCACTTGAAAGAAATCAGGTTTTATATTATGTTGGTAATGAGTAAGACTGAGAGGAATAAAATTACTTCCATTTTTTTTTCCTATTGTCTTCCCGCTTGGTGTTTTATTACCTGTAAATCCCTACTGGTTATTCCAGGCATGCGACACTTTTCAGAGTGAAAATTTGGACACATTTTTAAGCTCTGGGATTGTTCTAGCCATCAGAGAGCTCACACAAAGTAGTACGGAATCTGTATGTTTCCCAATCTTTCAATAAGGGATACATGTTTCTCCTGGAGGGACTGAACAAAGCAGTCTTCATTTTTACATGTTTTTCAAAGCTGCAGTGACATTCTTGTTTCTTAATGCCCTTTTTTATTGCCTTCAGGTAATATAACTCATTTCCATGCATTGATACATTGCAGACATTATTCCATTTATGAGTATAGGCATACACCTAAAGAAGAACAAATCTGCTTTATGTATTGTATTGTTTGTGTTGTTGACTAATGTGGGTTATGCAGATAACAGATGTCCTCCAATTACACTCTCCTAATTACATTTTAATCAGGCTACATTATGATTCAGGTTTTTGGCTGAAGCAAACAAAAGGAAAATACAGATCATTTGTATTCCATGTATTCTTGCATGAATTCTAATTTAGTCCCTCTATGAGAATAATTATTTATGCAGTGTCCTTTCTTGTGATCAAAACTGCACTTTACATTTTACTTCTCTCACAAAAGAAAAACAAACGAGAACTTATCGCATTCCTGTTGTCTTAGTTTAAAAACTACAACATGCAGTACATCAGAAGGCTGCTTATAGGATTTGACTGTCCAGCATAATTTATCTTCTTGTCATCTGTCAGTGGTAGGCTGGCAGCAGTCAGCTCAGCTCCAGCTGTCTAGATGATGAAAATGAACTTTGACATTAACCGTCTTTGATTGCAGGGCATATGCATCACCACAGAAAGATCAACTGAGTGTCTTATTAGCTGCATTGTGCAATCTATACATGTGCATTTAGACACTCATTTGTGCATTAACACTGAAAATGCATGAAGAGCAATACAACAAATAGCGCAATTACTCATGAGTCCACACATTAGTGATTAATTAATTACATTTTAATCCCTAAGCATTGATCAAAGGTCTGGACTGTGCTCAGATCATTTCAGATCAGTCATTTAGCTCAGGGATTCAGAACACACACACACACACACACACACACACACACACACACCGGGTTCTCACTCCACACTTCCAACCAACCAACACTCGTGCAGATAGATGACAACACACAATTAATGTTTCAGATTGAAGGTAGTGTGAGTGGCTACTGTCAAAAATGTAAAAGATGAGTACAATTAACGCAGCACTCAAGAGTGTGTCTCTCTTCATGAGTGTGTGTGTGTGTGTGTCTGTGTGTGTGTGTGTGTGTCCTTTTTTTTCCGATCCTCTGCCCCCTCATCTTCTCTCCTCCAGCTATGTCATGTATTAACGTGGGAACCTATTAGTAATGTGGTGAAAGGGCCAGTGAGTGAACAAGTGTGTGATGATGGAGGTGGAAGAGATGGGGAAGGCTTGGAGCCGATGAGCCATTTAGCACTGCTATATTAATGGCTTAGGCTGCATGCTGTAAGTGATAATGGATGTTGCAGCACTTGGTGCAAACTGTTTGACTGTGCGTGTGTCCATGTGTGTGGATTTGTATCATTTGCATATTAGTTTGTAGAGGAGTGTCTTATTTGGATTAATGCTCTATAACACTTACCCATTTCAACAACCTGCTGGCCATTCTAACACCTTTCACAGTCTTTTAATAACTGCCTGTTTCTTTTTCTCTTCACAGCTCAGAACTGCAGTTACACACTACACAGTCCCAATGGGACGATAGAGAGCCCCGGCTATCCTTATGGTTATCCTAACTATGCCAACTGTACATGGGTGATTGTGGCGGCGGAGCACAACCGGATACAGCTGGTGTTTCAAGGCTTCGCCCTAGAGGAGGACTTTGACATCTTGTCTGTATATGACGGGCCACCCAGCCCTGGGAACCTGCGGACACGGTAAAGTAAACCTATGTATTAAATTCTGTTGTAAATTGCATGTATGCTGTTGTGTGTTTTTATAACAATTGATTTTACTTGAATGTTGATTTTCTTATAATTAAACCCACTGAAAACAACATTTTCTAAAGATTACAGTGCAGTTTGGGATTTGAAGGGTATTACTAATGGGCCACTGAATGGCCGTTACATGATGCAGTAAGTCACAAAGAGGTAATTTAGGTTTATTACAATTTGGGTCTTTTCAGAGTTTTGAACATTATACATTTGTGTAATATTAAAATCATATTCAACAAGTTAACCCAAGTGAATCCAACCCAAATTAAACCAAATGAATTATGTTTGACTCTTTTTACATTTTTTACTTTTTACATAATGTTTTGAAGGATGAATTGTACTGTTGAGCAGCCAGACTGCTTTGAAATGAGAGACACACCATCATTTTAAGGTGTCTGCCATACATTCTACCTGGATTATTATTTCTGTCAGGATGTTCTTTTTGATAGTGATCACAAAGATCTAATAATAAATAAATAAAGTGGTATCGAATGTTGTAAGAGCAGTGATGACAGTGATATCTCCTTTTTTCCCGGATCACAGCTGTTATAAAATGTCATGTAATATAATGTATATGCATATGACATTTCATAGTTCTAGCAGCTTTGGGGAGGGGGCGGGGGATAATGTGATATTGCCAAAAAAAAGAGGTCTGAATGGACAAGTAACACAAACATTCAGACAATCAGACAGGTTTCAAATAAATCCCCAGATAAGTCAGTTTATTTGGAAGTGAGATGCAAAGAGTGATTTCAGGTGACATTTCAAGTGAGCTCAATATTGGTCTTTATCTTTAATTAAAGTGGTAGCCAATCTAGTAAACTCTTTTTTTGGTCATCAAACCGCTCTCTTTTGCTTCATCAGACATTGTTATCATGAAGTGAAATGCAAAATGGTGATCCTCCTAACCAGTATAAATGATAGCCAAAACTATGAAACCATGAACACCAACCACAAACTTAAAAGTACTGATGAAGGCCTCAGTCGACTGGAGACCGGAAAAGAGGAAAAGCTATAATGCGGGCTATAATCTTTGATGCATTCAGAGGCATATTGAGCAGATCCTTGGGCGACTAATGCAAGGTTTGACTCTGCAGATACTGTGACGACATCCAAGGTTATTCACTTGGTTGCTGGGCACATTCTTTGCTTTAGAGCTGCTAGCGAAATGAAATGAAGGTCACTTGGGTGTGAAGACTGAAACAAACAATTTCGGAATCAACAGTCTCATCTCACCGTGCAACTGTCAATTTAACAGCCGCAGAAAGTGCTGCCTTGTGCTAACATTGCAAACTGAAATATTGCCTCTTCGGTTTGCTGTGTTTCATGCTCGCTAAGTTTTCACATTTTGTAGCATTCAGGATTTTACAAGTAAATAATCTTAAGCAGGTCTTTAGATCAGCAGCAGTTATAAACTACAGTCTCAGAGCTGCTATTCACTGATGTGTTCATACGTATACTGATATTATTATTGCTTGCAGACCTCTTGGCAGTCCATCAGGTACATACTGTACAGGACGTAACTTAATCAGCGTCAATTCTTGCTTCTGATCGGCTGAAGCTACACCCAAGCTGCTTTTAATTGGTGTCACCTTCTGCTATGAGCTTGGCCTCGCAAATAGTTTAAAGCACATGTTATGCAAGTCCTCTGGAGACACATGAGAGAAATATTCTAAAGGGCTTTTGTTATTGACACTGTTTTGAGTCTCTGTCTGCCTTGCTGTGTTTGTCCCTGTCGATATCACCCGTCCCCAACCCCCCCTTCTCTCTCTCTCTCTCTCTCTCTCTCTCACCCTTCTCTGCCCCCTCCCTGCGTTTTCTCATTCTGTGCCAGTGTTGCCTCCACTGCATCTCCCCGCAGAAAGCGAATGAAAGAGAGAAGAAAATCCATTATGGATTGCTGTTGCGCTGTTCTCCTCAGCCTTTCTCCTGTTTGGACCTCTGGGCTGTGTTGTATATTGATGCTCCAGCAGGATGGGGAGAGGGAGGGCTAGAGAGGTCAGGAAGCGTTCCCCTCTCTCTCTCTGTGTCTAAACGCTTTGAAAATAAGTGAGAATTTTGGAAAAAGAGAGACAGAGAGAGAGAGAGAGAGAGAGAGAGAGAGAGAGAGAGAGAGAGAGAGAGAGAGAGAGAGAAGAAAGAGTAGGGTTGGGATAAGAGAGAAAAATACCGAAAGAAATGAGAGAGATGGAGAAGCAGTAGCAGTGTTCAAGATTGTGTAGGCAACACTGATCTCCTTTCAATTCTACTTGTGTTGTGTTTGGCTAGAATTCCTCACTTTTCAAAGACGGCGTTTTGTAAAAAGTGAGACTTCAAGCTTTATCTGTGAGTGATCTTGAGAAGGCTGGCAATAAGCTAGATGCAGCTCCCACCAGTCAACAGTAGTCTGTCAGAACATGCATGCATATTTACACTTGCGCACCCACAAACACCCCCCACTTACACACACACACACACACACACGCACACACACAGAGGCACATTTTCATGCACACACAAAGATGCACGTCTGATAATTCAGCCCTCCCTTTGTTCTCATCTCTTGCTTGTGTCAAATGTAATTTTCTTTCCATCTCTCTTGCTCCTCTTCCTCCAATTTCTTTCACTCCCCTCTTTTCCTCTTCACTTTTTTTTTTTTTTTTTTAATATCTTATCTCTTCTGCCTGTTCTCCATTTTGTGTCCCGCATGCTGTGTTGGCTAAATTTGATCAGCCTTTCATGTTTACCATGCTATAAGTTGTAGATCTTCGAGGGTTTTTTTCCCCATTAATCTCAAGTATGCATCAAAAATGAATGTTTTGCTTGTTTTCATGTTTAAATGATCACCTTTGATTTCCTTATCAAAGCAGACACTTTTCTTTAGATTTTTATTTATTTATCATTTCATTCATTCATTGCTGTCACAGTACCAAGAGAAAAAATTATTATCAGGAGAACGCTTCCTTCCAAATCAGTTTAGCTACTGAATATGTGTGTGTTTGTGTTCCTATATGCACCCCAGTGTGTTTGTGTGTACTCCTGCAGCAGTTGCTCTATGAGTCAGAGTCACTGCTTAGGAAATACATGTATGAGTCAGTCTGTTGCTGCACTGCCGCAACAGGCAGTGTCGCAAACTGCCGATCCCAGGTGACACCACGGAGAAGCAGCAAGAAAATTCCAATTATATGAATTGGGAAAACAGAAAAATGCCATGCAGTGATATATGTTGTTGACTGTAAACACAAACTGCTATGGGGATTTGATTGCTGTTAATTAAGCTGAGCCTTCCAGAGATAGTGTAGTGTCTAAGTGGTTCAGTGCAACTTGTGACCTCAGTGCTGTGGAAGCACTTTATACAGGGAGAGGCTGAACTGCAGCAAACTAACCTCAAGACAAATACAGTCAGTGTAAAAATGATCCATGTATTTATAATATCCTAAGGAGAGAAGGTTTCATTTCCCGTTTACTTTTGAATGATGTTTAAAATGACACCTCGTGATGTGGTATTGCTGTCTGTATCCAAGTGTGTGACAATGAGAGGTTGTAAATGTAAGGACATGTGCAGCCATGTGTGTATTTATTGTTACGATCTGTAGGATATATACATCTTAATAATGTAAACAGTTGTTGGTGATAGTGGTGGGCATCATAAGCTTTGGCTACAGCCTATACCTTAATAATTTGTGCATTATGGGTAAGGATATATTATATTTGCAGCAGATTTGCGGCTATACATATGTCATTTTTCATTCTATATGATTCCTTCTGTTTTCTCTCTTTTGCCGTTTTGTCTCATATTTTTAAGAGTCTGAAACTAAGATCAAATCAAAGATCAAAACTAGGGGAAAAAATGACAATTTTGATAAATAAGGTGATTAGCTTAGCTTAGCACAAATATGGGTTATGGGGGAAACCTCTAAAGCTCACATGTTAACAAGCAAATACTTTCTATTTCATTTATTTAATCCTTACAAAAACTAAATGTAAAAACAAGCTGCTAAAATTTTTATGCTAAACTAAGCCATTTGCTTGCAGGGTCTATTGCACACGTGCACGATAGTGGTATTGAGTCTAACTCTTGACAAGAAATATGTGTATTTCCCAAAATGTCAAACTACTCCTTTAATGTAGCTGCTGACCATTTTTCTTTGTACAGCATAACCTTTTAAATAGATTTCACACAATACAGGAAACATTTATTATACCATTCTATTAAAATCAACTTGCAAGGACCTGACATTAGTTTGAGATATCCTGCACAGTGAACATTCACTGGTCACTTTTCTGTCACATGGTAATACTGTTGTGAACAGAACCTATTATGTAAATGTTTCACATGAAATGTTTTTACTTAATACTTCACTGTACTGCAGCCTTGTTAATGTATGAGACCTTCAGCTTCACATCCTTTTCACGACACCATGTTATTGTGTATTCTTCGCCCACGAGGGACTGCTTTTTCACCTGCATAGCTTATGACTATAATGCTTTTTGTGGCACCTGACCCTCAGTTTTGTAATGAAGTATGCTTGAATTCACCAGCTCAATGTGCAGTTTTCAAAATGGTGGATCTGCATTACTTAATAACAATCATGTGACCTTAGGTATTGAAATGGTTACTGAGAGATGTTGTCTACAGATCATTTATCTTTTTTGCAAGTCTGCTTGTGTATGGAAATGCCTGGTTGCAGTAGAAGTAGCACTTGTAGTTGCAAATTGTTCAGAAATTTTTCAATCCCTTGTCTGTTGTCATAATTGTTAGCATTTGCAGTAGTAACCACTTTAAAGGAGAGGTTCACAATTTTTCAAGGCTGTCTTGGATGGCTAGTATGAGCAATAGGCATGATTACAGCTAGGGCACCTGCCTATTGTCAACAATGAACCTATCCTTTAACAACCATCAGTTTTTTTGTCAGTTGGATGATTAGTATGAACCTTGACATCAGTAGCCTTGGTGTTCTGGGTTAAATAGAGCCTGTAGTGTTCCAGCATAGTAGTCAGAGAGACCTTCCAATGACCAAAGAAAGCACAAGATTGACCTTAAGCAAGACACTGAGCCTCTGCTGGCTCACTTACTGTTACTCTCTATGAAAGCGCACAATTCTTACTTGTAAAAAGTAATCTTTTTTCCACTTTTGTGTCACATTTCACCTTGTAACTGCCAATCAGGGGAACACTGAGTATATTTCAGCAGAATGAAAAGCTATTGGGGTGTGTGTGAAGGCATCCCTCTTCATATGCCTTTTTCTTTGTGATGGAGTGATGGAACGGAGGGACTTAAGGCTTGGCAGACTGGCAGGGGTGAGGAAGTGGGAGAGAGGGGGAGGCGTGGAAGGGACAGATTTTCAGCCTGCGGGCTAGATAGGACCTAAATAAGAAGCACTAGTGCATGGTGCTGGGAGTGGCATTAACACTACAGTTAGCCCTCAGTGCTGTGAGGACAGGGTGTCACAATATGGGTTTGTGTGTGTATGTGTGTGTGTGTGTGTGTGTGTGTGTGTGTGTTTGTGATGAAGAAAGTGAGAGCTAGTGTGTGTGCTCAGACTGTGCTTACAAATTGGGATCTAGGCTAGTGTACAGCCCATCCCAGCGAGCTGATTCACTGTCAACAAAATCAAGGTTTATTGGAGTACAAATAAAATGAACACCACACACACAAACACACACACGCACACACTTTAAGTGGAGAGTAAACGGCAATGGGCTGGAAAACTGTTGGTCCTGTAACTTTTCAGACACATATGGTTTCAGACACGCCTCTGCTTTCTGACAAGCACTTGCTGTCAAGTGCTTGCACAGTATGAGCGTGAAAGGGGAAAAATATTACGTACATGCTTTCATATTGATTCTGCCTGTAGTTCACAGTTTGATTTGAGTAAAATAAATGTACTGTTTAAAAGCAGATCCTGAAGGTAAACTGTAAAGGATACTCTTGAAATAGTGTTTAATTAATTAATCAATTGGTTGATTGTCAGACAATTTGATTATTGCTTTTGTCATTTATCAAGTAAAAATTCCAAATATAGTCTGTTTCTGCCTCTGAAATGGGAGGATATGCTGATTTGCTCTAAGGAAATTATGATAGTCACATTTCACTATTTAATATACACTATTTCACTATTTTGTCTCATTTCAAATACTAAATTATTGCTGAAAAATAAATAACTAAAAACATAAATCAGATGAATAAATAATGAAATATATTTGCAGTTTTACACCAGTATATCATATATCCTGATTTACTGCAGTATTCCTCAATAAAATGTGCTTGCAACACACTTTTTTTTAGCCGTTTTTTTGTAACAAAAGGCTGTAACTGGGTTTTATTATACTGTGGATCCATTATTTTTATATCATATCTCTTTTAAATTATACCATCTGCTCACATAAAAAGAGGCAGATGAGTATCCTTTATCATTATTTACAAGCATTCAGGTTCAAAACAGCCACAAATTTCTGATTTTATTATCAAGTTGATGTCGGTCAATTCAATTTAGTTCAATTCAGTTCTATTGAATAGGCTTTATTGGCGTGACATTTGGCATGTGTTGCCAAAGCACAAATACGGTTATGAGAGACAATGTTATGGAATTAAATTAACAAAAATAATGTGAATAACAACATTAGTTAATAGACTACAATAGATAATGAAATCAACAAATGCAATAAATAAGATAAACAAACAAAACAAAAGGAGATTGTCGAATATGATAAGCACAATATATTCATAATTGCCTATCTATGTCTTACTGGTTGTGTCTTTTATTGTGGCAGGAAATGACATATTTAGCAAACACTGCCCACAATGAGAGCTCATTTCTCCCTTTCCGTCAGACTTCAGAATTCTGAGCTTTATTTACTTGTTTTTTTTAGTTTTTTTAATAATTCCTCCCTAATATCTTTATAGTTTTGACATTTTGATAGAAAGTGGGTTTCCATCTCTACAGCTGCCTCAACACAATGACAGCACAGCCTGTCCTCTCAGGGCAGTCAGGTCTGCCTGTGTCTGCCCCTCTCTACTGCCAGACTATGGTCACTCAGTCTGCACATTGTCAATGTCTTTCTCTTCAGCCTCAGGAGCAGTTGGCTGATGGGACTCCTTTCTATGTTCAACTCTTGGCGGGCAAGAGCTTTATAATGCTAACAGGCAGGGCCTGTCTATTTAATATGGCTCCAGACTTTGATAGATCTTTTTTGAATACTTTGAGGTAAAGGATATTGGCCTAATTCAGGTCTGCATACAGAGTTTCGTGGTTTTCTTTGTGCTCAGAGAATATTTTGCAAAACTCTGCATGCAGGGTTTCCATTGAATTTTTGTCCTATTTTTCCCAATCATTTTGTAGTAAGAGCCCCCATATCTCACTGCCATGCAATGCACTCAGTTCTATAACTGATTTTAATATTTTGAGTCATGTCCTATTTTGAATTTGAACTGAACGCTTGCTGGCATAGAAATCCCTTTTTGGGTTAGGGTTTGTTCCTAATTGGGTTCTATCTGTTATAAATGTTTGGTCATATCTCTGCCACCTTGATCTTTTTTACAATGTGTTTTGATCTTCTTCATGTTAACTGTCAGGGCTCAGGTCTTACAGTACTAATGGAGACAGTCCAGGCTCTGCTGAAGACCTTCTTTAATAAGAGACAGTATGGCCAGGTCATCTGCATAAAACAGACATTTGGTTTCTGTGTCTTGTAGAGGGAGACCAGGTGCTGGTGCTTGTTCTAATAACAATGCCAGTTCACTCATAAGAATATTGAAAAGGGTGGAGCTGAAGGCTGAGGTTGTATCCTTGCTTCAGGCCCCTACTGTGCAGGAGGAAGTATGCATTTTATCTCCAATTTTGGCAGCCAGTTTGTAATTTTCATATATTGATGTAATTACATCAAAAGACTTTCCGACTATACCACTTTCAATGAGTTTAGAAAGTAATCCCTTCATGCCTGATTGAATCAAAAGCTTTTTGGAAATCAACAAAGCATGCATGAACTGTGTCTTTATTTTGATTTACATATTTATCGATTAATGTGTTTTGTGTGAAAATGTGGTCAGCTGTTATATAATTTGGAGGGAATCCAATCTGATTTGTGCTTAAGACACTGTGCTCAATGAGGGAGTCTATAATTCTTGAATTAAGCATACTGCCAAATAAATTCCCCAGGCTACAACTACACAGATGCCTCTGTAATTGTTAGGATCAAATATGTCTCCATTCTTGAAGATGGGTGTGATCGACCCTTCACTTCAGCTTTCAGGGAAGTGACCTACACTTACAAGTTTAACATTTTTAGGATGGGTAATTTGCATTTTACAATATCATTTAAAATGCCATCAGGCCCAAATTCTTTTTTGGACCTTCACTTTGTTTCCATTTCTAACTGTGTGATGGGTAATCCACTGGGCTCTGATCATTCTTAAAGGGTGTTTCAACATCTTTCAGGTTTTCTGAAATCTGCTCTTGAGCTTGATTTCTTTGGAGGTTTTCTATAAATTTTGAATGAAGTGTTTGTTGACGTTTCTTTATAAATACATTTTCCCAGAATTTATTTGACTCCAGAGACTCTTCAATTAAATGTAATTGGTTTTGTAGATATTGTTCTTTTTTGCTCTGTGTGTTTTTATATTGTTATAGAGTCTCACAGGTGAAGTTTTGCATTTTAACTTTGTTAATGAGGCCTAATTATCAAATATGTGGTCGATATTTAGAAGAGTCTAGAAGAGACTGAATATTTTCACTGACCATTGTTTTTTGGTCCTGCTCCAGGTTGTTTTGTGCCCTTCTGCATCACTACTTATTTTGAACAGCTGTAAAGGGCTGAGAACATATGTTTCTGTATCTGTTCTTTTCAGATACAAAGTGATCTGCAAGTGATCTGATAGAGGTGTTTGTTCTTTTATCGTGAAGGCTCTCAAAGAGGTTTGGTCTAAATCTGTTACAGTATTATTAACATTGCTGCTGCCAAAGTCTGAACAATATGTATAACGTCCAAAGGAGTCCCCTCTCAGCCATCCATTGATAAAGTATAGACTCAACACTCTGCAAAGCTGCAAGACATGTCCTCCACTCTTGTTTGTGTTTTTTTCATAATTATTCCTGTTGGGAAGGTAAGGCTAGCTCCAGTGATGCAACTGTTGCCTCCAGTTCTATTAATGTCTAGCAGCTCTTCAATAGTTCTAGCATTTAAATCTCCAGTGATCAGCATAGATCCTGGAAATGGCTGATCTCTTTCTCTATGGTGAGAATCTTCTGATTAAAATATGTAGATTCTATGAGGGGAATATAAATTGCACATAAAAGAATAGTTTCTCTGTGGAAATTATATCTTTTTTAAATTTTTAACCAAATGTGATATTTCCTGAGTCTGCTAGTTCTGACTTATACCATACCAACATTCCCCCTGAGTCTGTACCCTGGGTGACTTCATTTAATTTTGATGATGAGACTATAAACTCTATAGTTAGAGGGGAAACCAATGGCGGCATCTCTTTTGCACCAAGGCTCCTCTGGCTACCTCAGGATATGCAGACTGTGTGCAAACTGGGTATGTTTTATTGAACAGGGGTAGTGGGCAACTTGAACATTTGGCCATTGTCACAGTCTCTGGAAATGCTGTCTTTTTCTGTATTGTGTGTGGGTTTAAAGTCTACCTGGGTAACAGAGTGGACATCACTATAGAGTGAGGGGAAAGAGACAGGATCACTCTCCCCTGTCTCCTCAGGCCATTTTTACCTGAATGGATTAGGATGTGGCTTGGGCAGCCAGGGTGAGACTCAGAGAAACAACCCATGGCTGCTTCTGTGTTTTGACACCCAAGTTTGCCCAAGCCTTCCCTCATCAATGAATTTTCCATTTGAGTTGATTTGAAATACAATATCTGCTTTTGCAGTGGGATTATCTGGTCTAATGGGACTAACTGTGTGGTGTGTGCCCGCTCTGGTTGAGAGGGGATCATCCTGCTGGCTGTTCTGGGAATGTCTGCTGTGTATTGACTGTGGTCAGTCCTCAGTGGTCCAGATTCAGTGGTCACCTGTTCCTTCAAACCATCCAGTACTATGTCCCTCTCCTTGAGTTCCTCTGTTGGAGCAACAAGTTGGAGCTCATGGCTCTCTCTCTCTCTCCATCTGCATTTCCCAGGAGTTCTTAGAGCAGCAAGCTGTCTCCTGTGACTCTTGTGGTTTAGCTCTCTCACCTGTTCTGACAGTACAACAAGCTCTCTCCTCTGGCTCTTTTTCTCTCGCTGTAGCTCTCTCACTTGTTCTGTCAGAGCGAACAGGTCTTTCTTGTGGCTTGTGCTGAATTTGAGTATTGTTTTTGATGGATTGTCTCTTTGCTTCCTCGCTATTTTCTCATCTCCATGTATTGTTGTTGTAAGAGTTGTGCTGAGTTCCCTTAACTGTATTCTATTTCTAACTGATGAAGTGTTCCTTCAGGTCTGTAAGGAGGTCTAATGTGGAGGGGTCAGGGTCGGCTCTGTGTCATCATGGTCCTCATCCTCAGTTGGGATGCTAGAGATAGTTGGAAGGTCTTTGTCAGAGAGGTGTTCTCTCTACCAGAGATTTAAGTATGTTGAAACCGTACTGGTAATACCCCTGTACCATGACTTTACCAATTCTATAAACATTGACAGTTGTCATATGCTATTAGAGTCCTCTGGGTCCCTGGTCTCTAACTGCCAGTACTCTTTATTGCCCTTTTTTGCCACTGATGGGTGATGTTCGATAAGGGCTCTGTGCCAGGTTTCAGGTCTATCAGTCTAGAATGATTAGATGCCTAATTTCTCAACTTTTAAAAAGATCAGCAAAAGGGTTTTCTGGCTTTCCCTTAAGAAGTTCCTGTTTGAATGTGCTTGTCCCTGTGTCATTTTTAATTTAGTGTGGGAATTGTATGTTTAGGATTTCACTCATGCTCTGCTCTGGGTAGTAAGGAAAGGTTGGCTGCTGTTTTGAATGGCTCACTGGTCATGTTTTTTTGAATAATATATTTTCCAACTGCTACTGTTAGCATCCACTGCTAGCTTCCAACTGCCACAGTTAGCTGCCATTGATTCCAGCTGTCATTTTGGGGCTCCAAATGTCACTGTTTAATGTCAGCTCAAATGGCTTATCTGAGTTAGTCTTGGAAGTCTATTGTAACGCCTGATCTCCCTTTTGAGTATCTGTTGTTTGTTGATTTCCCCCGTTTCCTCTCTACTAGCATCAAGCTCCTGCTAACTCCTGCTAGCTCTTTTCACTCTTTTTTGGGGGGAATTTTCCTGTTGTCTCTTGCTTTTCCTCTTGTCCAGTTTGACTTTCCTGTTGTCCTCAAGCTTGTCTTTAAGGTTACCACATTTTTACTGTGTTCTTCTCAATTTAACGTGACAAAAATAATTGCAAATCTAGGAGCTCATGTAACACATGCCTCCCCTGTCTTAGCTGTAATTACAGTTAGTTACTGTTAGCATGGAGCATCCAAAGCCAGGAGCATTTGGTGTGTTAGATTGCTTCCATGTCTCATCATATGTGTGTGTGAACATGTATGGTGTTAGTCAATGAGTCAAGCTTGTAAAGAACCAATGTCTGCGGGTCAGGGTGAGAGTAGATGACGTACAATGGCACCTCCCGCATGAACACTTGCCATAGCAATAAGTCTCCGTCAGTGAAGGCCTTGGGCATCAATCTCTCACAACACATACTTTGGAAAATGACTTTAGTACGTAAGCGTGTGTGTCAGTGTGTGTATGTGCATACACTTGTTCCTTCTTTGTCTGTATATCCTGCGCTACACGTGCTTCTATGTGAACACGTTGTATAAGAGTAGGTTACATTAAATTAGGAGGAGGAGTGTGCGATTGCGTGTCAGAGAGAAATATGTCTGGCTGCATGTTTTTGTTTGTTTGTGGCAGTCATGATTAAGCATCTTGTTCCACAGCATCCACACACACACACATTCCCGTCTACATACATGCACTCTTTGTAGTTATGTGGCTAGATTTTTATTTCATACACACACCCACACATGTGCAAGCAGACACACTGATACACACACGAGTGGATTTATGGTTCCTTTGAGTCTCGGCTGTTAATGTAGAGACTGCCACTTATCAACGCCAGCTTTAACGACAGACTGCTAAAAACAGGGGGAAGAGTGATAGTTTGTTTTTCATCATCTCGTGCTGGGAAAAAGTGAAACGATGTTGAGATTTATGGCACTGGCTCACCTGTGAGGCAGAATTATTAGGCCCTGTAACCCCAGATTAGAGAAATAATCAACTAGATGGCTATGAATTTATATCCTACATCCTGTGTATCATTCATTGTGTGTATAGCTATTGACATCCTCCCATCCCCGGGCCTATCAATGTTCTTAACAGGATACACTTCAGCAGCAGCATGAAATGAAATGTTTACCGAGATAAAAGATTAAATATGGAGTACACCCTTCAGAAAGATGTGTCATTTTCAGCACTTCTGTGTTCGGGGTCACTCTTGTTTGAGTAGAAGGAATACACAATAATTTTTGGAGGTCTGCCTGTTGAGCTATTTAAATCATCAGGGATGAAAACAGAGGTATAATTAGACCACTGTAATGCTCCTTGCTCACATTTGCCAATATGCAATCTCAGAAAATAAAGAACGTAATTGTACCTTTTTGCCCCATACAATCTCTGTTAATAAAATATAAACATTAACCTTTTTTCACTGTGATTTTATGTGGAGCGACTCCTTATTATTAAGTCAAATACTAATAAGTCTTATCTCTGCAGTTTTGTGTGAGAAATTGGCATCGACTACTTTTCAACAACATCAGCTAGTGGGTAGCACAGCAGCAGAGGCTCAGCAAATCAGATATATTTAGCTATATACAGGTCATAAAGTATAATAAAAATCGAAGCGACTATTAAAATTTGACCTTTTACTTTGGATAATGTTTATATAAGTCAACACAATCTCATTTTTGCCAATAAGTCCTGTGCACAAAAACAAAATGAAGACAGGCTGATAGCCCATTGTATCTATTTAAATGTTTGTTGTAATTTCACAGTATTGAAATAATAACCACAATACACTTGCCAGTTACATACAGTCAAACGCCCAGTGCACAAAGCAACTGCATATAATATGACAGGAGCAAAAACAAATAATCATATAAAAATTGATAAACACCAGCTTACAAAGGAATGATGGGAGGTGGACGTTCTGCTTTTCTGACTGCATGGAATTCATTTTGTTGTTTTGCACGACAATGTATATGCAAATCACGTCAGTCACAATTTGTCAATTATGATACCTTAAAAGTATATTAAAAGTCATGAGTGCGCATGTGTGGTGGGTTTAACATGTACAGCATGTCTAGATTTAACATTGTGCAGGGGGAAGCGCCATCTGAGAGGCAGGGCTTCACATGAAAGCTCTTTCCAGTTAATTTTAGAGTGATCAACTGGCATTCATAATTTTCAATTATCATAATAAACATGTGTTGCCAATGTATAATTTTCTCTGGAGAAAAAAAAAATCTCAAATGGCAACTATGAATAAGACATCAGTCACAGACTCATTTTGAAACCTGATGTGGATCCAACACTGTTTCCAATATATCACACTTTGTGGTAAGTGGAGGTTTTGCTGTTCAGAAATCTTATCTTCTACAATTGTGGTGTACCATTATCATAAGGCTATGCAATAGGTTTCTAATTAAACCACTGTGGTCAACTAGCCATGGACAATCTGATTTAAGCCTCACTGCAGGTCAGTAATGATTATATGTTTAGGTCAATACACCAGCCTTAGATGATTTATAAAAGATTACTGTAAAAATCAGAAGTCATAACAGGTCTCCCTGTGTGCTCAATTTTTCCTTGCATTTCTTTTAAGCCCTGGAAGCGATATATTTTATCCATAATACTGTTCATGCAAAAAGCAAGCACAAGTAAGAACCGCTTAACCAAAGAGTTCAGAAAAATGCATGCCATGTCCTTGGTCTGTCAGTCTCTTCATCATATTCTTGTATAACTGTGGCTGTTCTCCACAAATTATAAGGCCAAAAAGTCCTTTAACCATTGCTCTAGACTGAAACCCTTGGTTCTACATAATGAGCATATAATCAACATGATCACTTTATATGATGGAAAAAGCTACTTCTCTGCTTCTTTTTTTTTTACAGTGATTTGTAGTTCTGGGTTTGAATTTCAGAATTTTAAGCTAAAGTTACAGACAATGTGCTGTGCTGTTTATGCATCTCCCACGCATCTACAAGTAATGATGCACACATCTCATATTCATGTACTTTCTCTCAAGTACTCGCTCAAGTATCTCTATCGCTCTATCTACTTGTTTCTCTCAAACACTCATCTATGCTGCCTTAAGCTTTAGAAACATGACAGTAATAAGAGCTCTCCAACATTCAGCTCTCAGTGCATACAAACATAGCTTACTTTACCCTAATATATTATCTTTTTATATTACTATTTCAGAATTATATTAGATGTTTGAAAACTAACTCAAATATCTAGCTGTCAAATGTCTACTGCACCATTGTGACATAGCAAATAGTGTTGACCTCCACAAGAAATCAAATCTGCAAACAGCAATTCCAGGAACACAGTAAAAGCAAGCAGAGAACATGTCACACAGTTACAATAATGACACTTCTACCTGCTGAGCAATTTCAGTCATGAATGGAGGAAGCACTGCAGACCAGCAGAACACCTGTTTGTGTCTTTCTCACAGCCAGAGAGAGTGCCATGAATGACATCAGTTCCTCCTGTTTTCACTCACCACTGTAAGAAACCAATCGATATAATCAGCTGGTCTGTGACACAATGCAGTCATCAATTCCCTGCTCAACTTTCGGTTTTAAACAGTGCTCTAATGTCCATACACAATATTTGATTGCTGTTATGTGTTTGGTAAAATGTGTATAAATTTGAAAGATGCTTTTTAACCAACTGACAATATAATTTGGGGTACATTTTAGTATCATCAAATGGATTGGCAAAAGAAATTGGCTTCAGTCAATGATCTCACAGTCAAACTCATCTCGAGCAGTCAATAAAAACATTGCAGGGATACTTTCTTTCAGATACTGATTGTATAAACTTGATACAAGAAGCAAAGTCATCTGTGATAGTCAAAGCTCAAAATGGTATTTCCTGAAAGGAAAACAAAGTTGTTGCCAAAAAGTTTCTAGCCAAAATGCGAGTTGACATTTCGACTAATGATTGGACTACTATGATTGTTGTACAATACTGTGTAAAATAATTCCTTTCACTTACTTCAATCAAAGCGTCAGTCCATATAAACTGCCATAAGCTACGAGTGCAGAAAAAGACAGACAGAAGAAACAGAAATGGAAAACAAACAAAAGCAATATGGTGGCATAGAACCTTTGGTGTTTGGCCCCCTAAACATGCGACCAAAAACAGAACATTCCCTTTAGCTGTAATCTATGGGACTGTGAGGCACAGATATTCTCCTTGTGCACCATTTGTTTCCCAGCTTAGGCAAATCCCTGGCATATTTTTCAGTCCGTGTTGATTTTTCCATTTTTTTCACAGTGCTGCTGCAGTCACGTTTTTCTTCCATGATTTCACCCTTTCCCTTTGTATTCTCTTGTTCATCCCTGGGAGACACAGAGCATAGCAGTCTAATTAGTTATCCAAACACCTTGTGAAACGTGATAATGGATAAAGCAAACATATTGTACCGCATGCACACGCACACACTAGCCGTGCTGTGTCAAAAGGATTTGCAGGGCATGTAATTAGACACTTGTTGCATGTGACCAGTTGCACTTGTGCTTGTTTAGTTGTTTGAAAGCCTAAGGTTAACACTACATGTTCTGCTGTAAAGATATGATCGTTGATTGTAATAAAGAACATGAATCAGTCTGTAGAAGTTACATACAGCACAGTGCAGTGCAGAGATGCTGAGGACAAAAATAGAACAGATTATTCCACAAAGACATATAATTAAAAGATAGAGGGCATTAATGTTGAGCTCTACAGGCAGAGAGGGACTGAAGGAGAAACTGTTGACAGCATACAGAAACATGATCTGTGTTTGTGAGAGCCTGCAGCTAATTCTAGATCAGTACCACTGCTTTTCTTCAGTAACACACATACGCACACACACCACTGCCGTCCCCTCCTCCTCCTCCTCCTCTTTCTTTTCCCTTGCTGTCCTTCTGGTGCTCTTTGATCATTCTTGCCACAAGAACGAAAGAAGAACGACGGGTAGAAAGTAAATAGCATTGGTTGGGCGCTCCATCGGTCACTGTGTCCCTGTTAGCCCTGCTGGCTAATCAGATCTTCTGTCCAACCTTGTTTTGGAGTTTATTAGTGGCATCCCTCTGTGGAGCGAGGGAGAAACTGAAGATCACAGCGAGAGGGAAGAGAAGAAAGGTACAAATGATGAAATTTTGAATATAGCTTTGGAGCTTGAAGCAAAAACCCTGGGAAGAAACCTCAAAGGCTCAAACTGAAAGCCTTGTAGTACCGACATACATGCAAACATGCACCTTATACATTGTCATTACATGAACAATTAATACCTTACATGCATGGACAAAAAAAATGCAGACACTTGAACAAGTTATGTGGACACACAGGTATTAAACTCTTAAGACTTTCCAGATTTTGGAACCTGGTTGCAGGGATTAGCTTTCATTCAACCACAGGAGCATTAATAAGGTTGGATGATAGGGGCTGGTTTGCAATGGGCATTCCAGTTCATCCAGAAGGTGTTAGATAAGGTTGAAGTCAGGTTATGGTTAAATGTTAAAAAGCATCTGCACACTTTTGGCTATAATTGTAGACACAGTGTCATGTAGAAGACAGCAGGGGGAGAGGAGAGAGAGATACAGTATAAAGGTGAACGGTTTCACAGGCAAAAAAAGGATGGGAGAAGGGGGGGGGGGTATGCAGTGAGTGGCTGCATTTGATTAAACAGCATGTCCTTGTAATCTGACTAGAGTAAGATTCTGGGAAAAGCAACAGTGTGTATTAGTTGTCTGTTTTTGCCACATCCCTTGCATCACTGCACTTAGCCAATCATGGTACGCATTTAAATATTGATGCTTGATGCCTGTTGCTAAGGTTGACTCATCATCACAATGTTTGACTTTCTTTGTGGTATGTGTTTTATGATATAACTGGACCTTCAAACTATTACTGTTGCTGATATTTTTACATAGATGCATCTATTTTTATGCTTTTACATAAACTATAATTGCTCATTTGAGCAACAATTGTCACAACAAAAACACCCTCCAACCTTCATAAACATGAGTAAATATAATCAACAGTGGACATTATACAGAACATATAAGTAAATGAATATATTAAATGCAGGATACCTGTAATGTTAGTCTTCATTCTTGCAGGATTTATTTCACCTTGGTAGCTGTTTACTTTCAATTGGGTCTTTCATGTCTGTCCTTTTCTCTCCTTGATCATCTACTATATCCTTGTGTGTCATAATTGCTTGATTCACATACACGCATACACACACACGCACAGACCTGCAAACCAGCACAGTTGAATAAACAACAGCATATCTCCTGGCTACCACTTAGCTTTGTCACTTTCCTAGGGACGAGAGCGGCACGACATTGAATTAGTTTTATTTTATCCCTAATTGTTTTCTGCCCGAGGATTATTGCAAAGTGATTTGTGCAGAGCAGGGGAAAACACAGTGGACGTGTGCACGTCACCTTGTTTCATTTGTCAGCCTTGATTTGTTTGCTGTAAGAGTAATTGACTTATGTCTCCACAAAGGGGGAACAAATGAACAAAGAATGCAATTCTTTTCACTTCCTTACTTCTTCTGTCAGAGCCTTATTCATTTAATAATGTGTTGAGGTTTTCCAGTTATTAAACTTTTCATGTAATAAATCATGTCCAATAATGAATATTTATCATCAATATGTGTATGCGTATCGTAATTCAGGAAATGCGAAACAAGCCTCTCTTTGAAATATTTTAGCATTTAAATAGTTATTGAAGCACTGTGTTTGGACTGCAGTATCTGTTTTTTGCATATTATCTTAAGTAAATGGGATTGTGCACCCCACTGTGTTGCCTCGCAGGTGTCTATGGTGTTGGGCAGATGCAGATAGCATCAGGGCAATGTAATACGCCATTAATGGAATGCAGATAGCTTAAAGATAAACAAGTCACATCACTCAATCACTCGCTGACCAGCAGACAATCTAAGGGAAGTAAAACTTTGTGAATGTGTGTGTGTGTGTAAGCCATGACTCCAAGGTAGAATTAGATTTAAGAAATACATATAATCTAAGACTATCTGCACTTATCTCTGATAAGACTCCGCCATTGGTATAGTTTTCCATAACTCCTCCACACACTCATACACATGCCCACATCCATTAATTTAGCTGGTGATGACTTTTGCAATTCTGCAGAGCAAATGACAACTAATCAGTCCTGTGTTGCCACCCGTGTCTTTTTACTGCACAAAAATGAACACAGCTGATGAGTAAGGTTTTCTATCACTCCTCTGACACTGTAAATTATTCACTTGTTTCCATCATTGCATTGGTTATCTCTCGTGCCCTCATTTTTGTCTCTCCTCTGAAGTTCATGTTCCATTATTTTGCTGTTTGCTGTTTTTCAAATGAGTACTTCATCTCATCAAATCTCCTCAAGTCACTGCTAATATTTTCTCCTCCCACTCATATCTTCCTCCTTCTCCCACCTTCCCTTCCATTCTGCTTTTTTTTTCTCCTCCCCTTGTATCAGCCTCTCTCCTCTCCTCTTCCTCTAGAGACTCAGGCTTGTTAATGACTTCACTGCGGTTTGTCTCTCAGTTGGCGCTGACTGCGGTTGATTATCTCACCATCAGCATTCAGCGTCAGAGACATCTGAGAGACTCTCCCACACTCTCCCACCCTCGCCGTTCAGCCGTGTTGCGCAAATACCTTGTGATGTCACCCACACATGAATATTAATAAGAAACTGCATGCTACAGCTTCTTCACAAGAAAGACAGAAGAAATTAGCCTATTCTGCTCAGAAAGATGTCAGTCTTGTTTAAAATATTGATGGCTTGTGGGATGTGTGGGGAGCTGTGTATGAGATTTACAAATTGTTGCTGCCTCTTGCTGGGTTGGTCTTTGTTGTGGGACTGTGTGCTTTCTGGACAATATGATGTGATGAGGAACAGACAAAACTATTTACATAAACCAAAAAAAAAAAGGCATATAGACAGTATAAGTCCACTAGAGGTTGTAATCCCTTTCCCCCTGACAAAAAACCCCCCACTGATTACTGGTTACACATTTTCAGGGAGACTTTAGATTAAATATGAGTAATTTTTACTGAAATTAAGAGCCCTAACACTAACCATAAAACTCTATCAAGGCTGGATCATGCCCTTGGGCAAAGTGACGCGATACATTACAGCTTTTCCGGCGTGAGAGGATAAGAAGGCTGATAGAAAGGCAGTCTAATTGCTTGTGATAGTCTTCTATTAGCTGGAGGAATCAAATGATGTGTGTGGGAATGGAGTGCCATTTTAACCTCCACTAGGCTACACGGTCAGCCTTTTTCACTGTAATTAGAACCAGGGATGAGTCATACACACAAATACAGTCATATTAAATGGCACTTTCTAAACAAGGTTGCAATATTTTGTGAGTGTCATCCTTTTAAAAATAAAAAAAGGATCTAATTTTTTTTCTTATGACAGACATTCACAGAAGAGCTCGGACTGAGAGACATTGATGTGTGTGTGTGTGTGTGTGTGTGTGTGTGTGTGTGTGTGTGTGTGTGTGTGTGTTCAGTGGCTGGGTACTATGATAGGCAGTGAGTGGAGAGGTAGAGCATCAGCCTTTGGCCTTGACCACTGACAAGTTATAGCTGCACAGGGTCTTGTATTGAAGGAGTACACACACGCACACACACGCACACACACACACACACACACACACACACACACACACACACACACACACACACACACACACACACACACACATAAAAACACACACATGGCTCTTCATTCTGCACTTCAACTCTCTCTCTCTCTCTCTCCCTCTCTCTCTCTCTCTCCCCCTCTCTCTCCCCCCCACCCTCTCTCTCTCTCTTTCTCTGTCTCTCTCCCTGTCTCTCTCTTACCACCCATCATTTATTGGCTAATGTCTCCCCTCTACTCAGCCATCAAAATCTTGCTGCTGTATCTATTTTTCTTTTTTTCCCTTCTTCTGGGAGAAAATCAGCTGCATCAGCACTGTGCTTAGCTTCCAACCCAAGAACACACATATACACACACACACACACACACACACACACACACACTGACTGAGTGAATAAGATTAAAGGACGAATGACCTGATTTAATCTCTGTCTGTTTACAGCTGTAAACATGCATATATTTGGGGGGTTTTGATCGAAAACACACACACACGCACAACAATGTTGAAATGGATAAAATTGCGTGTGTGTGTGCGTGCGTTCGCGTGAATCACTGAAGAGCTATAGAGCCTAATGAATGAGTTTCTCACCATGACTCATCCCTCACTGATCTTAGTCTCATGGTTGGAGTTTTTACATTTCCACCTACTCGTCTTTCTCACCTCCCTACTATTCCGATCCTGCCCTACCTCAACCTGCCATTCCACACTGTCATCTTCTCATTACAGTCACTCCACTCTCCTCCTATACAGCCGTCTTTTTGCACACATGCTCTGTCTGTCTCATCCTCTCTCGTTCCCATGGGTAGTGGTGGGATAATTGGAAGCAGAGGCTCTCCATTGAGAAGATGCTGAGGCTAGTCAGGTGGAAAGCCCTCTTTAATAGACCTCTGCTTTCTCCATGCGCACACACACACACACACACACGCGCTAATACACATGTGCCATTCATTGTGCATGCACCTACTGTATGCACGCATGCACCTATTTTTCCCCTTGGAGGAAGGATTACTCAGCTTTCCATACAGTAAAAACAGCCAATGATTTCCCATAACTCTGCTTAACTTCTCCATTTATCTCTTCCTGTCTTGCTCTGTCCTTCGCTCTCTTTCGTCCTCCCTCCATCAATTTACCACTCACTTGAGACACCTGTGCTGCAAATCCATTCTTTTGTATCGCTCAGTCACAATCATATCTTGCATCTCTTCCTTGATAACAGGCAATCGCCCAGCTGGCTTTTTCACAATGCCGGCTGCACGCCTCAGATTTGCTACAGCCCATATCACATTGCAATATTTAATCTCTCTTCTCATGTCAAGCCGGTTTCTGTGTGTTTTCTGACTGTATCCATTTTGTTTTCTCTGAGCTTGGAAAAATGATTCAGGGCCATATCAGGCTTATGCCAGATGATCACAGTTTGGATGTGGCTAGAATCCTCCCCAGTTTTTAGACCTCCCTCCGCTCTTCAGCCCTTCCATCATATCCTCTATCAACCCCCTCTTCCCCGCAGTGCGCTACTGAACCAAGATGGCTGCCTTCCAACTCAATTTGCGGTCAGCGAAGGGGCTATTTGCATGAACATGTGTCCCATCGTTTAGCTGATATCCCACCGTGACAATCTCACAGAGAGGAGTGAAATCATGCATATATTAAAGTCCTCTTCTCTTTTTGGTCCAATTCATCTTGTGTTTTGCAATTTTCCCTCACCTACAATGTGGTGCTTAAGGATTAAGTGAAACACTAAGGCCTCTCTTAACACTAAGAGATAAAATGGAAGAATGTAATAGATTGTAAAGGGTGGGGATACACATTCAGTGAGAGAGTGCATGTGGTAGCATAAAAAAAAATGAAAGTGGCACTTTGGGAAGGAAATTTCAAGAATGAGCTAAAGGTAAGGTTAGCAACATTGTCGTTTATTAGAATCTGTAAATCATGGATCTGATAACACATACTTCCATGTGTATGCAGATATGAATCAACCTGGACACCTGTTTTTTAATTAGTATTTGCACGAGTTGCAAGTACTGCCAGTATGTGGGTTGCAAACAAGTTAAATTGATTTAATAGCTGAACCTTGTAGAGCTGGTGCTGAAATATGTTCCTAATAAGACAAGGCTCATTAGTCCAACCTATCTTACTTGTTTCCAACATAATTTGATTCATTTGATTGGTCCCTACGAAGTTTTTTGTTTGGTATTGATATTATTTGGTGGTAAGTGGTAGCCTTAAGGAGAAGAAAGCTTGTTGCCAGTTCAATCCCCCCAGACTGGCAGGTGGGGAAAGTCAAGAAGCACTGGTTGCCCCTCCCTTATTACCACAACAGAGGGGTCCAGTGGAGCTGCTCAATGAACAGCAGGTCAGACTGTGGTTGTACTGTGGCAGCTTCCAGGTAAGAATATCCCCTGAATAAAAGAAAAGGCCATAGTACTTGTTACAATACTAATCTCTTGGATCTTATCTCTGAAAATCAGGAAAACTTGACAATAATCATACTAGGCGACTCTCACAGAATATTGAGGGAACAAATAACTATTGTTTTTAAACAATGAAAATCAATTATATTATCATATATTAGGATTTTGAAATATGCGTTAATTAAAAATAAATAAATAAGTGAATGCAATACGCTTCCGTACCGCAACGCAGCTAGTAATGTTAGCTCATGTTAGTGGAGCTAGCTTGTTATTCAACATTAGCCGCTTACAAACGCTGAGGGAAATTTGCACAGCGTGAGACAGAAAGCATAGCTGTAATTTTAACTATAAAGACAATTTGACTGAGTGTAAGGCTACACACACTGCTAGTAGCACTAACAGTAACGGGACCAGGGAACAGACCTGGTTTATTTTGTAATGAGGCTAACGCTAGCTTGAAACATTGTCAATATTAATTGGCTGCAAGTGCTAAAAAATGTGCGTCATCACTGACACCAGTTTAATAGAGGAAGACTGTTAGCAGCGTAAATGAACCTTAATGCATCTAAAACAATCTCTTTGTTAAAATTATCCATAAACAAACATTTATCCTAATGAAAATAACATTAAAAGACATTATGGACATAATATGAAGGTAAGCTTAATGTAACATTGAAGTGAAATAATGGCTTTCAGCTTGAGGATATCTACTGTAAAAGTACTATTAATTATAGATGATGCTGAGTTATCATTACTGGTCCTAGTTTATGATATCTAATAATTAGGAAACATTAAAGGAGAGAAGAGTATATGTGCTATTCTTGGGCAGTTAAACTTGACATTGTTTGTTTGACTAAAGATTGACTTACATATAATGAGAAGTGTGATAAAATCAGCTTACCATACTATAGTAAAAAGTATATTTTCAGATATTATCAAGTAGGAGCATTATTACACATATTCCCAGTGAAACAAGAATCATAAGCCCATGTTTATTTAACGCCTCTGAATCACTCATACTGTAGGTGTCATGATGAAACTTTGATTAAGACTAAGAATAGTCCTACATCAAAGTAAAGTAATGCTATTAAGTTATATATGAGGCATCCAACTCTGTAAGAAATGCCAGTTTGCCTTGTGGGTAAAGGGCATGAAACCTTTACATCAATCTAGACCATGATATGAAATTAATGGTCTTACTTTTTGGTTTTTGCAGAAAACTGAATTTCAATCTAGCAATACACTGAGCCAATTCACAGTTTTATTTTTAATTTTACTGTGTAGGAAGTTATATGTTTCTTGGCTTCATTAATTTAGGCTCTGTTTTGGCACCGCCGTTGGTCTGCTGTCACAGTACGGGGCATCTCTACGTCATGCGCACCTGGGCTACTTGGCTACAACATCAAAGATCATGCCTGCATAGCATAACCAATATGTGTGGATACTGCCTGTAACCCTCACCTACGCATGGAGCAATAACGTGATGAGCTGCAAGCTGTTCATGATAAATGAAACTGACAATCCCACTGCATATCACAGTGGGTTTTTTTTCGCATGCATATGTATATAATTTTAATTATGCCAAAAGTTGGATAAAAAACAGAAGTCTGAGATCTTTTAGCAAGTTAAAACCAATTTCACACTGAGATTTTTGATAAATATGGGTCCAAGTGGAACATTTCAACACAATAAAGAGTAAGTAAAATAGCCCCAAATGTAGAAACAACAAGATTGAGGCATGGAGAGATTTATAACAAATAAACATGTTTTCGGTTCCAGTTGTATTCCATATCTGAGAAGTTGTGGTTGGTTATTAGGAATGCTTGTTGACTCGAGGCATGACAGTTTTATGTTTGTTTGTCTGCTCAGCTGTTTGTTCATTCTCACACGGGCTGCTGTGTTTCTAATTCACTGCGGATACATGATTGCAATTACTCTGTCTTCACTGATGGAGAGAAATCTGTTGAGGTTTTTTCTTTTGTTGAGGTCTTGTCATTTTAATAATTTCTGGGTGATTCAGAACCTCATTATCCAAAAAGTATCCTTGAATGCCCGAGGGAACAGCTGACTTGATGGAAGCGGGCTTCCTACCTGACCTTGCAACCAACTGTGCTGTTGATTGGATCTTTTTTTTTTTTTTTGTCTGACCGTTATTGTCCTTCTGTCCATTTGTTCTCAGGTTAACGGGGTTCCAGCTGCCTTCACCCATTGTGAGTACAGGATCCAGGCTCACTTTGTGGCTGCTGTCTGACTACGCGGTCAGTGGGCAGGGATTTAAAGCTGTCTATGAAGGTAACACAACATCCATGATGTTCATTTTTGATCTATAAGAAAAGACAGTCATATTGTTACATTTTATTCAATGGCACACATATGGACGGGGTTAATTTGAGCTCAATCTTAGTACTTACACAACAAGAAAAACAGAAATTTGTGATTATTTGACTCCTATTGAAATTTAATCATCCCTAATTTATGTATGCGTCATTGCTCTCAAGTCAGTAATTTAGGTTTAGGTTTTGAATATGGAGGTATCTGTCCCAGACCTTACTGGCTCTCCTGTTTGCATGCATTAGATTATGAGCAAAAACTAAAAAAAGCCTACAAAGAACAGGGGAAAAACAAAGGGAGAAGAACAGAGAATATACCATGACTGATGCTGCAGAGCAGAATTAGCAGTGTGCACTGAACTAAGTGCATCATTGGATGTTTTAATTTAAAGCCATTCTATCCGGCTAGGTTATCATATCTCCCTTGCCAGGCAAGGACTGGGACCTTCATCATGGTGACATGGAATGCTTTATGACCCATGGCGGGATGATATTAATGATGGCACTCTTCAAACCCACGCAGGAGGAAAGGCGAGCCTAGGGAGGGGAAGGAAATACAAGCCAGTGACTAATTAGGCTAATTACCTGACAGGAGTTTGTCAGTCTTTTTGAGATATTGTGAACATGGGGATGTGGCTCGATGGAGCAACATCAAGTGACTTGGGAGGCCTAAGACCACGTTGCGTGACTGGATAAAACCAAAGACAAAGAGCAAAGAGAATGTTTGTTAACTCCATAGGGAGGCAATTGGGGCGTTGTGTCTTTCTTTCTCACTGGCGGAAAAAACATTGTCAGACTTGTCTAAGCTTCTGACCTTGAATGATGCAATTGTCTCTGACTGTACATATGTCTGCGGTTTACTGCATGAATTGAATACTATTGGTTAAGCTTGTTGAGCCATTAATGCTTACTTTCTCTGAATTATTTTGTCCCACACTGTACAGTCTGTGTGATTAATAATGTAAATCTTAAACCTTCTGATTTTGGTACCAGGGAGACTGGCTGAGTGATATCAAGCCCCTTGAGTACCAGGGGGGACAAGTGCAGTGCCATAATTACCTGTTCCCCAGCTCACATGACACTGGTGACACCAATTGAATTCAGTTAAACATTGATTTGAGAGTGGGAGATACAGGATGTATGCAGAGAAGCACAGAATCAATTCATTGTAAAAGAATGGATAGGCAACCACCTACAGTTTGCCTATACACACAATGTGCACACATTAGACAACTCTATTCCTTTTTCCTTAGAACTGCAACCCATTTCTGCTTTCCTTTATTGTATTCTGTTCTTGCTTTGAACTCATTTGGCAGGTTCCTCATGGCACACATAGGTTCTCTTTGACTTCTCTGTGCCACTGATATCCCACTAGGGCTCCCTGGCACAAAGGCCAGCGATAATGAACCTCCACCCCATGGCATGTCTGTTTTATCTCATTACTGACTGAAATTAACATGCGGCTTAAAATCAGCAGGCTAGTAAGAGGTCAACAAACAAAAACTGATTTCTGAGTTTATTCAGTGCTGGCCAAAGGAAATATTTAATAGGGTTTTAAAGAAATGTGCCTCTCTAACCTTTATTTGGACAGCATTAGCTCATGACTGAAACATTTAGTTAAGTGTTAGAAGATTAAAAGCTTTAATTTAAAACTTGCCCAGTTACATTTTCACAATAGATCTTTTCTTCTTTTTTTTTTTAATGCTTTGGCAGCCTCATACCTGCAGTCAGCAGGAGTAATGTGAAGTTTCAAATAACTTGTCTGCTTTTGAACTGCCTGGGAAGCAGAGAAACACCAGGAAGAAGTCACAGAAGTTGAATCAGTGCTTTGTGCCTCTTTGTATGAAGCTAGTCTGACCAAAAGCCACTGGCACAGAGCCACTGTTCTGCTTTTGATTTGATTTGTTCACAGTTAGAAATAGTGAACAGTGGTCAGCAGGGAACAAGTTTGAGAACGGGCAACAACCAAAGTTTGTACATAATCAAAGATCTCACTGTGTCACATCTTAGGAAGTTGCCACTTCTTGGTGTTGGGTGGTAATTTTAAATCCTGCTGATGTAGAAAACTCAGATTCATTGTCTGTAATCCCTCCCCCCTTAGTTATTTCTCACAGATAGTATACACAGATATGTACCTCAAGCTGTGCCTGTCAGAATAGCCTATTCTCATTTGGATTTCTCCACAATTGTTGTTTATTTAAGCAGTTTGTCACACTCCATTAGAGCCAGAGATATTCTTAAACAAATAGCACATGACCATAGGGCTGAACGATTTATCGTTTTCTGATCGAAATTGCGATTTCAGACAGCGCGATCATGTGATCGCCAAAGCTGCGGTTTTTGCAGCGCTCCTGACTGACCCAGGATCTGTTGTGTCAACTATTTTACACATACATGCCGTCTCCCTACCATCCTGCCAAGCTCACCAATCAGAAGCGGCATGCTACTCGTGGACAGGTCACGCTAACCAATCAGTATTAACCGGCTCCTTAATTATAATTATTCAGAAATAGCTTCAGCTGGACCAGAAGCGGAGATAGGGGATTTAATCCCCAAGAAAACCAGCACGTCGGTCATTTGGGAGTGTTTCGGGTTTGAGGCTGCAGACGTGCACCTGAAACAGGTACTGTGCAAAACCTGTCGCGCTAAAGTTGCAACATCCAGCGGAAATACAACCAATTTGTACCAGCACTTGAAAAATCAACACAAGCATTTGCATGACGAAAAAGTCCGGTGAAAAGTCCGGTGAAAATGATACTCAGGCCCACTGTAGCAAACAGACTACAATTACAGCATGTTCTGCCAGTGTAACTCCGTATGATAAGAGCAGCGGAGACACAGAGAGATTTAAAAACCTCCTCCGCACGCTGGACAGAAGATATATGATTCCCTCCCGCACCTACTTCAACCAGGTTGCCATCCCACAGCTGTACGCAGAGTGTAAATGCTGAGTGATGTAAAGATGTCAGGGAAGAGAGTATTATTGTTGATTTAAGTATTTTTGGGATTTTATTTGTTCTGCACTTCACCCTGACGTGTGGTGTCAGCCTTTGTTTAAAAAAAGATATTTGAGTTTTATTTTATTACCATTACTTGTCAAATTCACTTAAAAAGATAGTCCAGGTTTCTTAATATACAGTAGGGTTGAATAAAGTAAAGAGTTGTTGAATTTAGTTTTTCTTATTACTTATTTAACATTGTTTAGTTTTTTTGGAATTGTTTTGTATTCTATTTAGCTTTTTTTTTTTTTTAAATTAATACAATTAAGGATTTTTTGCCATACTTTTTTTAAGTACTCTTTTAGTTCTTCATTTGTAATAACTGCCATTGGTCTTTAGTTTTTATCCTTGCATTGGAGTAATAGCATTTAATGTTTTAATGTTACTGTACATTGTGAATATTGCACTGAAGCTTGATTTGAAGGAAATCGTGAATCAAATCGAAATCGCAATATCTGCCAGAAAAATCGCAATTAGATCTTTTCCTAAAATCGTTCAGCCCTACATGACCAGTCTTTTCCCTCTCCTCTAACTGTACAAGTCACCCTATTTTTATAGTGATAAAATGTGATGGGCAACCACAAGGCTTTATGCATAATGGAACTCTACATTATCTCATTTTATTGGCTCAGAGAAAGTCCTATTTATTACTGTGTGTTGATAGCTCATCCTAAGCATAGCTACAGTCCTTAACGGACCAAGTTATACCATAACCACCCCGTCAAATGACGGTTTATCTGCGAGCGACTTTATTTCCATAGTTTTACATTTTAATGCTATGATATTATTGCATTATTGTCGGCTGTCGGGGTGTTGTTTATTCTTTTTTCCTCACAAAACAATGCCAGCCAATTGGGATATGTAATGTTTACCTCAGGGGAAAGTACACTTCTGCATAATGTACTTTAGAATGTAGCATGCTAGTTGTATGTAGGTGGGCATTACCCAAAATGCCACTTATTTATGTCATAGTTGTGATGCAGCTTGGTTGTAAGCAGCCTGTTGTTTAGCAGCTAGGTTTGTTTTAACACAGGCTTTGTCTCACTGAATACATTCATATCCCTTGTTAGATCCATTTGTAGTCTATCTGTAGTGATTAGGTGTCTGTTACAAAGACACTTTGGACATTTGAGCTATTTTACTGTAAAGGCAATAAATAGTTAACAATCAGACATAATTGATTGGTAACCTGATCAATCTGCCTCTCCATTCTCTGCATTCTATTCATAGCTCCCTTTGTTTTATGCCAGTGCTTAATATCCCTCTGATTGGACAGGAGAAACACGCCTTATCTTTAGCTGTTGTTGTGCCTTCTCATTACATATGACCCACCACATAGCCAAAGACAACAACTGTTCTTCTTTGCTAATAGAGTGATTGTATTTTGCTGTTGTGGGAGGTGATCAGATGCAGGTCTGATTATGTTTTTGTGCACATAAGTGTGTACACTGTCTGTTGGGCCTGTGTGCGCGTGCGAGTATGCGTGTTGGTTTTGCTCACTGGATGTCCTTCCATTTTCTCAAATCGGATAAAAGTGTTTTTTTTTTTTTTTTTTCTTAGTCTGATTGGCTTTTCTCAGCAAAGCTTTTGGCAGTAAAACCTCAGTGTCCTGCAGCCTCTTTTTATTAGGACTGTGCTTACCATCCACCATTTTGGTGCGAGCCCATCTTCTCTGTATTAGATATCTGTTCTGTTTCAGCCCACACTGCAATAAGCCTAAGTGCTGCACAGTCCATCTCCCCAACACACTGCGTAATGGCCGAGACCACTCTGGAATCTCTCCCCTCTCATCACCATGGCAACCACCAGACTCTTTCTTTTTTTTTTCTGGCCTTATTCTTCTCTTTCTCTTTTCCATCTCTTTGCAAACTCTTTATTCATGTTTAATCTGTAGCTATAGAGAAGGAGGCTAACGGGGCAAAGGGAATTAGAAACATTTGCTGAGCTTCTGAAAATATCCACTGGGAATAGAAGAGAACTCTTATCTCTTCATGTCTTACTGCATTCCTTGCCCTCCTATTTATTCCCTTTCTCTCCTTTCTCTGCTCTACCTCAAATCTCAACTTCCCTGCTTTCCATACAGTATTTTGTTGCCTCTTTCCTCATGTTATCGGTAGCTCTCCCTCTCCCTCTTGAATATTAAAGTACCGTGATGATTATCTAGTCATGTGTTGCCAAGTTTCTCTTCCGTCTGTGTCTTAGTTGCATAGTCAATGTGTCTCCCAACTGGGTCAGACGAAGAAAGAACCACAGCCAGCTCTGCTGCACGACTCAAGCAGTCTGCCTTCTCAGCATTAAGTCACTGCAGGTATCTGAAATAGGTAAAAAAAAAAGACATGCACACAATATTTCATCAAGTAATGTAGTATAGTGCTGTATTATGAAGACGGAGATTAAAAAATGAAAACCGCAAATAATGAGGATCAGTCAGTGGGTACATGAGAGGTTTGATGAAACAATAAGTCTCAGTGGACAGTCACATTTTGTGAAAGTGAATAAAGGAGCAGCAGAGGGAGTCCTTCCAGCAGCACAGCCTTCTTATGCATCCATTGGAGCTGATCTACAATAGCGTCTCTATCTCCTTCACCTCGACCACCGCATCCCCCCCCTCTCTCTCTCCTTTGCAGAGAGATAGAGATGGGGGCTGAGTAGATGAGGGTGATGAGAGAGCAGTGAAGCATGAGTGAGTCTAGTGCCTAATTGAAAAATGAGGCTCTTCCCCTTAAGTCAGGGAGTTGACCAAATGAAAGTGTGATGACACATATGAAAGAAGAGTATAAACCTGGATCAAATCCTGCAGTCCTAATGTCCTATTTTCCCTCCACAGGGACTCATACACATGTTACTCTGGGGGTGTATTATTGCCCTGTTTATGTGCTTGCGTTTGTAATTTAAAGGGAGGCGCTGAAGGGGTTTTATAACCTGCTGAGCACCTAACAGATACTTCCCTTGGATGTAAAATTGTCGTTGATTAGGAAAGATAAACAAAAATAATTCTTTGCCAAAGAGCAATTTACATTGATTGAAAGAATGATTTTGATTACATATTCAGCAACATTCAGAAACCATAATCCTCCTATTTTCTCTATCGATATTTCCTACCTTGCAGTCTGCTCTTAAGTGATCCTATAAAAATCAGTCCTTTTTTATTTATTACATGTGGCCAGTAGCCTCTAGCATAAAATAATCACCCAACACCAAAACAAACATGAAAAACATGCCTATTACAATGTAAACAAATTACCATAACATGTTAAAAAAGATTATCAGCCCGACTGCAAATTATGTGCCCCAGTATTCCATACTTGTCTCTATAGTGATTACCGAGCTTTTGATCAAAGTAAATGAAACATGGAAAAAAACAGTCAAGTAAAATGAAAGTGGGTTTCTTACTTTTTCAGGAAGCTAATGTGTTAAGTATTTATCTGTACTTGCTGCACTCATGAAGAGATTGGGACCAGTCGGCAGTTCACAAACAGTCAGCTAAATAAAGTGCTACTATGAAAACACTAATTCACCTTATTCAGACTAGTATGCTCTTATTGAAGCTCTAAGTCAATATTCTTTTAATTATTGACAGGGCTACGTTATAAATGTCTTTCTTCACCTTCAGCATCAAATCTAGAGGCTGTGATTTGGAGCACAACAAGCTAGGAAATCTCTGTAAACGGCACCACGTTTCAGAGCGTGTGCAGTAGCATCTGCAGTACAAGGAACTTCTCTCCGGAGAGTTACAATCTTACCTCTGTTAATACTCTTTAGAGCCATTTCTAAACAAACTACAGTAATCGCTCTCTTTGGGAGTGAAGAAACATGTCACCCAATGCCTTTCATGTGTTTTTGGACAACAATGGCGCTCGACAGCACAGAGGATTACATACATGCACAATACTTGTAAGTAGGATGAGTTCATTGTTGGTTTTGCTCAGCACATGAGATTTGACTTCAAGAAAAATATAGGAAATCACTAGTGTTACCCGTTCAACTGTAAACATAGTTTTAAGCTACCGCCCGCCACATGAAGCATAGTGTTTGTTAAAACTGTGCAATACAAATAGTATACCATGGAGTAGATATGGTTGGAAATAGTTTATTATAGAGTAAATATGTTAAGAATGCATATCCAACAAGCTTGGATTTCTTTTACAGCTCAAAAACTGCCAGCTGCTGACTTTAGTTCTTTCCGGTCTGACTTGATTGCTCTCTGGACCGACCTGGTTATGAATGCACTTAGTGTGGTGTGTGTATGCGTGTGTGTGTATGTATCCAAAGCACATATTCACAGCAGTCTTTCCTCAGCTGTGAAAACAAGGAGGCTGATGCCACTGTGTTTGCATGCTAATCAGCTTCTCTCTCTCTCTTCCCCTTTCTGTCTGCTTATTCACACATTTTAGTGAGATTCTTAAATTGAGCTTTGCCTGAATGCTTCCATTGAGTCTTAATGATGTTGGGATAGAAAACAGTGATGATATAATTATTATTATTATTATTATTAAGAAAACTTTTTTTAGATAGCGTTGGCATATTGGTAATTAATATTGTTATGACAACTCCGCCTCTACTCTAATTATACTGGCAATATGAAAGCAATACATTAAAGGGGCAGGAAATAAGTCATTTTCAAATAAGCATTTTCATAAAATAAAAAACGTCTATTCTTAATGTCACTACTTCAAGGCTGATTATCTAAGATATACAGTACCAGTCAAACATTTGGACACCATTCCCTTGAATAAGGAACTGTTGAGTGGTGCTGTGTACCTCTTAGGAACCATGCTCTCCAATACAGTTAAACAGAGCAAAGCTTAACACATACAGCTGAACCCAGAATACATCTAATACTGTTGCTTTAAACAATGTATTATTTAGTTTTTATCACAGTAATACTTGCTGCAGGTGGATGTCTTTGAATAGTTCAAACTGTGGCTTGACTGTTGTGTGATAGAAACGAATCAAATGCCCCAACAGTAGGTATTTGTGTATGAGCAGTGCCTCCGTGTGCTGTGTTTGTGCTCTATAGGAGATTTGTACATTTTCGTAGGAATATTTAGCATTTTCCTTCAACTGCAGAACAACTACAGACATTATGGATTAACTAACCATTAATTTGTTCTTGAAACAGTCCTTAATCTTTTATCAGAAAGTTCATGTTATTTCATAGTTCTACATGGAGTCTGAAGAAGACAGGGTCACAGTATAGTAAAAATAAATCATGTGGAAATGCTATTCACAGGGATGCAGTGTAGGCTTTAATCAGCTTGAAGAGAGACATAAAATAGTTTACTCAGTAGTGAGCAGGAAATTGAGATTGTGGACACTTGTCATCAATAGTAAAATGTATCTTCTATCGTGGCATTTTTAAGGGCATCTTATAGAAAATAAAAATAACTATAAAATAAATGTCTGAGGGTAAATGTATTTTGACTGTCATGACATGGAATTAAATTAGGACCCTGGCACTGGAACACCTACATCTAATTCAGCTATCATTGATGTTATTAGTTACATAGTTTGCACTTTTAGACACATTTCTGGATCTATTACATTGACTTAATTGTTGTTTCACTTCCTAAGTACGCTGCTGAAATTTGATGTGCTTACTCCTTTGTCTCTGTGTATCTTCTGAGAGCATTGTTTCAGCATGAAGTATAACTCTGTAAAGTTGAGCGCCCCAAACATTTTTACAAGACAACCAATGAGTTCAACTGGAGGACGAGATGATCTGTATTCTTTTCAGGCACCACCCGTCTGTCAATGGAGTTGTGCAGATGCAGTAGTAGCAACGGAGCCTTTTAAAATTTAGATTTGAAATGTCAACCATGTACAAGTTGAATAGAGCCTTGAACAGGAACCTACTGTAGGAGATTAGGGACATGTAGATGCCTCCAGACTTGGCCTCAGCCCAGTTCTTGTATGCTCGCAGGCGTATAAAGATTCACTTTTTGTTTTTACTGATGTCTGCTCTCCCACAAGTGTTGACTCACCGCTGTTATTTCAATGAAACCAGATGGGTGAATTCCTCATCTGGAATTTTTTGCAAAAAAAACTGTGTGTGTGAGCGTTTTTCTGTGTGCATTTCTGTGTGTCCTCTGCGACCAACCAGGTCAAGAACATCTTGAGCCTTTATTTTGCTGCTTTATATAATGTGAAAACCAGACCTTGTGAAACATTCTCGTTATTTCCAAAAAAATGTCTTTAGAGAACAAATTAAACAGTGTAGCCTTGTAAAGCCTTGTAAAGCCTTGTAAAAAAACACTATTTGATTGTGATTTCTACATGTTCTTCGTATATAATATATATATTTTTAAACTTGATTGCAGTATAATTTATCTCTTGAGCCTTGGCTCATGTTGTTACTGTTATGTATAAAACACCAGCTGCACTAAAACATTTACATTATAACATTAGTGCAGTCTGCTTAATTATAGAACAGCAAATACAAAAGGTAAAGTTCATCAGAGTTTTTCAGAAAAGGCAAACATTTTGGATACAATATTTACAACTAACCCTGGTGATTCTGGTTTAGTCAGGTCATTACAAACTTGCCCTCACAACAACAGAATACCCTTCAAATGTTGTGATAGACAGTATAACCACAAATCAAGAAGCGCTCCTATCAACAGCTGATTCCTCATGTATCTTAGATGTACTTGTTCATCAAAGCGAACTCCACAGTGACAGATAAATGTAATGTAAGAGGAAGGATGCCAGGAACAAGTGCTTCTATTGGAATGGAGCTCAAGTGCCTGAACTTAGCTCATGTTAAATGGAAGCCCGGCTATTATGGCTGTAATTTTAGTGTATTTAGTAATTTTCTTGGAAAATGTGGGCTGTTTGGCACGTCTGTGCAAGTAGAGCTTCTGCTCTGGCAGATTGTAGCTGTTATTAGTGTTTGGCATGGGAATGGGCCGCCAGCGCGTCTGACCGTTAAATGCTTCTGACAGTTAATTAATGGCTGATTGTTGTGCGGCAGTTCTCCGTCAGCCTAATGAAGACTGTTGCAGCTCACGCACACACTTGCATAAACATACTCTACTCTTGCATGCACACTGACTTTCACAAACAGAAACTTTACATCTGTATTTCAGTGCACAGGAAACATTCAGACAATTCAAGACATGTTAATGAGTTGTATGCAGTTCACCAATAGTGCATTTGTAGTCTGTCAATTAATTATCTTTTTAATAATTCAAGATAATTATCAGAGAAATAATCATATCTGGCTCTATTTCTCAATGTATCTTTTATTCTGGACAGAGTTAGAGACAGTTAAATGGTTTTGACGTCTGAACAATCTAAATGATTTGTACACTTGTCAGATGAGTGAATGAAGTCAAACAGTAGCTCCTCTGACTTAGTTCAAGTGTAATCATGCGTTGTATTGTTCTTAACTTCAGATGACTGCTGAGTTTGGCTTAGAAGAGTGATGTAGTTGTTGAAATCCTTCCAGTCGTCTTTGTACCTGCTTCACATTCTGTTCATATTTGATACTGAATCCCACACCTGAGCCTTTTTTGGATTGTTTTTCATATTTTCTTTAATCTTTTCTCTCTTTTTATAGAACTGACATGATCTAAGAGAGCTTTTGACAGTTCCCATTGCCCCGCAAGTCATTGCCAGGCATGTCTGCTCTGCCCAGCACTGCAAGACACTCATTTTTTTGGGTCTCTACCTTTATTCATTCTTGCCCTCTATTTGTTTTCTGGGTGAATGGGCAGCAAGACAGGGTCTGATCTGCGGTCAGGACAAGCTGTTGTTTTGCTCTCCAGATAAAGGGTGGAAAACAACACTCCCACACCATAGTCGCACACAAACAGATGCACACAGTACACGTATCCAAGCGCACCCATTTACACAAGTGTACACAGGAGTGCACACTCAAACGTAGCATGATGCCTCTGTTGCACAGTGGAGCATGCACAGAAAGGTCATGTTTCCTTGTGAACCTGTGGCTTTGGATCAGTTTGTTTGCAGTGCTGTAAAGCAGTCCAAGAAGTGTGTGCATGTCCATCTACGAAACCAGTTCTCTATAACTTGTGTGGGCGGCTACATATGGTATGCTTCTCAGCAGGAATGACACTGTGTGCAAAGTTAACATGTACTCACTGTAGGTCTGTCCCTGACTCAGGATATTAAAGTGACTCAGAGTTGGCACGTCAGCAGTCATATTCTCATCTATATTTCTCTATATTTATCTCTTTACGTACAGTGTTTCCCTATATTCAGTCCACCACTGCGGCAAAACTGCTAAAATTTCACACGATCAGTAAAATCAGTGGGCACATTGTGTGAGCATGATAACACCCCAGTTACCATGGAATTGTTTTGATTCAGATCTGGTTTAGGGAGCAGCAGAAGTGCCTGAAGTTAGTGACAACGGATTAGCCTAACCTGACCAGGCTCACTCACGGTGGACTGACCTTTGAGATGGACCAGCCATACTCATTTTAGTGTCAAAATGGAGAAATGTGTGGCTGCTGAATCTCTTCTGAGTTTTTCTTTGGCACCACTGATGCCTCAAAGCAGTTAACCTAGAGGAAACACTGCCATATTTCATTTTTGCAGGCCTGCATTCTAAACATTATTACTTTTTTCATTTTATTTCTTCAATACATCCTCCTATGAAAAATGATTACTCATGTCTCCACCCAGTTACTGCAGTTACAGTAGAATCAAGCACACCTGCAGAGCAGCCGCCACACATTTAACTGATGTAATAGCCTACACAAGGCTCATTTTTTACCAGCAAGACTTGTGTTTTAATGCTGCTGTTCATCGTGCGTGATGTGAAAATGTCAAATTTCCACACAGAGAGATAAAAAGTGTGCATCCTGGTATTATTTCAGTCATAGAATCCAAACACAGCTTGAAGTACGTCTTCTGTCAGCCGCTGGAGGAGACGGTGTAGATGCCAGTACACGTCTGTTTTTAAAAAGGAGTTTTGCCGACTTTGCTGCGTTTAACACTAGAGCTGAGAGGTTGGAGCACTGAAACACAGTCACTCTGTGTCGTGCCGTCCTCTGTTTCCCTCATCCCTCTGTGTTTCTGTCACAGTTTTGTATTTAGGTCATTTAGAGACAAGAATCTGTCAAAGTTTACAGATGTGTATAATGATGTGGCTATGAAGAAAAAGGCAGTGATTTGACTGACAAAATGCGAGTCGACTCAGGAGGTTATTGACTGATGCATCGACTCAGTGACTTTTAGGGGCCAGCGCTAACTCACTGACCATGTTCGAATCGTTCAGAAAAAGGAAATCCAACGCACTCCTTTAAGCAGATAGTTTTACTCAATTTGGAAAAGCTCAATTATGTTATTGAATTCAACTCTAAAAATTCAAAATAAATGCTTGATCTAAGCTGAATTATCACCTCTTCTTTTGTGTGTAAAGTCTAATCTTCTTAGTCTGTGGACCCTGTTTAGGCATGTATCTTACTATGAGCACAGGTTGTACTGCACTTCTCATAAAGTAAGGTCAGATATGCAATCGAGTGAGTTCCCATAGGTATATTTCTATTTTGAAGGTGACAAATAATATCCATCAGCCTCTTTTTCCGGTCTTATTGTGGCTTGAGCTGTGACTACAATGAGATAATAGACTATGAAATCTATGGCAAGGTACTCAAAAGTGTCCATAAAAACCATACAGTACAGATAACGGAGGATGCTTTTATTTTGAAGTGATACATTACAAAATGTTTGGAGGGAATTTATGGAATATATGATATAAACAAAATATGTCATAGATTATAGGGAGAAAAATATATCGTATTCCATCATTGTAGGATTTTCTGCAGTTTGAAATAGCATTGTTGTTGCGCTTCCAGCTAAAAAACAATCTTCAGCCCTGAATGGAAAAGACATATATGACAAGAAACAATGTATTCCTTGCTTACTGTTAAGACTTCACATGCTTCCGACAGAAAATCAATCACTCAATGAATAAGTAAGCTCACGTTTACAGGAACCTATAAACATTTTCTACCCTTGTTTTTCACACAGTTCAACTGAGAAAAACATACAGTCCCTCTGGAACTGTGACCCTGTGCTGTGTGGATGTTTGACTGAGTGCCTGGAGCAAACAAGCTGTGTGTTTGTGTATGTGTGTGTTTGTTTCTGTATGATAGCGCATACTTGTGTGTGTCTATGTAACGAGCCGAGCGCATGTTAGAAGGCTGTCCCACTTTGGGGAAGTGACTGAGGTGTGAGCAGTGTGACAATGGCACATGTGACAAGCACTCTGAGGCCAGTACCAGGGCAGCAGTTTCGGATGTTTGTGTACTCTGTGTGTGTGTGTGTGTGTGTGTGTGTATGTATGTGCATTTCTATACTACACATACATACAAGATTGTTTGTGTGTGTGTGTGTGTGTGTGTGTGTGTGTGTGTGTGTGTGTGTGTGTGTGTGTGTGTGTGTGTGCAGTCAGGAAGAATGAACATTGAGGTGTTTCTCGCATGCCTGTCTTTTTTTGGCTTCTCTGAAAGGCCCTCTGTGCTCCCTGCTGTTTCCGCACTGACAGGCTACACACTGACAGGTCCTACCCTCACTGCATCCTAACAAAGAGAGAGCGGGAGATGGTGAGGAAGACAAGGGGGAGACACAAGAAAAGAGACATCAGCTGTAGCTGTAGGAGAAGGAGGTAGCCACAGAAATAACTGAGTGGGAGATGTATAGAGCGATGGGAGAGAGAAAAGGAAAACATGGGAATAGAAAAGTAGAAATGAAGAAGATAGGATTATTGAAGTGTAAGAGACACTTTCAGCTGTGAGGTAATGCATGAAGCTATGAAGGAATCTTGTTGGAGTCACATCATTGCGAAAAGCAGGTCAGAGGAGCACAGGGAACGCCACGTGGCACATTTGCTGCCCTGTTGCACCTTCACAGCACTAACCCATCTCCACTACCAATGAGCCTATCTCTCCAAAAAAAACACCTGGAAGCCCAATTGCTCTCACTTCTCCCCCACCACTTTACACTTCATTATTGGGGTTTTGACCACATAAAATGTCACCTGAAACACTTCATCCCCTTTACCCAACTTGCTTGACTTCTCCTAAAGGTTACTCATGTTGTTATTCCTCTACTGTTTATGTGTGATAGCAGTCGGTGAACAAAGTCTGCCACTTTATGAAAGTATGTAATTAAGTGCCTCGGTTGGCCTATTGTAAATGTCACCTGCTCAGCCCTCTGGATCGTAGACTTTGATGTAATTAATTCCATCCTGAGATAACCCCCGTCAGCCAACTTGCTGTAAAGTAAAGGTGATGGTTCACCTTTTGAAACCGTGCCCCCTTTTCAGTGAAGGCTGTTAGGATAAATTCTATCCTACGTTTATGTCCACAGTAACTTCAATAATAGGAAGTGAATTAGTCATCCAAATGACATGTTTATACTCTGCACTCTACAGAGCCTTTTGATACTACTAGTTTAGTTTTAGATGGTTTGAATTTTAAGTATTAGTGAGTCCAGTGCTGGAGAAAATGCAAAAAAGCAAGAAAAAACCCAAAAGTAATGAAGTCCATCTTTTTCCACTGTAAATATATACACTGGAAAAGTAGGACTCTCACTCTTCATGACTTTCCAGTCACTTATTGGCAATCAGCACATCCACAGGCTTCTCATTTTTAGCCTGCAGCCATTGATTTTGCTGGCATCGGTGGATTTCATCAGCTATAGTTTATTAATGCTACTCTGTGGGTAAGCGAAATTGCAGAATGAAATGACCTTATCTCTGCTTCTCTCTCTCTCTCTTTTTTTAAAAACATTTCCATTTCGGCCTGCCACGATAATTACGTTGTTTACTTATTGTAAGATACATTGACATGACCCTGATCATTTCTGCTGACCTCAATATTGCCCATTGTGTTTAAGTGCACTAATGACAGGTAACAGTTTAACTTTCCGCTAACTACTAACTACTGACTGTTGCTGTCTGATTGCCCCTGATCGGAGGCTTTAAGTTCTCAGCAACTACATCAACTTCCATCCTAAGACGAGCTGGGTGCTTCAGAATAAAAGCACGTTAATTAATGAACAGCACTTTATTTGAGCTGGTTTTGACATGTAAGTGCAATTGTGATCTAAAATGGTCTTAAAATGACATAATATCATTCATCACAACTATTTCTGGGACAATATATCGTCCAATAAAAGTAGTTAGTTGGACAGGCCTACTTCAGTTCTCCCACTTTCTGTCTTTCCCTGCCTAACAGTCATTTTTATCCTTCTCTCCCAGCCTCTATCTCTCATCAGGATTAGCCGCCTTTGCTTGTTAGCGTGCTAGCTCTTTTTCTCCCTCGCTCCCACATTTGTTTCTCGTTACAATCCCTGTTTTGTGTGGATTAGTGCCCGTATTGTCCTCGGATTATGGTGTCATTGTTTCTGAGCTGGGATGAGGTAGGAGCGTGCTTCTGAATATGTGTGTGAGCGCACGCATGCACAGTATGATCAAGTGTATAGCCACATTTGAGACCGAGGTGATGAATCTCCTTTTTATTTCTTTACAACATGCAAGTAACACAACGTATAAAGCTTTGAAGTGCCTTACAGAAAGCCCTGTGACTCATGCTCTTTTCTTGTTTAATTGGCATTCGTCTGCTCATTGCCAAGTGTCAATGCAACAGTATGTTGTAGGTGTAAGCCATATGGTTGATAAAGCTGACCTTGGAGTAAATTAGTGATTAAAAGCTTTTCAGGTGTGAGGAAGGGTAGATGGGTGTTGGTGATATGTGCTGGGATTGTCGTGTTTTTTATGTCATGTTCAGTCACTCATCACAGAGAGAGAAAGGGAGAGAGTCAAAAAGTATTGAAAGAGGTTTGTGTATTGACTGCATAGCGGGAGATTCAGCAGGTGGGAGGCAGGGGGGAGGTCTGCAGGCAACACTGTGACCATCAAGATGCACTAAAAATTCCAGGTAATGCTATGTCAGACCTGTCATCTGTTGTTTGTTACCATACAGTATTTCACTGGCTTATTTACTGTCTTTTCTCACAGATGAATTAGTGTGACATTTTATTGATCCAAAAAACTGTTGTCGTTGGAGTTACAAAGTTGTTCACAAAGACATATAATCACCCTATCTTTCAGGTCTGATTTCTGGTGCAGTCTTTTCAGTTCCCCTCAATTGCTTTACTCAATTAGTTTGATTGGAATTAAACTTTTAACAGCATGAAGTGTATTTACTGAAGACTCCAGTATAGGCGACTTCAATAAACCCCCATTTATCATTAAGCAGCTGTGTAATCTAATACATCATTAAGATTGCCTTGCATGCATGTTATCATCCATGATGAAATACCCAGTGACGGTTATGAACAGTAACCAGTGCATTCTCTCTCATTGCTTTAATTGATATCAACCAACCGGCTCCTACTTGGCTGCTGTGTTTAATCATTTCTCCGTTTACTAGACTGCTCTAATGTGCAGCCATTCATCAGGCCGGACTTATTGATTGGCCGTTGCCAATTCCTCCTCTCATCCTTTTCAGACCTTATCGACTGTCGAGTATTCACTTGTTATCCACCTAAATGTCAAAGGTCAAATCTAATCTGGGAAGATGAAACTCTGTGTATAATTTTTTATTTTTTTTTTATATGTCAATTTGCACAATTAAATTAAATGAACATGGTTGTTTATATATTTGAAGTCATGCTTACTGACAAGATATAGGATTGCTGATTGTTGTGTATTGGATTGTAAATAATTCAGTCTATACTGTGATAAGTCGCTTTGCTGAATCTTTACAAGCAGCCCACGCTGATACATAAAACAGGGGGAAAAAAATTGTGGACAAACATACAGACTTTAAATGCACGGCGAGGCCCGCAAGGTACACAGAAACAAGCACTGCATAATTATATCATTCCCTCACACAATCACATGGGTCAGCTGTGTTTGTCCTAGCGCTTCTTCATTTATAGAAAATCAATGTTTGCCGTACTCAGTTGCATTTCCACAGTTTGACACCGACAGCGGTGGAAAAAGTCCAGGCCATTTCAGGTTGATTTACCGGAGGGAAGACAGACAACAGGGACGTGTCACGGAGAAATAAACCTTCCTCCACAGACCGCTCGGAAGTAGACAAATATCCTCACGAGTCAAACAGAAACCGGGCATTTGAACTGATTTGTGTTTATGCTCACGTTGATTTGTGTCCCCCCTCCGAAGGCGTCTCACTGTCTGCCTCTGTGTGTGCCCGACGAGCTCTCTCTTCAAGCTCACGTTGCAAACATGCCTTCACCGAAGCGTAAAGTGAAGGCACACCTGTTTGTTTTGTGTTTGTCTCTTACCCATCATTTGGCATCGCTATGTGCTCTATTTGAGGTCTTAATTCAACAATTGCTATTCAGTGTAATGAGGCAAAAACGAGGTACAAGCCGAGGTGTTGTGTCAAAGGGACGAGCTGGTGGATATTTTTATAACAGTGGGTGGGAAGTAAAAAAAAAATTGCCATGATCTTTTTGTGCAAATTGAGAGTTGAATTCTGCTTGGTTAGGCTTTATACTGTATGTGCCGGAGTGTGTAGCCCCTGAACAATGTGCTTTTGGCTCACAATGAGATCATCACATCTTATTTATGAGCTTTACTTAAATCATCTTCAAATGCCACTTGATTTAGCTGCAGCATTGAACACTGAGCTTCCTTCACATATTCCCACTGTTCATTTTCATTTGATATTGGTGGGTCTGATTCGATCACGTCTGCGGCAAACTATCTGTCATTGTGATCTCTGAGTTGAAAGGACACTGACTGTAGAGTGTTAAGATCTCCAGGGAACTATATCCCTATAGAAGGTCTGGAATCAGAAGAAAGGGACTAGCTTGGAGAATACTGGGTGGGATTTGAAGAAAATAAGGGATGCAGTAATACCAGGAATCTCCTCCTTTCACATAAAGTCACCCTCATTCCTTCTGGGGCTTGAGGGGGTCGAAGAAAAGGAGGAGTACGGAGTATTAAAAATATTATATAATATGCATCTTGCAGAAAATGCCTGAAGTAAAAGTATAATTTCAAATAAGGTGAGGAAGAAGAGAGGAAGGTGAGTCCTGATAGATTATCATATAGTAATGATAACATCGAGTCAAAAGTGAAGACATCTATAATGCAAAGTCACGATTTGAAAGCCAGAAGTGTCCACAGGGATTCTAAATTTAAACCAAGATGGAACAAAAAGATGAAAAATGAAGGCCGTGACAAATGCTGGTGTTGGTTATATAAGCCTGTGTCTGATATGCTGACCTCCCCATTCAATACTACAGTGGAAACTTGGCCTGTCCAATTGATCACTATAAGCAGATGATTATTATAACCTCATTTTTTCCTTTTACTGTATTTCTTACATGAATGCAGTACAGTAGAAAGTAATGAAACAGAATTTTGTACAGTAAAGCTGTTTTAAATTACACTACCAATTAAATTACTGCACAGTGTAATATCCTACTATATAATACAGTATAGCACTGTATATAACATATAGCTTACTGCAGTTCAAATTATGATTATACTATAGCCTAAAACATTATTGTGCTGTTTACAAATACAGTAGTGCAAATATGTTGCTACGCCACAGCTTGGCATTCAGTAGGGCTGGGAATCGATCCGAATTTCCTGGATCGATCCGATTCCGATTCATAAGGTCACGATCCGATTCGATCCACGATTCGATTCGATCCGATTCGATTCGATATCGATCTATTTACAGACATAATGCAAATAAATACTGTCCCATAGACAAAACAGCTCCATGTGTTTGTGATTGTGTACGTGTAAGAGTGACACAGAGAGAGAAGAGTTTTGTCTAAAATAAATACTTGATTTCTTGATCAAGTATTTATTTTAGACAAAAATCCAAGTATTATTTGAAATTTCAGTAACATATCCATGGCATTAAAACAATGACCAGAACTAAACAACAATGACCAAATAAAATATAAATAAATTAAAATTAAGTGGCCCTCTATATTGGAAAACTACAAGAACCCCCTGTACCCAGTCTTTGACAACCAGAAATGTGAAACTGTGAAATGCCATTTACAGGTTGTTCATGTAACAGATGGCTTGATTGAAAAAAATAAAATAAAAATAAAGTCTATTCTTTATACAACATCACACAGAAGGAGACACAGGTGACTACATTCAGGAACAACTTTTCTGTACTGCAGTATTCTCCAATGCAGCCATACAGGACAATCACCTTTTTATGCTCAGGCGTGAGAGAGAGAGAGAGAGAGAGAGAGAGAGAGAGAGAGAGAGAGAGAGAGAGAGAGAGAGAGAGAGGAGAGAGAGAGAGAGAGAGAGAGAGAGAGAGAGAGAGAGAGAGAGAGAGAGAGAGAGAGAGAGAGAGAGAGAGAGAGAGAGAGAGAGGAGAGAGAGAGAGAGAGAGAGTCGGTCATGTCAGCTGACTATCAGCTGATCGTAATGGCAGCATTTTGGACGGAGGGAAAGGGAACCGTTTTCTCAGTTTAATGTTTTTATGTATTTAATAGGTAAAGATACAGTATGCATAGACAGGCTAGTGTTGCCAAACATCAACCTTCATTCCAGAAGGTAATTTTAGTGGTGCCGCTTCAGCCATCTCGCTATCTTAAGTTTCGGTTTCGTTTAGCCGGCACTCGCTTTTTATAGTGCGCCTTGCGCGTCTGGAAAAGATCGATCCAGACATTTTTGGATCGATATCATGCTTTTTCAGCGTGAATCGATATCGGATCGCGGATCGATTTTTTTGACCACAGCCCTAGCATTCAGCGCATTTCTAAGTTTTGAACAGGTCTGAAAATAAACATCAGACTATCAATATCGAACTGCTAGCAGAGTTTGAAAACAAGTATCCATAAAATCCATAGGGGATTTTTAAAAACAACCCCCAGCATCAGCAAAAAGTTAACTGCATTAATAAATGAATTATTTAATTTAAAAGCATCTTACAGTCTCCTGCCTGTATGAGGATAACCAAATGAAGGGAAGGCAAAGTGTGTTATTATTAACGCCATGTCTCCAGCAGTGGAGAGCAACCTCTCTCTGCTTCACCATTAGCTCTGAGGAATGCCATCGCTGTACAAGACACTGAGTGGGTGCAGGGTTCTTGAGGTGAAACGGACTGAGCACTGAATGATTTTCTTCACCTCAGATTTGGTTGAAGTTGTTAAAAGCTGCAGTGTGTGTTGGTCAGTCGGTCGGTCTTGTTGTCTGTTGTTTTGCTCTATTAACGTTAGTCTCTGATTGATGGCATAGAAAGTGTTCACAATATATTTGACATCCATCTCACAAAGCTATTTGTTTTGTCTTTGCAATAGCTTCTTTTTTGAATGTGGATTACAAGGAAACTCTTTCATGGTGCTGCATTCCCGTCAAAGTTGACTTCTGCCTTTTTCTTTCTGGCAACATCAAATGCCAGAATATTCAATAAAGTTGAAGTTAGGTGGACAGGAAAAAAAAGCCTATGTACTGGAAAATTTAATGGATTTTATGATTTCATGACTCATCACATATAATTACATTTCAATAATTGGCCAAATGTACCTTGGTATTGTATTATGAATTACCTAAATGCGGTCTGCTTGATGATGATTTCAGGGTCGATGAGAGAGGCTGATTTAGACAAGCAGGATGTTCTAAATTGAACCAGTCAAACCACTTTACATTGCGGATATTATGGTTCACTCAAAGTGGGAATCCTCTCTGAAACTATTACAAGTTGTTTCATAGCAGTATTTCACAGCTCTTGATTTTTTTTTGCTAATTTAGTTTACATCTCTGATTATTCAAATGGTAGCGAAGGCAACCTAAGCTCTTCATCTATTGGAAATCATTGCCAGCTGCCAAACAGGCAGATCAGGCACTTGGTCTAAAGAAATTGTGATGGTAAGAAACGGTGATGACAGAATGATTTAACTGTTGAAAGCAGAGCATGCAAACCAAAGGCAGTGCTGAGCTGAAAACAGAACTAAAGATATTCACACACTAGATAAAAAAAATGTCATTGACCTTTTGTCCATGAAAGCCTTCATCATATGAGTCATTGTATTCTTTACTCCATTTGTACAATAAATACATTTGTGTTGTAGTATAAACAGATTAGTTATTAGTTGCTTGTATCACAGCCAGTCACAGCCAGTCACAGCCTGCAATGGAAAGTAGCATGAATCATTAAACTACCGGATCATTTATCATCAGTATAGTCATTTTTGGCATTTTGTTACAACTAATACAAAATGAGGTAAAGAAAACAAAAAAAATGAAAATGAAAATCCTACTGCTTTAGAAATAAACATGGTTTTTATGTAAATCGCTTCAAAAGTTTGTCCGTGAGGAGTCTAATGTTTGGTCCTCACAGCTTAGATTACACTCATCTATAGAATATCTGAGTCTGGCAGTAACAGGTCCGAGTGCAGGTGAAGTTGTGCTCTTCCCTCTCGAGGAGAGCAGTGACGGCAGGAACAGCAGCAGTTTATCTGAAGTAATCGTTACCGGATGTTGTCTTTCCTGCCGGTCCTGTTGCCCTTCTGCCTCCATTCTTTGTTCTTCTTCTTTCAGTTGTTTCATCTTCTCTCTGTGTAATCCGGATCAAATAAATATGCTCGACCGTTTAAAGTGAAAGGACTCAGCATCGTCCTCATAATAGTCCACGGGATAATCCGTCTTTGCAATTTAGTTTCCTTACAGTCTAACCATGCTGAAAGTCAGCCTCATACATGTCAACAAACACTGTGCAAAGATGAATATGTGAGTGGTTCGGTTAGCCAGCAGACTGCACTGGATATAGATCTCTATACAGTTAGTCATGATGCTCCTTAACTGCCAGATGTGTCAATAAGCTAACATATCAGTTTTGATTATATGTCAATGTAGTATTCACCACTGGTTTCTGCTACCCCAAAGTGGCCATAAATCTGTTATTGCAGATTTTAGTTCCTAAGTGGTAGTCCATTACAAGTGATACAAACCAGTAGAGAAGAGTGTCTCTGCAGTCAGTGACAGTGATTTGATTCACTAGCATACATGTTCCTGTTCAGTTTGTCCTTGTGTTGTATTCAGACAGAGCACTGGTCTGTAGTTTTCACATGGCTGGAATTGTTTAGTGGTTGGTTTTGTAGGGGCAGCAAAGTATATTCAGCCTTGAGACTCAATGCCATTTTTCATCAAAATGAAACTTAGAATTCAAAAGCTAAATAATGGCTTCATATTAACTTTCCACTCTGAGAGACTTTTCAGTCAATCTGCACTTTCAGCTGCATTTTCAGCTTACTACCCTCCTGTGTCTGTCAAATTGGGTTTTAACTGCCAATATTTAGCTGAGTCTGGATTTGGCTTTTTTATGACGGAGTGTGTCACTTAACTCCGTCATCTGTTAGCAACATCATCTTGTTTGCTGAACTGCAATTTCCATGTCTGATAACCGTCTCTATTTTGTGTATAGATAGTTTGTACTGTGATTCTTCCATAACAAAGTATAATGGGAACTTGGAATGATCACCCTCAGAAAACATATCAGTATATAACTGGTGGATATACTTTCCATGCATTAAAGATAGTTTGAAGTATCCCCAATCTGTGATTCCTTCTTCCACTATAGCAGAGGACAGGAAGTAGTGGATGAGAAAGAAAGTGTGAGATTGAGGCGAAAAGCCAAGGTTAAGGTATTGATCATTCTTTCAAATGCAACCTCGCTTCATCAAGCCATTGCTGCTCTATTCTCTGCACAAGTCAGATAACTAAACGTAAGAGAATTGAAGAAGACATTGTTAACAGGATGTTAGTCTGAGTAGACATTTGACCTGTTAACCTGACAAGGAGAAGAATGCCTCTTATGTAACCGTTAGAAGGATGCTTACTCTTCTCATATGTGACTTTAATTTAAGATGATCGAGATTAGTGAGTCTCATATAACGGTCAACACTGTCCAATTTCCAGATTTACTGCATTCTAAGGACATTTCTGTGTCTCATATTCCCCACAAACTTGCTCGTTTACGCATCGTCACTTCCCCTTCCACAAATTCATCTGTGGTGGGCCTTCACTGTTTCCAAGGCAACCTGCAGGGGGGAAGAGAGGATGGGCTGAGGGGAGGAGAAAGCAAGACAAAAAGCAGGAAAACAAGATAGGAGGGCAGAAGGTTTCAGGTTTTTGCACCAACAACAGGACCTCAGGATGGCCATGTTGGTTCACCTGTCTGTAAGTCATACACAGGATGTGTTGACAACCTGCTGCTGGCCAGATTGCCATGAAATTTGATATTGATATTCAATGTCCCCTGAGGATGAATGCCAGTGTATTGGTGGCCCTTAGCCTTCCTTTAGTGTCACCATCGTGCCAAAATGTTCACTTCCAAATGATCAAATCTGAGCCGTCTTATTTTCCAAGCTCATTTTTGAACCTCATGGAATGAACTAGGAATGCACTTTTTTTTCTATCCTGTATTGATTCCCAATATGATACTCCAACACATGTTACTGTCTTATACCAAGTATGAAACCAGTGCTTGTTTCCAAATTTAATTATGTGTCTCCTCTGTGGCACTGATCAATTGTTTACATATAAGGTCACTGACATAGCTGCAGCTACACATCACACCTTCAGTGGAAACCATCCAACATGTATTTGCAAATTTCAGTAGTACAGCAACAGTCATAACATCAGTGTAGTCAGCATTCACGTTATCGCCTTGATTTGTGTGTGTGTGTGTGTGTGTGTGTGTGCGTGTGTGTACCTGTACATTTGTGCTTGCTGGTGTGACTGCAGGATTCCTTTGATTTTTTTTTGTAGTGTAATGTCAGTGGAGAGATAAGCCTGAAAAGCCAGAGGGATTTACATGCTTCAAGACAGACAGAGTCAAGGTTTTACACAGATGTGTTGATCTCTCCTCCCCACGCCCCCTAGCCCTGTCGCTCATCTGTCTTCTGGCTTTCCTTGAGGTCTCTCATTCTCCCCTATCCCTCTTAGTTTAGTCTCATATATAGTGAATGGCCACTGAATGGCACATTATTCCGTTTTGCAGACATTGTCGGCAGCCATCAATTCCGTATGAGCTCTCCTTCACAGCTCAGCGCCTCCCACACAGCAACTGGCCCTTTTACTGCACCTGCTGTTGTGTGCGTGGGATATCTAGAGTTCATTCCAGTCTGTATTTGTATGCATGCGTTGGTATTTGTGTGTGTGTGTGTGTGCGTGTGTACGTAGGTGTGTACAGAGGTCCATCCAGAATTGTGCTTGTTGTCAAGTTAGAGAAGCTTTATTTGCAACTAAGCTCAAAATCAGACAGGGATTTTCAGAGCTGGATCCCTAACTCCAAACCATTTAGGCAGAGACACTCAACAGTGCAACGTTAACTACTACCGTCACCCACGGACAACTATGCATACACACACAAATGTGATTACACTCAGCAACTTTCATAAGTGGGTTTTCCCGGCCTATAAAAGTCTATGGTGCCTTAATATATTTCCACCGCCTTAAAATCTATGTTTAAAAGAAAAAGCATCACAGGTATCAGGTACTGCAAAGAGAACAACACAGTTATTAACAGATAGTTGCGATCAAAATGTGATATATTAAAGCTGAAACGTTTAGTTGATTCATTGATTAGTTGTCAACTATGAAATTAATTGGACAGGATTTTGATAATCGATCAACTGTTTGGAGTCATTTTTTAAAAGAAAACAATATCCCAATTATCTGATTCCAGTTTCTTAAATGTGAATTATTAATTATCAATGTCTTTGGGTTGCTGACTGTTGGTTAAGACAAAGCAACATAGTTGTGGAGGTCACTCAGGAAACAGTGCTTAACATGTTTCACTATTTTCTTGTATTTTGTAAACCAAACAGCTTAATTAATTCAGAAAATAATATACAGAGTAACCACAAGATAATTGTTAGTTGCAGTGCTATGATAAAGCAAATTGGGTTTGGATGTCAAGTGTTGGAGCTCTAGATTTTATAGTCTCAAAACCATGCACTTACTTTCAATTGGCGAAACTTTTCTTCTTCTTCTATCCTTTACCCAAAAGGTGTTATTACCTGAATTGTTTCCAACCCACTTCCTGAAAATGCTGAACTTTTATATCCCTTGGACGGTAAACAGCGACAAACATAATGACAACAACAAGCCACAGGTAGACTGCAATTTTCTATGTACACGTACAGTACAATAGGGGAGTAACAGTGCACACCATTCATGGTTCGGTATGTACCTCAGTTTTGCAGTCATAAAGTAGAAAATTACATTTTTGGTCTTTTATTTTGAAAAACTTTAGCAGCCAACACGGGCTCATCAGTCAAAATGATTCCTGAAACAGTTTAGTTGTGCTGCAGTGGAAAAGGACAACAACTTTTCTGTTTCTTGCAAGGAGTCAGAACTGATTTATGGTCTAACTGTATTAAGAAGTAGGTCAAACTAGCTCCACCTCCAGCAGCTACAACAGTAATATGCTGCTTTAACTATGATGCTTCATCAGTGTTAATAATCTAATGATGTCATATATAATCTTATCTTGTCAGTAGGACCAAACCACTACTTTTAGGTTCATACTTTTTAACTACATTTTTCTCTCTTATAACTGGTTCTTAAGACGTCCTTACCACGTCAAAAATCAAATTAAAAAACCAAAACAAATCTCAGGCCATGTGACTGCTGTTAAATGTCTCCCTTCTCTATGCAGTGTTTCCCACAGATCTGAAGGCAATGTGTGGTGGTAGTCCGGCGACCGATGGGGGGGGGGGGGGGGCGTTCGGTAAACCGGCCGACGGGGGGGGGGGGGGGGGGGGGGCTGTGTGTCTGAGCTATGTGAGAGAGACGCGTGAGTGACAGAGAGACGCAGGGAGAGCAGAGAAAGGAAAAAGGAAATGCAGTTTAACGAATACAATGCGTATTTTTCAATTAGCGTTAAAAAAAACCAATTAATAACGAAACGCAATATGTGGCGGCCGGTGTTGAATCTGTGGCGCACCGCCACAAATTAGTCTATGTGTGGGAAACACTGCTATGCATGTGCATATTACAGTCACTCTGTGTGGGCACCTCACAGCCCACTAAACATGAAACATGAGGAGAGGAACAGCATGGAGGTCAATGGAGAGACAATGAAGTTTACCATTTGTTAGACATTTATGGAGAAGCTTCTGTTGTCTGTTCTGCCAAACTAGAAGGAGCATTGCCTGCCTGATGTTGATTTACTGTTGATTTGGTCATTTTTCTACTTCTACCCTGTCATATAAAATCGTGTGATTTTCTACTTCCAAGATGAACCTCTCATCATCCATGGTGACAAATATTCTCTGGCCAGTTGACTTCTGGCCTGGTGCCATTGCTTATGTTACATAATGTTGATGTAGTAATGTGATATACAACTGGGAGTCTGCACAGGGTGTTTTATTTTGAAAATTGACCAGAATGCCCTATGCTTTTTCTGTGTCTGACTTCCTGCCCAGTTCGATCTACTCTGTGCAGCTTGACGTAGCTTCCTTCAAAAATAGACTAAGTGCAGATTTTTAGAGAAGCAGAGAAAGCGCAATGCAGACGCACCTAATGAACCTGTGAACCCATAAAGCAGTAATCATATTTCATTGTCCACTTTAAGTGTGGCTTAAAACTGAGGGGGAAATCTAATCAAAATCTAATCTAATCATATAATCAAATAAGTTTTAAACAACTTTCCCTTGAGAATGATGACAGAAAGCACAGAGATGTACTCCTCAAGTTTCTAAATACTTGAAGCTTTGTTCTTTCAGTGAAGTTCTTTGTTAGAAATGAATGTATTTATTGTCTCTATATACACAATATACAAACTTACATGTGCACACATTCAGGAGTGGGATGTTGTCTGTTTCTGAGATGGAAAGGAAGAGGAGGAGGAGTTGATTTCTGCATTCCTCAGCCTCTCTAACCAGAAGTGATGGTAGTTGCCAGCTTTTGTCCAGCCCATGTGTAGGGAACAGGAGGCATTGATTGAATTGCTGCTTGACAAAGCAGAAACTGCTTATTGAGCTAATGCACCTGTGTGTTGGGATCGATCTTGCAATGTCACTTCCAAATGTGTAGCAGGAAGGTAGGAGGCACAGCAAAAGGAATGGAATAGGGAAGAAATCAGAAAGAAAGGCGCAAAAGGAGTGATGGTGAGATGCACTGAGACTAATACAATAGTGGATTAATTCCTTCAAACTTATAAAAGTAAAGTAAATCACTTCAAACTCCAGCAACTCACACTCATCTGGTATTTCCATTTCCTGCTTTCTTTTTTAGAAAATGATTGTAGCTCAAGGTGCTGCAGAATTCAGATGTGGTGTTCTGCTGTACCTTCATCCTTCTATTTATGAAAAATGATTCCCCTAATGTCCAACAGTTTATTCCTTACCATTTGTCTATGGTCTCTTTTTCCATCTCTTCAAAGTATTGGTCAGTGTTAATCACTATCCTGCACAATGCCATCCTTTTTCTCTTCATTGTTTTGTTTATTTTAAAAGAAATGGTAAATGTACTGAAGGAAAATGCTAATTTGAGCTAATAAAAGTCTCCAGCCATGCCAGCAGCTCTGTGAGGATGTAGTTAAGCGCACAGTGTTGCTTTTAGCTAAATGCTAATGTTAGCAACCATCTTATTTTAGTATATTTGCATGTTTGAACACATAGAGTAGCAGAAAGTCATTTTTTCCATCCTTCTATTACAGTCCGTAATGTGCAGCAACCAGATCCCCTTTTCTAGTTCTATTAAATAGAAAGATCTCCTGATATGAAGCCTTTTACTAAAAAATGACACACCTATATCTTACACCCTTTAATTATACACCTGTCCTGAGTTCATCCTAAGAATCAGAATCCGGGCTGATAGGTTCGATCTTTCCATTACTCTATTGTGTTTTGTCTATCTCAGTCTGCTGCAGCACCGCTCTCCTGTATAACAGCCTGTAGTATAATATTTTGTTCATATAGTGTAATTATGAAAAATGATTTGTGCACACCCAGGTGAGTGAAAGTAGGGCTGGGCGATATATCGATATAAAAAATATATCGATATATTTTTTAATGAGATATGGAATTGGACCATATCGCATATATCGATATACGTATATATATTTCAAATTTGCGCTGTGATCCTTGCTCCAAACAAGCTGCTGACCCGGAGCTCTCTGCACTGCACTGCTCCCCGCGCTCCCGCCCCTCCTCTTTCACCCACAGAGGGGGAGGGGCTGGAGCACACACTCCGGCACTTTTCAACAAACTTGGAGGAAGCAACACCGTCTGTGGAGCGTGCGAAGGACGAATTGGTTGGTAAAAGAAAAAGTATTGGCTCAGTAATATGGAGATGGTTCGGATTCAAAGTATCAGATGAGCAACAAAATCACGTTATATGTAGGGAGTGCCATAAACAAGTTACAGCCAGGGGTGGAAGCACTGCAAATCTTTTTCACCACCTAAAACAGTGGCACAAACTGCAGTACGAAGAGTGTGTGAAACTGCGCGCTGCAGAAGCCCCAGCTGCACGCCATCCACAACCCTCAAAAGCTCCAGCCCTGAAACAAAACTCACTGCAAGCTTCATTTTCCCGCAGTGTACCATATGAAAAGAAAAGTGACGAGTGGTGTACTATAACTAAAGCGGTCACTTATCGCATCGCTAAAGATGTGATCCCTGTTGCAACTGTGGAACAAGTCAGATTTAAAAAGTCGCAACTACTTTTAATAAAATACAATTTTAATAAGCCATTTATAGTTGTCAAAATGTTGATGCTTTTCTCATATAAATATATTTATTTTATTTTATGGGCTATTTTTATTTAAGATGGGCTATATTTTTCATTTAAATGTGCACCTTATGGAGCTTTGATTTCAAAGAACGTACTCCTGTGGTTATACAGTATTTATGTTTACATTTTATTGCTCTTTGAACAGCTGAGCATTATTTCATCCTGCTGGTTTCAATCAAATTAATTGTGACGTGTCATATTTGGCTTTGACTGTGACTAAACATTTGCTCTCACTTTGCGATAAAAATATCGGGATATATATCGTATATCGATATTCAGCCTAAATATATCGGGATATGACTTTTGGTCCATATCGCCCAGCCCTAAGTGAAAGCCTGGTTGGCAAAATCAACAGATTTACTAAACGGCAACTGTAACTCTAATCTGTCTAATTGACAAAGAGTAACAGTGTACAAAACATTCAGCTAGCAGCTTCTCACTTTTAGCTGGTTAAAATGACAAACTGTGACAGATCATGATCATATCAGCTGTTGCTGATTAACGTTAATCCCATGAGTAACTTGATGACATGCCAAAATGAACCAGGTTTGTGTGTGTTGTCAATACTGAACAAAGCTCCATACTGTACCACTGCTTTTTAGTCAGAGTGACTGATCGGACTCGGTATCGACCCACGCCTAATATAAAAAGAGTTGAATTGGGACCATGGCCAAAAAATACTGTAATGACACATACCTGTCTCCCTAACTGTTGTCTCCACATGTTTGTCTCTGTCTCACACACTCCCTCTTCTTTAACTATCCCTTTTTAAGTCCTCTTCCTAACCTGTGTATTAGTCCAGAATTACTTCAGGGACTTGGTTCCTCCTACAACTAACGTCCTTATAACTCAGGAGACACAAAAAAACTAATCTGTCCTGTAACACATAGCATAAGTCCACTTTGTCCATCTCTCTCTTATGTTACAGTCTATAATATAGCAATCATATCCATATTTCTATTCAAACTGGACTTAAAATACTCTACCTTTATGATATCTATCTTGCAGCATCAGCTTTTTGAAGAACCATTTCCACATTATGTCCGGGTATGTAACTATTCCCTTTTCCTGAAAGAGAGAGGATAACAAATTGAGGAACAGGCTCAAAGACACCCAGGAAGAGAGTTCATCAGTCTTATGAAGGTCAAAGGTCACCCCTTAGGAGACAAGCTTTGTCTCTTTCTCCTCTGTCTTTTGTCTGAGTCACCAGGAATGAAAGAGGATGAGGAGAAGCGGGAAGGAGTAAGGAAATGTAAGCAGACAGTGTAAGGGGTGGATGGTGTGATGGATGGCAAGGCTCTTTCAGCGTGTATGTGTGTGTGTGTGCACACAGGTTTGTGCGTACTTGAACATGTTCGCATGGCTCCACTGTTAGCCAGTGTGTGCTGTAAAGAGGGATGCATTGATGGACGAGGAACATCCTTTGCCGTTTCAGCACTGGAAGTGCTTAAAGCATCTGGGCCCAAGGGACAAACCATGTCACAGTCTCCCATCCCAGTGACTTATGGACCTGCCATGACAAACACCCGAGGGCTGCTGTTCTGGGGTTGGGCATTGGGGGGCTGGGATCTAATAGTCCACGTGATGAGAAAACCCAGACCCCCAGTAATGTCTCTGTTGTACAACAGGAGCCACTAAGTGCTGATAAGTTTGCCTGTGAAGGCTGTAAAGCTGGGTGAATAATTTGTGAAATAATTCTCATATATGAAAGCGTGTGCAGGGGAGGAAATTAATGGAGAGTAATGTGAAGTCGTCTCACAAATATTTACAATTTTCTCATTATTTTCTCAACCTCCTTGGTTGTGTGTGTGTGTGTGTGTGTGTGTGTGTGTGTTTTTTGCTTTTTGTTTCTCTCTCTCTCCATCTTCAATTTTATTCCCCCTCTCTGTCTCAGAGTTTACCTGCAGGAATAAATCGAATAGATTGTGATAAATGAGTTTAAAGCGCAGAGTGCAAAAAAGGCCAGAGTGTTGTTTTCTTTTTTATACACCTCAGCCTGTTTCCTTATTTTAATACTCAATACTTCCTTACTGCTTTATCATACATAAATAAAGACATTACCTTTGCGTGAATTGTATTATTGCCACATGCAAAATTCTATCCTCCTCAAATCAGTTTTAGATGGGAAATGATTTTTTTCAGAACAAAGTGTGGAAAAACAATTTCATTATCACTATTATTCTTGCCGCCTTGATACACTATATCAAATACTGTCAATGCTTTTTTAACTTCTGTGTTTATTAGTGACAGATAAATTCACACTGTGGGAATAAAGAGAACATGGTGATTCTAGGACAAGTTAAAAAAAAAGGTGTTTGCCACTTCAGTGCTCCAGCCATAGCCCTGTCTTAGGGATTGCACCAGTAATGGCACTATTAGACTTAATTTACTGCCCAAACTAATAACCTGAAATGGAGAGTGTGATGAGAATATCACATCCATGCACACACACACACACACACGGATACACACTTATGCCCACTCACATTTATAGTACTTGCATGCACACACTTGCACATTCACAGTCTCACAGCGCTGTGCTCTCAATCAGCTCTAATGCAATGAAATCAGTCATTCAGTTCATCTCTTTCTCTCTTTCTTTCGTCACTCTCATACATACATGTATACACACACATTCTCCCATCATTCAAGTCAACAGTCTTGCTCACACCTTTTCCATTTGTCACACATCTGCCATCATCTTCTTCCAGTATTTCTACCCCAAAATAGACTGTACTCACAGCAGACATTTTGAGTTGTCATAGCAGGAAAAGCACAGGTGTACACTAATAACATTAATGATGGCTTCATTTCATTCAGGCATGCCAGTAATCCATGCCAGTAAGACAGCATGTGCAATATCTGGGCCGGGCCCTGGCACACCTGAGTGGAATGTAGCCAGTGTTACTGCTGTCTAGTTGCACCTGTGTCTGAGAAAGTATCTCTATACCTCACTCCATCCTTTGATCATTACATTGTATCCAAGCTGACCTTCTTCCTCTCTAAAGTATCGCTCAGGGTAAAACATTTCTGACACGGGAGCTGTGTTGATCGGCCTTACATGGTCACAACCACAGGGGTGAAGCAGTTACCTGTCTGCCACCAGAGCCTCCTGTGGTCGAGCTGCTGTACTGAAGCCTAAGACCCAGCGGCTAATATGCTAATCAGACAGAGTCCTTGTGTATATGCAAATGTGGTTGTGATGGAAGGGAAGTTATAATAAGATGGCCTTGGTTAGTCAGAATAATGGCTATGGCACACTGGAGCCTGAAAATGACATGTCAGTCTTTCAGGGTATGGGATTTGGCTAAAAGGCAAGTACCCAAGTACTAACTAGGTTCTTTAAAAGGTAGATCAGCACTGAGTCATTTAGGGCAGAAACTTTGATGTCTGAGCAGGTGCTCTGCCTTTAACAGATGATGGAAAACACCTGCTGTGAAATAGCTCGAAGTGTAGTTGCAGTCGTTTTCCCTAACAGAGCCACTGCTGATTTTACTCTTTAGGAAAAACAAATGTAGTGAAATGTTGTGGATGACAATAAGGACTTGACTGATATGTTTTACTGTTAACCAACAATGCTGATACTGAATTTCTGGATTTCTGGATTGTATATTTAAGATTTTGATCTTGACATGACAAAAAAAAATGAATGTGAGGTGGGCTGGCCTAGAATTAGATTAGCCCCATTGCATAAAAACAATGCTGACACATTCCTTATAATCAAAAAAAGAAGAAATGAATAAATGTAGACTGAAGACTTTTTTTATGGTGGAATTATTAAAAGTGTTAAAATGGTATTTTGTATGTCACATTGTATTGATCTATTCATCATGCTAGCAGCATAGTTCTAAGAACAGGGTACAACAAATATTGGATGGATTGCCATAAAACTGAAAGGATAAATTCCAATTACTGAACTGATCAATCACTTTTTCTTTATGTTTTGTCTTTTCATGGTTTTAAGGCTGCATTACAGTAAAGTGATGTAATGTTTCTGAACTATAATTTTCTGAGTTATATTTAATTTGTCAGCCATTACATTTTCTAAGTAATTTGGCAGACACTGTTGGGGACACAGAGTACATTGCCTTTGCTTTGGGACATCTGTCATCTGCAAAGCCTTTACCACCAACCTATAGACAGACTGCCAAGTATCAACCCGCATAGCTAGAATTCATACCCAGGCTGTGAGATGGGATCACTGAAGACTTTATAGCTAATGGAATCTTAGTGAAGATTACACACAAAATCAAGCATTTAAAGGTCATATTTGTTGTCTAATGGTTGAACTGGACAGAAACTGTTTGTAGTCTATTTATTTACCAGCTGGTTAATTCCACACCTCAGCCCCTGTGGTTGGGTAAAAAGATTGATCCGACCTTGCTGTAAGGAAGCCTTAGCTTACAGGGGTTGGAAGGGGAAACGATGAAAACAAACACACAAGAAGGGCATTTTCAAAATTGAAATAATTAAAGTCAGTTATATTAAAGTCAATATGAAAGCTTTTTTGAGTAATACATAAAAAGATAAAATAGACCATTGCATTAATTTAAAAGAAAAAGACAATTCCTATGCATCTTGTCATGTTACTTTTGTTCTGAGTCTTTATTTATCCTTTAGAACCTGATTCATCTAATTAAAGAAGATTTTACAAACTTATCAAGAGGCAACATTTCTTAATACAAACATTTGCTGATTGCCATAAGTTGATTCACTACAATCCTTTGTAATACACATCTTGAAGCTGTAGAGAGCTGATAGGGTGGAGAGGCGAATATGCATTGAGTGTGGTGGTGAGGTGCCAGTAAGCTGTGTAGCTGTATAGAAGCCATTCTGTCCTCTCTAGAGTTCAGCCCAGTTCCTGTGGAGAGACTGAGTTTCATCCAAAGTCCAGCACATGCTCTGGCCAGCTTCCTTGCTGTGTGAGTGTGTGACTGGGACTGTAGCTGAATGACTGTGTGTGTGTGTGTGTGTGTTCAATACATGTTTAACTGTGGCAGTGTGATTCATACTCTGGGGATTTATTCTCTGCAAGCAGAACGCCAACTACCATTAATATGTAGTAAAATATTCTGCACACTATTTAGGTTTAGGTTTGGCTTTCTACTACTGTATGTGTCATCAAGCTGAACAGAAGCTGCAATCGTGTGTCTTTTACTGGAGTATAAAGGCTGAAGCAAGAGGTTCAGGAGCAAGAGATTGGCTGAACTTCCTTTGAACTTGATTTGCATAAAAACACACAATTGGACAAGATTCTGCCAATACTGAGCTCACTTATTTGCATGTGAGTACATGATAGGACAGTAACGGTCAATGTAGCATCAATGAATAATGTTAATATGGTCATTTGCAGTGCTGTGTTGGGGTAAAAACATTTTGTTTGATTTGAAATGATTAAAAATAACTATAGTGCAAATGATATTATTTTTGCCATTACAAAAACAATTTTACATTTTGTTGTTACATATCACACAACTTTAATTGAAAATGTACTGTATAAGAATATTTGTGAAATGAGTAATTCTTTGGGTTAGATATGTTGTCATGAACAGATGGTTGTTTGTGTGTGTGGGTGTGTGTGTGTGTGTTGTATGTTGTCATCTGTCACTAGATTTCTCTGCACTTTCTCTTCATTCCTGGCTCTTGTCAGTCCCACCAAGTAGCAGTGCCACAGATTTTACCACAAACTGCCTCATTAATTGTCCATTCCCTCCTCTCTCTCTCTCTCTCCAGCTTTGCCCAGCTACACGTGTGGTAATCCTGGACAGCTACTCAATGGCCTCCAGCAGGGGTCCACGTTCAACATCGGAGACAAAATCCGCTACAGCTGCAGCCCGGGCTACGTGCTGGAGGGTCACACTACCTTGTCCTGCCTCGCCACTTCAGCGGGTACAGCTGCATGGGATTTCCCCCTGCCCTACTGCAGAGGTATGTGGGAAGGACTCAGTGCAAAACTGTCCATCATTACTTGTCTTTAGGCTAAGTCACAAAGGAGACCTGAAAGTCATTACATTATTGTATTGATTTAATTTTTTTAAGACCTTAAAAATCATTATATTGTAGATGATAAACGACCTTGCTTTTGACATGAAGAGGAATCAACTTTGCTAATGTCATCTTTTATTCACCAGTTGATACACAAACACACACGCACACACACACACACACACTCTCTCTCACTCACTCACTCGTATTTACACATACCTCCACATGACCTGACAAGGTTTTCTGTGGTTATACTGATATCTTATTTACTATGACAGGACCTCATGTGTTAGCTCCCAGTCAGGTGCTTGTGCCAGTTGTCCTTCCTCACAGTTAGCGAGCACCCCTGCGGCAGCAACACCTGCCAGTATGTGTTTTCTGACCCAACATGAAACACTTCTTCAGAATAGTTCAGTGGAGGCAAATATGGTGTTACTGTACATAATTTTGCAGGATTCCACGTTGTATGGAAGTCAATCCTTGCTTCATTGAAATGCATATACATGTCTTGCACATGTGAGTTTGCACCTTGCATGTGTATATTCATTTGCTGTCCTATGTGTGTCTGTGTGTCCATGTGGCCAATGGTTTGTGTCAGTGTGCATGCTGAGCAGAGTGCTGAGACTCTGTGCCATCTGCAACCAGGCCGGGAGTCAGGAAGCCCACATATGAGCACACATGGCTGGGCACCACGTGCCAGCACAGTCCCCACCCACCCAATCACATGCAAACACTTGCACATGCCTGTACTCCATAGTTATTATGTATGCATTTTATAATCTATTCTTCCTAATTTCTTCCATTTCTCATCAGGAACAGTGATGAACGCTGTTGCCTCTCTTCCTTCTTTTCATAATTCACTAACCGTTTGCTGTTTAGACCCAAACTCTGCTTTGTCATTCTCCTCCTCCATGCATATCCAGGCTGCTTCTTCGAAAAGGGAAAATTACTCAAGCACTCAAGTATGTGATTATTCCACCTTTTCAGCAGAAATTACACGCCAACAAGTTTTAGAAACTGGCAATTTCCCCTGTGATTAATTGAGGTCTCCCACTGCCACGTAAAAGTCAACGTGTATACCTGAGTGCTCCTTCATAATGCATACAAAAGTGCATTGTTAATGTCCAATTATAGAGCCTGACCATATGTTTAAGAGCAGGACTCATGCTGTCACTTGGGAGTGGGAGAGAAGATTTTGGCATGATCTCCAAACACAAACGTGCCAGGACTGTTGGACAGTGGAGCCATAGATGATAGCCAGCCGATAGCACAGTTATTGTTTAATATTTCATGCTAATCAATTTGTTTTCTTCGCTGTAATCTAAAAAAAACAACATGACTTTTCTGATGAGTGCCCTTGTAAATGATTTAACATCAATCTGTTATTCAGATTTTGAATCTCTAGTCTCTATTCTCTCCCTTTTCTTCTCCCATTTAGACTCTTAAATATAGCTTTCTAGCTTCATGTACGTATGGTGTATATATTAAACATGCATTTTTTTTTTTAGCTTGTATGCATTGCAAATGCTCCCCCATATCTTGGTTACCATGACGCTCAGAGGAATCAAAGCAGTTCTCTCCATGTTAATGGAAACCATGACATCCAAAGCGACAGCCTGAAAATATGTGCTGTTCAACCGTGGGAAGCATCCTGACATCTACAATTGACTGAGAAAAAAATTGAATATGTTTCTACACACCTCCAATATTGAAATGTTGAAGAGTTTTGGGTTATCATACGGCCATTGCTAGAGTCATTTTTTTAGTTTTCAGTTGTTGTGCTTGCATCGGCTGGTGGCACACACAAAATGGAGAAAGCGATGGAGAGAGTTAAGGTGAAGAGGAGAGTCTGGAGTCAGAGACTTCCCTTCAGGTGTGAAGAAACTGTCCTGTACAGAATATCAATGCACTTCCTCATCCTTTCTTCTGTCTGCCTTCTACTTCCTGTCACTCCCTCTGCAACAATCACCTGTCACCCCTCTTGCCATCTCTCGCTTTCTTCATTGTCCACCTTCCCTCTGCACTTTTCTCTCGGCCGTCCTCGCTTGTCACCTGTCATCCTCTTCATACCCTCCTTCTCACCCTTCTGTCGTGGTTTCCCTCCTATTCAAGTTCACACCTCACAGGTTTCCGCTCGTCCGTACACTCCCTTGCCCTCCCTCAGGGGGGTTGCCGTGGTGACAGGTAGGATGGATGATAGACAGGCAGCCATGCCTCCGAGCTCCTCCTCCCCTCTTGGAAAACACCACACACAGCTAGCTGGCCGCCCATTAATGAATCCCACTACACCCTGACACAGAAACACACACACACACACACACACACACACACACACACACACACACACACACACACACACAGCTTCACAGTAGTACGGAAGTGTCATTAAAAACTCAGTTTGATGTGTTGACCCTGTTCAGTACATACCGTGACATACATACAATACTTTAAGTCTGTATTACCACAGACTCCACATAGGAAAAGTAGTCCAGATTTCACATGACAATGTACTGTTACAGGCTATAATGAACATATCAGAAGTTGAGCAAGGGAATAATCCTGGCAACACATTAAATGCGTGCTTTATTATTTAATGGTCTCCTTAAAGCTGTCTTGAGGAGGGAAGAGTTGCTTTGATTAACACAAATCTGAATTAATCAGGATTTAATCACTTCCCCCCATGTTGCATTAGGTTGCATCATGCACTCTACTTTGCTCCCTGCTGACTGTAAAAGTACTGTAGGGCATTTTGAAATCCAATGACTGCTGTCTCTCTGGCCCATGGCGAAAATTGCAGACAAAGGAACAATATGCTGTAACTCATTGCTCATATTTATGCTTCTGAATTTGAAAAACTGCACTTTGGCTCATAGCAAAAAAGATCATGTAAGGATAGAAAAAAATAGCTATATATGTACTTTTTTGTAATGCAAAGAAGATCACAAAACTTTACCCACAAAGTTACGACTTAGTGACATAGTTTTGAAAACTTTCCTTGCTGAGTCATTACTTGTTTCGTCATCAGCATTTTTGACATCTCGGTATTGTCCCATAGGGGTTAAGCTGCTTGACCATTACTTTAGCTTAATCAGTGCTTGTCCGGTTACATTGTTTCTGACATTTTACATATTTTGATAATTAACAATGGTAAACGTATTCTCTCTCAAACTTTTGTGAAATGCAAAAATGATCCATTTACTCCGTGTGTGTAAAAGAAGTCAAAATTTCTGTTATAGGACCTTTAGCACAACTTGCAGACCATGTGATTGTAGAGATAGAGACATACACAGACAAAAACAGCAATGACTAATCAAGTATTTAGGTAATGTATAGCCAATGTATTTTTGTCTGGAAATTAAGTAGGGATCAATATATTTCCATTTTATGCATTTCAGAATTTTTTTTAATTGGGGGAGTTCTGGCTCTTGTGTTGCATAGTGAGGCTGTTAATTTAAGTGAGCATTGCTGTTACAGGTTTTTGTAACCTAAATGTTTTCAGGCTTGCTAGTACGCCTAAAAATGTTCCATAAGATCTTATTTTTCTGTCTTATGTTTCTTGTTTAAAATAAATTCAGAAACACCTCTTGACATCAGCAGCCAAAATGCTTGGCCACTGAGTGTAAAATGTTTTTCAAAATTTTCAAAAATGTTCTACTTTTAGGTGTTCTCGTAATCAGTGCCGTCTTATATTTGGACCAATGTGTTACCCATCTAGAATAAGTCAGGATTTCAGTATGACATCACCACCACCACCAAATTAAATTGCAGGTCGTGTTAATAAGTATTTTACGATATGTGTTGGTCTTTACATCCTAAATCAGTCTGTGACTATTTCTGTTTATATATCCTTCTTTCACAACTAAGCCTTTCACAACATTCTCTCTTCTGCACTCCTTTTAGCGGACGATGGGTGTGGCGGGACACTGCGAGGCCAGAGTGGGGTGATCACCACTCCCAATTACCCCGCCGAATACAACAACAACGCCGACTGCACCTGGACTGTGCTGGCCGAGCCGGGTGACACCATCGCCCTGGTTTTCTCTGACTTTCAGCTGGAGGACGACTATGACCTGCTGGAGGTCAGCGGTACAGACGGATCTTCACAGTGGTGAGTAGTAAGCCTGCAGCAGTTTTTTTTGTCTGGAGAGCAGACTAAGCTAGGGCCAGGTAAGGAAGGAGACTGTTGGTGCATCACCTGGCCACAGGCACTTTTGCAGATAATGGAATAAGCTAGTTAAAGTGTGGTTGGAGGTGGGTGGTTGTTGGGTTGAGCCAGTGGGTGACCATAGCTGCCACAGAAGTGTCTGGAGAATAGCACAGGAACAAGAACTGATGGAATCGATGATCAAATTTCAAGTGTTGCAAGTAGTATCTTTAAATTGAATATAATAAATAGACTGATAATTATTTATTTGATATGCAGTTCATAGTTTTTCCCCATCAGGGTGTGTCAAGAACTTGATTAACTCTTATGTGGTACATGGTTTAAATCGTAAGTTGAACACCCGATCTCGGTCACACACTCTCGCTGATTCTCACAATTACTCAGTCTCCCACAAACACACATGCTCAGCTCTAATGATGAAGAGGTAGGATATCCTGGCGTCAGTGTGAGTCTCTCACCATCTGTGGCAGCTCCTCCTCTCTCTGACAACTCTCTCAGCTCAGGAAGTAATTAGTGAGCTCGATTACCACTGCCAGCCTGCACGTATAGTGTTATTTCACCCACACACACACACATAGTAGATCCCATATGGGCACAAATGGACATGTGCACATAAGTATTCACAGTTTCAGCCACACTCTCATATATTTGTGCTGGCAATCTTAAGAACTTTTTGAAACAGATGTAGTCTTTCACAACCCCTCTGCCACTTCATCTTCCCCACACTCACTCACCACACAAGGCTAATTTTAGCATCAAAAATATGCATGTGTCATATTCATGTGGACTGTCATACGCCAGAAAAATCCACTGTACTTTCTTTGTCTTGGGTTAAATATAAAAAGTTCAGGTTTATTTCCAGGATCATGTTCGAGACATGCAGTTTTTGTAAACAAGAGAAGACAGAAGTACTTTGAAGTTACAGCCACAGGCAGTTGGCAGGAAGGTACAAGGGGTAGCACTGGCTGAGCTATTAAATGCTTGAAGCACACAAACACACAAAAAGACAGAGGGAAAGGGACTGTTGATAGAGGAAACAGGTTTAGAAAGAATATGTGAGCAGTCATCTTAGAGTGAGATGGCCCCTGGAAACTCATTCGCTCGGTAGTTAAGAAAAACACTTCTCGAGAAGAACTTGATTAACTCTGAGCGGCCCTAAAACTGCAAATTGTGTGCCTTGTAGTCTGATATGAAAGTATCTTTGAATCTCTGCTTGGCCAACTGAGAGTTGATCGCTTCCCAGACTCCCACAGACAGCAGCCTGACTATGCTTCTTTTGCACATTTTACAATGTCATCAGCTTCTTGTCCCAGGCTTTGATTTACTCTTCGTTGTCATGTGGGGCGCCCAAATCTCTACTGAGTGTGTCATCTTCGTGGCGATTGTTACCAGGGGCGCCTATGGTGGTGCACCTACGGCACAGCTGCTAAACTGTCTTAAAGAGCAGTAAGTAGAAAGTGACTAGAAATGAGGGAGAACGGCCATTGGCAAGCAATGCAGAGCTCAAGTCACAGTTGATCATGCACATTGCAAGGAAAAGGCAGCATAGGGGACAGGGGACACGGTGCAGACATGCTGGCTTGCCTCTATTGTTTCATTTTTTCTTAATCAGGCTGGACTGGGTTTAACCACATAGTGTTGACTTGACAAGTGTTGGCTGTTTACAACGCCTCAAAAAGACCAACTAATTTTCAACAGAGTAACTTTATTTCTAAAGTGTCTAAGTAGCTGAGTATCTATAATTTTAGAGTATGCAGGGAAGTGTAAGGACAGACAAAGGGGGTGATGAGGTCAAACTGTAAGAACCACCAGACACCAGAGGAGAAAATGGGAGAGGAGGGCAAGGCCGTCGAAGGCCAGGATGGACGTCAAAGTGGAAAACTACATAGATGGGCGGAGGGATTACGACTTCCCAGCTGGTGGCCAATTAGAGAGGTCAGGTGGAGCGCTATGATGGTGCTGACCTAAAGCACACATCCTGGCAGTGTATGGCTCAGTGAGCCCTCTACTCTGTCTGTCTTTCTCTCTCTCCATATAATTGGGCTGCTCTGTTACTTAATCAGACTGGTTTGTACAGGGATAAGGTGAAGTTTAAAGTGGTGTTTCTCTCTTTCAGGTCAGGTATTAACTGAATAAGGGTTCACTATTCAGTTGAGAATTTTAGGAAAGCATTGTCTCAGTAAGCTGTACAAGGTGAGTGTTCCTCTCGTCACAAAATACATAAAAACTCATACCTGGATTCTTGTGTTTTCTTCTCGATTCCATCTTAAATCTTTTTTTTTGTGATTTTAAGACTCATGGCTTGTATCTTATCTGAAGCTAGAAAAAGGAAGTGATATATTCTAGTGACCTGATCAAATGGCAAGTGGACTTGTATGATTTCATAGTTATTGAAAGTGTATAGTGTTGGCATCACAACGGCTACGAGCTGTGTTGATTGATAACTGATGGACAGATTTATTGGTCCAATAGGAGAAGAGAGACCCAGGGATCAGGGTCAAAACCAAGCTTCCTTGATCAACCCGCGACAGCTCAAACAAAACCAGGTCAAGTTTGCACGATCCCTGTTCTCCTGATGTGTGTGTGTGGATGTGTCTGTTTTGAGAGGAAAAGAATTAACAAGAATAGACACCATCAATCACCATAGAGAACATCACCCTTTGAATATATGAATCTGATCTTGTCCTTTTACATTCTTGTTTACCGTACAATCCAGCGCTTTGATTGGCAGCCTTGCAGAGTTAGCATTCCAAAAAGGCATCAGGAAAAAAAAGACAGCATTGAAGACTGACTTGAGGAGCTGAGATGTGCATGTGGATTGAACGTGGCAGTGGAAGGGGGTGGTAAAAACGGCACCTGAATCCCGCCGCCACGCGGCATTACCCTGACAGGACTTTGTCAGTGTTGTTTGCCCAGGGGAACACATTACTCTGCCATTACACTGTTTGCATCCACATTGATTTTCTTCCCCATCACCATCCACTTTGAGGCAATGTAAATAACGCCTGACGCTCGGCAATTGCCAGATGCTTATTCGCCTGCTTGATACTAAGTGGAACTCAGAGCTATTTGACTTGTAATTTTCTTTGGCGCTCAATTGTTTTGCAGAGCACCATAATACATTTTCATCTGCCAGCAGCGCTCCCTCGAGATGCCGAAAGCAAGTCCCGCCATACCTTGCATACTGTAAACAGAGAGTATAAAGTGCTTGAATCTGGAGTTAAAAACTCTGTGAATTTTGGCATTATTCCCTTGATTCAACAGGGAGAGAAAAAAAATGGCATTCTGTTAAAGAAATTGCTGCATCACAGTTCAGTGATCGCACCATTTTACAGAAAGTGTTCCCACACAAAATCTATGTCTTCATTTTTTGTTCTCGTAACTTTTGCAAACTCTTATTTCCCACGAGAGTCTTTCTTTTTCTTCTCTCTTTGCATCCATCGCTGACAACACAAAGCTCCCCGGGTAAATGCAACTTATTTCCTCCTGTTAGGAACTCTGAAAGCCCCATGAGTTTTGATCTCTTTAGGTAGCCTCCCATCCTTTCTCCTCTCCCTTTTAACCCGACACCCTATGGATTTGAGACACTGACATTTAGTGAGCATATGGATTATCCCTGCAGTGCTGATATGTGTCAACCTTTGGAAGGAGCAAGTCTGTATGTGTGTGTGTGTGTGTGTGTGTGTGTGATAGAGAGAGAGATATAAAGAGATGAGGAGTTGTAAGAGAATAGTGCAGAACACTGGATAGATTGATTGGCTGTTAGCTTGACTCACCTGAGAGCGAGTGAATTGTCTTCAGAACAGCGTTTTAAGTCCAGAGGCTGTTTTCTCTCGTTTCCGATGGGAGTTTCAGCCATATGAGTATGATTCATTTTTGAGGAGATAAATCCCTCAACTTTTGTTTTTGTGCTTTCAAAGAGATCGGTGAAGTTTTTCATGTTGATGCTCGTGAGATTCAAGTTGTGGTTTACTGCAGCTCAAACTCAAGTTATAATTAGGCGGTCCAGCACATGCGCGCTTTGGCTTGTGTATATATATATACGTGCATCCATGAGAGTGTGTATATTTTACTCCTGTATGTGTTCTGTGTGCATGCTGACTGCTGTTCACCACTGGGGTAACACACTTTTCCCGAGAGAGAAACAACAGCAGCGTCAGTACCACGTCAAGCAATGGCTGCCAATTTTGTACTCTCCTTTTTAAGTATTTCCTGCAATAAAACAGTCACTGTCAAAGCGTTTATGGGAGCTAGTGAGTGTGCATTTTATCTGACCATTGTTTGCCTGTCAGCACAAGAAAAGGTGGTTTGCCTCAAAGTTGACTTGCTTTAAAACATATTTGGGTCCGGGCACTAAGGCAGTTATTTTGGGCATATGAATACAGAGTGTTGGCAGGGAAGGCAGCGTCACTTTGTATAGATGTGTTTTAAATGGATACTGTGTGATGGTTGAGTGGGTGTATATTTTCTCAGTGTAAAATGTCGAATTCATTTTGTATCCATTTCTTACGCTGTGGCCTGTTTCTCACAACCCAGACTGTTGGAGTATTGGAAGCGTTTTGCTCTGGAGCTTTACCAGTAATTCACCGCAACATTACTAGTCTGGTCACGTATTGGACGGTCTGACTCTGGCATTTCTCTCCCTTTCACTGTCTCTGTCTCTTCTTGGTGCCTCTCTCTCTCTCTCTCTCCCTCTCATTACAATGTGGGTGTCATAAAGCATCTGAGGGGGATAGTTTGGTCTGATTGTCTAATGAAAGTCTATAGTCTTTCATTATATATTCCATAGTCATTTACTGTAAGTGGAACTCTCATCATAAAACCCACACAAATCATCCAAAACAAAATTAAAGTAAAGATAATGAATAGCATACGTCGCATTCGGTAAACTTATTTTGGATACAAGAGTTTGAAACACAGCCCAAGGTGTTTGTTGCCGTGCATGTCAGAAGAGTTGCTTTTGATTTGTGCATTCACAAACACCGGTTACTGTTGTCTCATGTATTCCTCCTAACTTTGCATGACTGGTGCAATGGGGATGATGTGCATATCTAAGAGCCCACAACTATCTCTAAACTTTACAATGGAGGAAGCTCATGTGGCGATAAACAACAGCTGAGATGGAAATGTCTCACGGCTGATGTGACGGATGGTAATGATGCCTTGACGCACATCAAGGAGGATCACGTCAAACGAACCTCCAGATCATGCTGTGAGGGGGTTATATATACCAGACACATCTATTACACCCTCCCATCTTGATGCATCCAGATCCCTTTCTTTGTATCCTTGTCTTACTCTTACTTTTTTTTCCTATGCCTGTCTCAACAGACTCTGTAGATTTAAACCTGCAGTACGGAACTTTTTGCATATAAATGAATGTCTATTGCATTCAAGCCTTTGCCAAATGAGCTCAGTACTGATTAAGCCTATTACAGTCAGATAAATCTCTCTGTATTTCACAGTGTCCCGCAGCTTTCAATTTGTTGTCAGGTTTGACATTCCCATCCTGGCCTGACAAAAGCATACTGTGCATGCTCAATGGGCAGGCCTTGCACATCGGAGGCTTCAGCCAGCTGAACAGGCTGTTTAGCTCTCTGCTAACTTGAACAGGCATAAAATAATTTCATCTTGACACACTTCTAGATGTGCAAAATGTTGTTGGACAAAACGGATCAAATTCTGAGTCATTTCGTTTGGGTTTTGTGATGCTCAAAATATATCCACTGTTTTACAGCTGCAACAGTAGCGATGGAGTGGACTACAGCAGAATATATTATGTGTATGTATATAGCTATAATGTAGCAGTGTCTCAACCTTGTTTTTGTAATTGCTCTCACTGCCAGAAGGTGGAGACATAAGTCACACACTCCAGCTTTAACCATTTACTATTCTTCAACTTGGAGACAAGTCTTAGACCTGCTGCTGCTCTTGCCCAGGTTCTCAAAAAGGTGAATTGTGATGACCACCATGATCCTGATGTTACTTTCTTTAGCAGTGGCATTGGGACTGTAATATAAATAGTATTTCTAACTTTTTCAAAATAGTTGTCAGGAAATAAAAGGTGCTTTGACGTCAAAACTTGGTCAAACTTGACCACCTGTACTGTACTAGATGTTTATGAGAGTTTAACCTAATATTTCTATTTGTATATTTATTTTTTAGAGTAGACATAAAATCAGTTTTTTTTCACTGCACTGTTTAATTGATTGTCCATAAAACAAAGTCTTCAAGTTTTATTTGGAATAGGCCTGCTACCCAACAGGTCAATTCTACTGTTCTATTCAATGGTTTTCCATTCTCCTACTTTTTTTTTGCATTGTCAACTTTATACATCTAAAATCATAGTTTGGCTTATTGGCCTGTGCTCCACCAGCGGATCAATAGCTGTCTTTGCCAGTCTCTCCACTGTGGCCCCTCAAAGTCTGTTTGTCTGAGTCAGGATTTGTTAACAGCAGCTCCTGCTTGAGGACTCAATCTGCAACATGCCATCGATCAAAACAGCAGTTATGATGAACTTTGCGCCACCCGCCAAGAAATGCTCTAGTGGAACATTATCTCCAACACCTGGTGCCGTGCTGCAGATTGGCTCACCCCAGCACTTCACACTTTGTTACTCCCTCTGTCACATTGCTCAGACTAAAAGCTGGAGAGGAGATGGGATTTGGAGTGCAGAGAGCAAGGTTAGCAAAAATGGGCCAAAGTTTTCTATCAACCTTCCAGGCTGGCTTATGTTTTTTGCCTCTCAAGGTGAGACTTTTTTCAGCTGGATTGTCAAACTCACAGCACAGCAAATTAAAAAGGAAGGCATTCTGTTCTTGATTGTCATCTTAGTATCATTAATTGTCATTGATCATCTGTGTTATGTTAAAATAGAGCCGGTACAGCAATTTACTCTGCAATATTTAGTCTAACCTATAAACCAGGTCCCCTGAGTGAAAACAGCTCAATAGCAATGTGTCTGTGTAAGCAAGTCTAGCCATGTGTTACCTTACCTCTTATCCCAGTGAGACCAGAGAACACACAGAGGTTAGAGGTAATGGGCCACATCACTGTGCCCTGACTGGGTGTCTCTTTAGTTGTGTTTACTAAGCATTGCACCACTGGGATCCAATCTGTCGCTTTTAACAGTCCCACAGATGCACTAACGGCTTATGATCTGTACACTGAGACATATTTAAAGTTATGCACATTGCTGCCTCGGGCCTGAATGCTTTTATCAGATGCACTATTTCATTTATGCAAAAAAAAAAAAAGAAAAGACATTTTTATCAGAGGGAGGGAGGGCTATCAAACTCCCACAGGAGAAGCTTGATACCAAAATGATGTTTGTATCTCAGTAACTGCTGTAGTACATTTGTGACAATTAAAAAATGGATTTGTGAATAATCCTATTACCCAAGAGTGTGTGTTCACTGTTTTTCTCTTGATCCATAATCCCTAAAACTCTAATTCTACCCTTCATGACACCGGAGTATGGGGTCTGTTTATCCTCTTTACTCAACAGTGTCCTCTGTCTTTCTACTCATTATTTGATTATTCATGTTGAGAGCAGTTGTGAACTTGTTGATAGTGTAAGTCCAAGGATCAGCATAGTTATTTAGTTCACTCAAAACCACAATTAATCTCTTTCCTCTCATGTTTTTTATCATCTGTCACTTTAGCTAGAGTAGTTATGTATTCAAGTTTGTTCTGTAGCTTTAACTGCGTCATCCTACAGCTCGCTTTGATCCTGTAATTCACTTCCTTGGTCAAGTGCTGCTAACCTAAAGAGGGATGGCTTGCTTTAAAGTGTTTTTTGTTATAGCGTGATCAAAAGAGAGCAGTGACTGTATGGAAATTGATTTTGAGCAGCTCATTCGGTCAGCGTCAGTTTTCTGCCAGATTTTTTTTGTACCTTTAACCTCAAACTTTCATAATCTTTCTTTGAGAGTGTGATAGGGGCAACATGTTAAGCTTCACAGGGCCGCGAGAGACGTCACACCAGTTGATTATTCAATCAGTAATTAGCCAAGATGGAGCAAAAGGAAGAGGAAGGGCTGAGAAAGGAGGCTTAGAAGCACAGCTACATATGAAATCAACTGGCCAAAAGTACAGTGCACTCTATTGGTGCTGTCTGACGTAGAGGACACTGTGTACAACAATTAGATTGTAAAATAAGGGCAGTAAGGAGCGGAAAAGCAAAGTTAATTACATGCAGTCAAGACATTGCATCTGATTGTTTAATATGGATGTGTGTTTGTGTATGCACGTACATGCACTTGGACGTGTTTGCAGTTCAGGAGAATCTTGCCAACAAGTCATACAAAGGAGTTCAGTAGTCTGACTCTGAATTTTTGTCCTATGGTAGAATAAAACTCCATTGACTAAAGGGCTGCAGCTAATACTAATAGCTAAGCGGACTGTATGACCTACAGTCTAGTCTGCATTGGCCTTACTTAGTGCATGCCTATTCACCTTTTTTTTTTTATCTACAGGCCACTCAGACACAGCTTTCCAAACCAGACAGTAATTGAAAATAAAAATGGATTTGTTAGAGCATTTCCAAAACAAAGCTCGCATAACCTTTAAACATTAATGATTACTATTCTTCAAACTTTCATCATTGTTTTACAATAATCAGTAAAATCACCTCAACACATTACTTCTTGTTTAAATAAAAACAATATACTGTAGAGAACTAGAACTAGACCAAATAAATGTCAAGGTAGATCAGTGTGGCCATGCTGCAGCTACAGCAGGACATCCTGTCCCTGAGCGTCCCCCGAGTGGACGGAGATGTCACTGTCTGATCTGGGTCACTGCTCAACCAAACACATCCCTATATTTTCAGTCTCTAACCTCTCTTTTCCACAGAGCAACTGGCAAATACATCAACAACAAAAAAAAAAAGCACAAACACATGCACGTCACATTCATAACCGCCGCTTTGCAAAGCTAGCCTTCTTGACAAGTAATTATACATGACAACATCAGCCAACGGCGTCAGATAATTCCTCTTCTTTCCAATGCAAATCAGCTTGCTTTTGTCAAATCAAGCACCATTGTGTTGATTTTAGTGGAGTGATCTGCTGTTTGCAGGCAATGACGCTTGTGTCTACTAAATCTCTAAAACAAGTGAGACTGCATTGGAAATTAGTAGAAACAACTCAAACCTGGCAGAACAAAGAGAAACATAAATACTCAAATTGTGGCCTGGGCCTTTGTTTACCTCGGTTGCAGAGAGCCAGGCTTTTATTTGATACAAGCTTAAGTTAGAGATAGGCCTTTTATTTTCTAATTTCCCCAATTCTACACATATTGCAAACCCAAACCCTCCTCCATGCTATACAGGTACTGTTGATGTACTTGATATTTCCACCACACTAAATGAAGTATGAGTTTGAAAACATTACATAACTGATTTTAAAACTGAAAAACATTAAAAAGGAGCTTGCAGTGATATGTAGCCCACACTTGCATCAGATACGCTTTAAATCTTAATTGCTGACTCATTCTGGGAACACAGAAGATTGATACAGCAGAAACCGAGGCAGGGTCATTCTCACCTTTTTAAGAAGACATTTCTCATACAGTGGGGGTCTTCTTTTACATGTTTCGGAACACATGATCATTAATAAGATAACACTGGACATTAAGCATAGAGAGCTGACATGTGTAGCTACTGTAGCTATGAAGGAATAAAGAAGGATGAGGAGAGGAGAAGGAAGAAATCTGCAAGGTGAAATAAAGCAAGGACGTGCTTGCTGGTTTGGAGTATAATATATCTTAATCTTCTGAGGACAGATTTTGAATGTGTGTGTGTGTGTGTGTGTGTGTGTGTGTGTGTGTGTGTGTGAAGCGTGGCAGTGAAATACCTGTTATCTTCCCATTCATCAGACAGAAGTGGCCTTTTTCTGAATGAGGTGACATTAGGCCAACCTGAATATATTTACAGAGGAACCTTTATGAACTCTGGTGAACGTGCCTTGACCAGCAACTACAGGCCACAAGGCAGCGTGCCTCCTATAAAAACTCTTCTCAACTACATCAATAAATGTGGGTGCACAAAGGCTGACAGGCAATGTTTGGCCCTCGCTGTAAAAAAGCCTTTGCCGCATGTCCAACCTATTGAGTCAGTATCTGGATTTAAAACTGGCTAGGCCTAGTTGCAAAAAAACTTATAATGTTAATTGTTTGTGTGTGTAGGTTAAATATTATTATTATTATTTTTATTATTATTATTATGTGAATCATTTATATTGGCACACAAGATAAACAAACATGCTTTTTCAGGACTCATTTTTTAATAATAAGGTTAATGAATTGTTCATTGTCTCTCACTTTGTTGGTTTATTGGTTTATTTTATTTTTCCCAAAAAGCTGTAAAAACCAAAATAACCTGCCAATATTGTAATAATTTCTTTCATTATACATGTGTAGTTATTACTTTATGTTCCCATCATCTTTTATTGTATCATAAACAGGATATTAAAATGTTTTTTTGTATTATTGTATTTTATTTTATTGTTCAGCCCATCTGAAGCTTTCAACCACATCTCACGTTTTTTTTTTGTTTTGTTTTGTTTTGTTTTTCTGAATAACCAAATAGTCATTGCAGACAAGGCAGCTGCTTCGGAAGTTAAGTCAAAGCTAAAGTGATATAGTGGTTATGTGACCCATTAGACGCCCCCCCCCCCCCCCTCTGTAAGTGGGTTTTTGCTTGGTAGAGATTTTTGGAGAGTGCCAGAGAGGTGTCAGCATCATATTGATCCCATAGCACTGCAATCCTTCTTAATCCCACTTTCACCACCGACAGAATGAGACAGAAACAAAGACAAAGAGACAAGTTAAACAAAACCTGTATCTCGACAAAGCTGATAAATGATAAATGTGCACTGACAGAGCACCAAAGTCTTCAAAGTCTTTTGTTATTGTTAGTGATCTCAAATTCCAAGGTTATTCTACTGTTAATCTCATGGTTATAAGGTTTTGGCATTTGAGTTATAAAAAGGAAGACACGCACACACACACCGAACCTGAAGTCCATTCCAGTGTACATTAGGCTATCACGTTTAACCTTATGCCAACATATGCACCTCATATACTACCGATATTGCACCTCTCTGTCTCTTTCAACACCGTGCCTGCCTGCGTGCCACCCTTCTTGTTTTTTTAATTAGATGGTCTGATTAGAGAACATTGACAAGAGGGGTGGGCGGGGGGGGGGTGTAGAGGAAAAAATAATTAAAATAGGGATTAGTCTGGTCTGGGGCACATGCAGACAGAATTAATGGCTAGCGTTGCCTGGCTCTATCACTGGCAGATCAGCGTTGCTAATATCACGGTGTTATTAGCTTCACTATCCTCCCCAACTGTGCGATAACGGAGGATTACGGAAGGTGCTGTGGCCAGTGAACCAGGAAAAAACAGTGTGATTTGTCGTAGCATGGCTAATTAGTGCGCTGTTTGCACGGATGATATGGATCAGGGATGAAGATGATCCTTTGACAGAGGGCCAGCTTTGGAGGCTATTTTGTAACTCAATACAAAAAAAAACCAAAAAAAACCCACACATACAAACATAGAGGCTTTGGCTGTCTTGTACGTACTCACACCTAAACAGAAACAGACATTTTATTCTATTGTTTACTCCGTCAGTGCGGTACAGGAAGCAGCTTGATAATGTCTTGCAGACTCGAGTCAAAACAATGACCAGTGGAGATGTTCCCCCCCCCTCTCTGTTCGCTCACACACTGCTCTGTCATGTTAATTGCTGGTGCTGATGTCCCCTGGGTTTAGGATACTGCATAATGAAGTGCTTTGTTTGATCAATTGTTTTGTATGTGGGCAGGTCGGTAGCATGAACCGCGTGTTCGACTTGACAAGTAGTACGGCTTCCGCTGTTGGAGCCGCCGGACCCTCAGCATCATTCTTTCTTTTATTTCCCATCTGAACATTTAATTCCGAGAAAGTGATTTCATGCGTATGTGCGAGTATCAAGGAGGGTATTTATGAAAATCAAACATCTGTCTTTCTTTTCATGCTCATATTTAACTTTCATTTAGTGCTGCTCTTCTCAAGAAATCACTCACGATGATTTGTTTTCACATCTCATCGCTGTTATCGTAATCTCATTTAGTTTAGCATTTATAGCATTGTATCTCAGTACTTTGAAAAGGGGGAAAAAAAAGCAAACCTTGATGGTGAAATGGTCTTATTAACTGATATATTATTGTCTGATTTTTTTTTTCTTTCCCTGTGTGGTTTTGAAATTACTGGGTCAACATAAAGTGGTGTTGTTCTTCCGTCACATCCATTGTATTTATAATTAGCCTCAATAATGTCAGCGCAATTAGCTGGAGGGTAATTACCTTTTGAGAAGAAACTTTGATCCCTTTATATGGAATGAATTCTCTCTGCAGTCTAAATTAAAATGAGGTCCAAACTAAAATGTGCCTTCTCTGATAAAGCAGCAAAAGGAGTATATTATTTGAACAATATGTTTCTGGATAACCTTTGACCCAGAAAGCTGTGTGCTGCCTTTTCCTCTTTTTTTTTGCCCTGTTTTGTTTGCCTTGACTTGATCCTGTTAGCCGAGGTTTAACTTTGAAGGGTATTTTTATGTTTTGAATCAGAGGTGAAGAAAAGGCTTTTTTTTTTTACTGCTTTAATGCACTATAAATAGCACCATCAGAGCAAGGCAGATAAATGGTGTTGCTGTGGGATTATTCTGCCTTGTCTTGGTGTGGAAAGCCATGGGGAGGGGAATGGGAGGGTTGGCTATAGGCTACATCAAAGCTAATACATTTAGTTCCTCACATTTAGCATCCTCCCTTTTTTTTCATACAGTGCGCTGACACAGTCTTTCTTTGGACTTTCTCTCCTTTATTTCTTTTCTTGCTTAGTTCATTACAGCGTATACCATTCTCATTGTGGTTTTTTATACCTTCACCATCCTTCATAACAATGCTTCCCATGAAAGCACACTCTACTTCCAGGATCTTTAATTGGCCAACTAAGACATTCTACTGTGTTTATGCCTTCATGAATACTTCTAAAATTTTAAAAATGTGGCTTCCATTAGTCATAGGTATAATACCACCATGCACACTGCACAGTCTCTGGACTTTACACGCTTCATATTATGTCAAACCTACAAGCTTAACAATTTCTGATTTAGTTTTATCTGCTATTGATGTCAGATAATGGCAGTTAGTTTTACATTTAAAGGTACTTGTCTGCAGTGTTCTTCTCCCTCCATCCTTTCCATCTTTTTCTTCTTTTTGCCCCTGCACCATGTTCTTGATTCCAATCCTTGGCCTGGTAAGGGCTCAGGAAGCCCCACAGCAGATTAGCTCAGGCATTAGTTGTGGTCCTGACATCAAAGGTGCAAGGAGAGAGCAGGGAAGCAGCAGAGGAGTACAGACACAGGACAGCAAACACTGGCACCCAATAAGAAGGGGGTGGGGTGGGGGGGGGGGGGGACATGGAGCAAGAGACTATCTTGAACACTTTAAAAGCACTTTGGTAAAAAGCAAAATACTAGTAAAATGCAAGGACACTGAAAAGAGAGGACATGAATTAACAGGTACAAGATAGTGTTTGTGCTGCTACATTGAATTTCTTATTTATAATTATTAATTAGTCTACAGTAGCTGCCAGATCAGACTGATAACTTATAATACCACTTAACAATTTGACAATTACAAGAATATAACCGGAAGTTGGTTTAGTAAACTTTTGTATCACCATTTTACCTTAGTTAGTTCCATAGTCTACTACAAGCAGATCCATGCAAATTCTAATAATTATTCATGTTTTAATAATTTACACAGGTCTTACACAGCAGAATTTAAGTACTGTGAATGTACATTATTAGCCAGAGCCAAGCAATTGATGTTCCTTGTTATAATTAAACTGGATAAAGAATGAACTTATTATGTTCCCATGGAGAAATGTGATCATTATAGCTGAAGAGATATGTGATCATTTAGTGAATATAGATCTACAGTGTTAGATTTAACACTACAATATGTTAAATATACAGTATAGTTTACTTCACCTTCACTGAAAGTAGTTACAGTATGGTAAAATGCCCTGTGGAGGTTTCTTGTGAACATAGTTACGTTTTCCTTCAGTGTTACTCACCAAAATGCATTGTAAACTACACAACTACACATTGTGTAGTTTACAGACTTATGTTGTTGACTTGTCTACACAGAGCAGCTGATGCATGATAGTCCAGTGGCCTCATTTGATTCATGTTTGAGCTGGGCAAGAGAACACAGACATAATAATGTGATTATTCCATGACCCTCAGGGTTACTGACTCCAGACTGAAGTCATTTTTTTATCCTGCTTTTTTAAAATCTGACTTCCTCTAGACAATGTTCATATGTGGAAACAATAGGGTTAATCAAACAGGACCAGGATAGTCTTCGTTATTTGAGTTGTGATGTAACAAATCTAGAACAATGTATCCAGGATGCAATATTGCCTGATTTCATTTACTGTTGTCACTGTAAACCCACACACTGGTTATCTAAAACCTCAACCTGAAGACACTGTCTGAGAGGCAAGCCTCATAAAAAGAAGAGACTTCACTGTTATACTGTTTTTGAAAAACTTAAGCACTATTGTTTGTCAGTTATATGTAGTAGATGATAGTCACTCACAGCAGTCACCCTTCCCTGAGGCACCCCCCCCCCCCCACCACCACCCTCTGTCAGCTAGGCATGTGTTCACAGAAGTGCTGAATTGAGGCTAATTATCAAGCACAGACTGCTGCTCAGGGAGCTCCACGGCAGATCCTAAGACAGGGGAAGTGTGAACATACAGTCACAAACACACACATGCACACACCTAAACACACACACAGGAGATATACACACACACAGGAGATATATTTTGAGTGGGAAGATATTTGGGTGCTCTTGGGCAGGGCATTGAAGTCACACCATTTATTTAAGTGTAGCTAATTGAGTCCAGTGGGATTGTTTGTTGTGATTGAGTTATCTTTATAAGCAACGAAAGCAAAAAGGAAGAAAGAGAGAATTTTCCTCACATACACACATCTTATATAATGTCGTTCAGCGCTCCAGTCGGTTTCCACTTCATCACTCAATTCCAGTCCATGTACAATATACAGTGCTTCCTATAGTTACACACCTACTGTATATGCAAAATCAATTATTACGTAATATATAATTATTCATAAATGAGATCTTCAAATATCTTTTTGTTTTTAACCTAAAGTCAATTCCTAATGTTATAAAACAGTGTCTGTTAATGGAAGTTAATAATCTGTATTAGGTATTACTCAGTTGAACCGATGACTAGATGAAGTCCATTATTTTTGCAGTCAGAGAACTTATTCTTTACTTCCAGAGATCTTACAAGGATAGACTTACTTTACCAGCAACAATAAATAATTCAAGTTCACATTGTTATCTGTAAACATTCACTTCACAGATGTATTCTGTCATAAAGGCTCGGAGCATCCACATTTTGTCTTTTACCCACACCCTAAAATATCTGCAACACAGGTGGGGAAGCTTTCAATTTGAGGGAGTATCATTACAATAGCATAATGATTCGCTCTCTATTATTTGTGTGTGTGTGTGTGTGTTTGTGTGTGTGTGTGTGTGTGTATGTGTGTGTGTGTGCTCTGTTGGCACCTATTAAACTTCACACAGCCAAAGGCCACATTCTCTGCAGGCTGGATGAGGCACACTGAGAGCTGAGAACCATAATGGCCTCAGTATAGATCATAAACTGTGAGGATGGAGGTAAATGAATGGCTGGATTAGCCCAAGGCTTCAAATATTTTTCTGAGAAGGATTCAGTTCATAATATTTGACTGGCATATAAAACAAGTTGCCTTCAAAACCCAAAACCCCCTGAGTGGTGAAAAGGCTGCTCCTTTAAAGATATTTAGCATACATATATTGTTTCCAGACAAAGAGGATGCTTTTGATATGGTGACAATCTTTCTGATCCACAGCATAACATGTAGCTCCTCAAATCCCATAATTACAAAGAACTTCTAAAAAACTACAAGGCATTCAACAACGGGGATATAAAGGGGAGAATCTTTAAAGACTATAAAATATGGCTAAAAATAATGCAGAGGCAGAGTTAAAAAATAGTGCAAGAGACAGCCAGACAAACCCACACAGCTTATAAAGTCTTATCTTAAAAGAAACTGCACAAGTTATGTGCAAGCAGCACATGGCTGCTGTTTCATAATTCATTTTAATTTAGATCTTTGTTTCTGCAAAAGTAAGAAAAGCTTCTTAGATCTATATTTAACAGCTCCAAGCAACACAGTGCAAACATATTTATGAATCCTTGGACGTCATTTGCTGTATTTTGGAACATAATTTGTCTAAAATGCCTTATATTAGTCAATGTTGGATTTAATTTTAACTCAACTTTGTAGGATTCTTTAATTTACATTTTCCCAACCAAAGTGAGTGAAAAATAAGTTGTGATTATTTCCCACTGTTTTTTTCTGATACAGTGCTTTTCTGTTACTTCTACTCATAGTCAACACATATCATAGGTTTAAAATATAAGAAACATGGATGTGTTATTTCCAGCTGTTCCCAAACATGCTTTTTTGCCAGGAATGGGAAAAAAGTCTCCCAAGTATTTAACTATTTACATAGAGATTTGTTGTTGTTGGTGGTGTCTCACCTGTTTAGTTAAGACACAGTTACTGAGGTCAACAACCTTTTAACAGCTTAAGAGAAATCATGATGTTTTGTAGTGGTAGTATCTGTAAGTCCTTTTATTGCAGGTTTCAGCCTTGTGCTTTGACTTTAGTAAGTGGGGTTCTCACCATCATCTGACACCCGACCTGCCTCTGTTTCCTTTTCCTCCCTAAACCTTTTATTTCAATCTTGAAGTTGAACCTTTGTCTTTCTTACATACGTTCTTTACTTTCTTCTTGTTTTTCTTTGAACACTATTATATCCTGCAGTTCTTCCTTGTTTCTTTCACCACTCCTCCTCTCCTAATTCCTTCACTGACTCTGAAAGTATAAAAAGCTTTCCTTTTCAAAGTCTGACAGAGCATGAAGCATAGCTTTAACGTGTGTGGTATTAATTACAGTAATTGTGAACAAACAACACACAGTGGGACTGCAGTCAAGCTATTCAAACCATCCATCTACATTAACATTACTGTAATGTAAAGCAGCAACGCTAGATAAACAGTTAAAACAACACTAATGCCAATTTAAAAAACTCTAGCTTCACAAGCTAATAGATGATTAAATGATACTGCACATGTCAATTAATGTCATATCAACTAATTCATTCACCTCTTCTCTCTCTCTCATGAAAGCACCCCCACCCTCTTGCTAGCTCCATTTTGGAGGTTTTATTTATTTAACACCATCATAGCAGGAGTGGGTGGTGGTTTGTTGGTCGCACACTATTAACAGTAACAGCTGTCTCCACATCTCATGTGAGAATACAATGTTTCAAGTTTCAAGTTTATTTGTCATTTACATGTTTGCACATGAAAACAGAATGTGTACTCCGGTCCAGCAGCGTACAATACAATGAGTAAGTCTAAAAAATAAGCTATAATAAATAAATCACAGACTCAGGCTAAAAAATATAAAAATGTTCAAACAGAAAGCAAAACAAGGGCTCCTAGAAGCTCCAACAAACAGTCGGCCAGCCTGAGTCAGTAACAACTGTAACATGATGGACAGTCTGCAGAAAGCTAAACATAAAATACACTTTAACAAAAGGACACTTTGGACATCAAGGGGGACGGAGTAGGCTACAGCGGAAACTATGACATAGGCATGGGTTGTCAGTGTTTTTATAATTACTCTCACTGCCATAAAGGAGAGACAGAAGTCCAGCTTTAATAATCCCCTGCTGACTTTGACCTGTTTCAGCCCAGAATAGCAGGACCACGCAGACCTCTACCTCAGGGCATTATCCCTCTTACCCAGGATAGCAACCTAGAATACTTTACCCTGTGTGACTGTGTGACTGCAGGCTCTCTGTCTGTCAGAGAATGTCGACTGCTGATTGACAGCTAACACAAGTTGTCTGTCACAGCTACTGTAATCACATTCACTCTGGAAAAGCTGAGACTCACTTGGTTTTTGATGCCTTGATGGCCTCAAGGTATCGCATGCATGAAAGGTATTTTTACCTTAATGTAGTTTTGATTCAGGGGAGCTACAAGCTGTACCATGTAGATGTTTTGATTGCTATCTCTTGTAAGTTTGTGGAGATGCTCTACTGTACAATTTTACATCCATCCAGTGAATGTGGTTGTCCAATGAGGTTTTTATTATTACAGCAAATTTGAACAACTCTTTTACCCTTTTTACCCAAGGTCATTGCCCTTATGTTTTTTTTTATTTTTTAACTTCTCCACTCTATCTACAATACCCTATACACACCTTCATCAACAACCACTTTCTTTGCCCCATGTTTCTGTGCCTCCACACAACTTGCCCTCTACACTACTCAAAGTCAGAAGATAAAAGCTCTTGAAGAAGGAATAACAAATACTGGTAACAATACTCCATCAGCATTGACTTATTTTGCCTTTGCTTACCATTTGACTCTCAGCTATCAGCAGTGACATGGCGATAGACAAGTACAGTCTCCATAGAAATCTGTTGGTTCATTTGCCACATAATGAGATCTAAATGCTAATAAAGATACATACACATTGATGCATAGTGCAGAAAGTTTTCTCTGCATGACTCATGCATCATGCATAATTTAAGCTAATAGATAAATGACAGCAGATTTTTCTGTTAGTTATCATGCTGCTATACATAACTATATTTCCTCTCATCCAAAGGAGTGGATTTTAATTTTATTGGCTGAATTATACCTTGAATACAGATTTGGTTTCTGTCAAAGCCACTCCATCCACACATCCACCCCCACAACATATTTGATTCCCCTTAAGTGCCTCCTACTTGGGGTTCCAATATTAATGAGAGAGAAATGAACGACAGTGTCACCACTGTGCTGCTATCAGGCTGCTCTTGCCTGATTTAACTGATGTTACTGCTACTGTTCTCATTATGATGCCTTCCCATTGTGAATTTTGAAGTTGGAATGAGAGTGACAAATAAAGTGTGTTTGTTTCGCAGACAAGTGCAGTGATGACTTATACGTTTGCTGCAATATGAAATGGTCTAAATGATGAGAATTTAAATTTAGTAATGTGGTTTCTTTTTGCATGTAAAGGTACTGCAGATGTCTATGCACACAATCAGGGTTTCATTGAATTCTTTTGAGACAAAGGGGTCAGATGCCAGAGAGTTATGCAAAAAATGAAACAAATCACAATTTGACACAGTAGTGTCCATAGGGATTTAAATATTAGACCTGATAGAACAGGAACACAATTAAATAATCAGAAAATCTTTTAGATAACACTGAGCTATGCTTTGTATACTCTAAACACTCCCCTCTCCAACGCTCACTCACATTTCCACTGTTGTGTTACTGCAACAACTCAACTCTTGCAAGATTTCAGAGCAAGACTTCTCCATGAGCAAGACTTGGTTAGACACAATGACAAACAGATGGGATCAAGTAAAAGGTAAAGATGTACAGTGTTTTATTACTCTGTAGGTCTTTTCTATAATGTTGTCAGACACTGATAATAACAATCTGAATCTGTCAGTGGTTTAAAAAAGCACTTTTAATGGAAGTACATTGATAGGGAACATTGCCTCATTGGATTACATTGCAGGCCGTTTCATGGCTGCCAGCTGGAGAGCTCTCACACAATACTGGACCAATTTCAAAAATGGTTGTCCCCATTTGTCACTTAGAAACAAAATAATGGGAAAATAGGGTCCGGGTTGAAAAATCCCTTTTAAGCAGACATTTTTTTGCTTTGTTTTGAGCCTACTAGATGGTTTAGCTTTTTGGTAGTCTGTGTTCATATCTTTGCAGTGACTATGTGTTAATTTATCAAAGTATCATCACCATCTCCTATGGACATTGTGTTTTTTAGCTGCGTGAGGTGTCTGTATAATGTTAGCTCAACTAAGTTTAGGCATCTGTTCTTCATCCTTATTAAGACATTCTTGTCTTGGTATGGAGAAAAAGGATATGCTTTGAAAAGCAGGTGATTTATTTATTCATTCGAGAGTCTGCTATTTGCATTTTGCTCCTAGATGGCAAGTTTTAGGGAAGTTGTATTTTGTGATGTACACACACACACACACACACACACACACACACACACACACACACACAGACACTCTTGAGCCTTCCTGAGGAGGAGATGTACTTGCGTCTGGTTATTTTCTGTTGGGCGGAAGAAGGAAGACAGCATCTCTATGCGTGAGCGTTCAAACGCAAGTGTTGCTGAGGGCCACAAAAGGTTGATGTGGGTTGCTTGGAATAATGAAGCAGCTTCAGTCTATATTTGAACAGCTGCTCTTTTACTTTTCTTACATTTAGTGCTGTTTTCACATAGAGTGGCATGAACTTTGTTTTGATGTTACAGAAAGTAAAAACCCAACCCGAAAACCCCTCCAGTGTTTCCCTCCTGTGTTGCACCTCTCAATCCACTCATCTCCCCCTCGTCTCGCTCTGTCTGGCGTTCTCACATCGAACTGGCAGACATGCTGCTGATTAATGTGTTCATAATCACCACAGGGATAGAGAAAGGTGATTAATACTAGTCATTTAAGGTAGTTAGAATCTCCACACACAATGTTTGTCTGACTGTGTGTGTCTTGGTGTGTGTTGGTGTGCTCTCTCGTGCCATGTAGCCCAGTTTGTGTGTGTGTGTATGTGTGCGTGCGTGCGTGCTTGCTAATGTTGGTGTGTGTGCATATTGTACATGTCAAAGGAATGATTTATGTATTTCCGCTCTAATGACTTAATGCTAATTGTTGTGAAATGAAGGCATGTTTCCTCCTTTTTGAGTGTCATTGTATGAGCACAGTGATGACGATGGAAGTCATAGGTGAACAGGGAATGTTTCCAGTTGGATTGGCAGACATCTGAATTGACAGAGACTTTGAAAGTGATAGATTATAGTTAAGGTCAGAACAGCACTCTCTGCTGTATGTTTATATATTTGCATTTAGTATATTATTCTGGAACCATCTCTGGGGTTTTTGCAGTCTAGTCAGTGACCACCCAGCCTAATGACATGGGCTGTTAAGGCTTCATTAATCCACACAATGAGGGAATGAGGATGGGGATGATGTGTACTCCAACCAATGTCCTCCATGCACCCAACATTATGTGGCTCTCTCAGATTGGCTAAAAGTAGGATACATTCATATGTACATACCAGCAGCAGCAGCAGCAGCAGCAGTATTATCATCATCAGCAAACTAATGCAGAGCAAGATTAGCCTTATTATGAGCCTGAAACAATCTCAGAATAAAAATAGCCAAAGGGATACAGAGTTTCTTTCTCCTGCATTATACAATTTTTACTTCTTCCCAATAGTTTCAAACAGAATCTATTATAGTTAGGAACATTATGAATTGTTTTTTGAATGCCCTATTGTTTAACACATAAGCAGTATTTGTCTCCCAGCAATATGCATTCATTAGGAAATATCAGTGAGGTGTTTTTCTTGTTTTTGTACTTTTGATGATTACTGTTGATGAGCACGGCATGAAAAGAGCATCTGCTATCACTATCTGCTATGTATAAATGTATTTCATCGTGTCATGTTATTTTTGTGTTTGCCTACATTAACCTGTGTTTACCTCTTCAAAATGGTAATTCTAATGTGTGGTCAAGTGATTTGTTTCTCTTGAGTGGGTAATTCGTCTTTGAAAAAAAGGAGTGGTGGCATTTAAGGCTGACTTGGCACTACATTTTGCATTAAATCACTGCAAGGTCGGAAATAGTCCTCAGATGAACTGCGATTGTAATAATTTTTTGCCCAACGGAAAGTTTGTTTTTGTTTTTTTTTTCTCCCCTTGTCTTTTTTTGTGTGAAATAATGACATGCCCCAGAAAAGATGCTACTGATAGGCCTAGGGGCTCACAAAGCTATGCATCTGAATTCTCTGCATGCAGCTACTGATTATATACAAAACAAAATCAATTCTACTAGAGTTAATACTTCTTCACACTATAATCTTTTAAGGTTGTTGTATAATTCAGTTTTTCAGTTCCAAATATCAGTGCTCACAATCTGTTTAAACATAAAGTCTTATAATCACACACAACCAGTCATGACTAACTTTGGATGACACACAAATACACACACTCACACATACGCATATATACAGTTCAATTTCCTCGTATTCTGTTCTGTTCATATAAACTCTGGTATCTAGTGCTCTATCATCTGTACTGTAAAACACACCTGCAGTGGGCAGAGGACAGTGGATATATCACGGCTAAGGTGGGTGTGGAGGGGGGAGGGGTGAAAGGTCAGCGCTGACTCAGGAAGAAGCAGATGGAGAGACCTCGCTTAATAGGATGGTGGGTTTTTTTTTACGACATATCGCTCACAGTCATGGGTGATGTGTAAAAGATAGCTTTTCTCTCCTCTTGTAGCTCGAGGTGTTTTCCTGCCCTTTCTTTTTTCACTTTATTTGATTGATGACTTTAATATTTGCCTACAGTCTCCTTTCCCTCAATATTGGGTAAGATTATAAAAAAAACAAAAACAAAGCAGAAATGCATGAAATATATTAATACCTGTAAAGCTGAATAAGTATATAACCATGAAAGAAAATATGAGGGCATGTTATCTCCGGAGATTAACTAACTTTTTCCACCATCCTCCTGGAACTGTTCTGAAATACAATCTAAGCTGTCCTGAAATGAATGTGGACCATCCCAAATTTAAAATCTTTGTTTTTGTATTTAATCATTCAAAGTTACTTTTAATATAAATAAAACATCATGCAAATGCTTAGATGAGTAATCAGCGTTTTTATTTAAATTAATCTGAATAGATTCCAGACTAGAGATGCACAAAGTGAGTTAAACAAATGAAATAAAAACTGCTTTTAAGTAGCAGAAAACTTTTTCACTGTGGTAAGTATAATGCATAAAAGAGAATCCTGATTTAACATTTGAATGGAGCTTGGGATGCCTCTGCTAGGCAAAGCAATGGACCAGGTCTAGGCCCATTAATCTTGGAACTTCTGGTTCTGCAGTGCAGGATGGCCATGGACTGAGATGTGCAGGAGGAAGCAAAGCATCTCGTTAGACAAGCAACACCTCCAGTCTGACATAATAATGTTCATGCTGGAGAACACACGCTCACAGCAAGATGAACTCATGGGGGCTGCTGCTTCAACACCTGGGGTTTAAGGTGCCTGCAGTGCCAATGAACAAGGACTTTCAGGTCAAGCCACTCTCTCTTAGCTGCTGCTACAGAAGTCAAGTCCCAATATATAGCAAGGATGGATTGGAATTGCTTCATGAATTGAGCTCAGAATTGCCAAATTGTTGCCAGTTCAGTTGAGTTGTCTGACCAGTTAGAACGATCAAAGAGGTTTGGAGGCTTCAGAATTCCTGTCTCCAGACTCCCAAAGTGTGCTGACAGAAACCTATACAGGTTGTTGATGAGGTGGAGCTGTAGTGAGCTGAAGGTGGAATTGTCCGTTTCACACTGTTGAGCTGCACACTGTGTCCAGTGTTTCCACATCCATCCTCATCCAGTACCTTCTGTAGCCATGAGCCTGTGTCTATCTAGGTTTGTAATAAAAGGAAAGAATAACATTTTACTCATTGTAATCCAGAAAAATGAAAAACTGTATATAAAACATCAAACACAAAATATTTGCTATGACATTGAAAATGTGTAACACTCTATACACTATCATCATGATCATACACATTCATTGTTGTTGTTCCCCCCCCCCCTAACTTTCATCCCAAAATCGTCCCAAAATCAATTAATGAATTCTCCCCAATCCTATTTTTATCGCACCTGGAACAAAAGGAGGCCCCTAAGCTCGAGCCCTATTTATCTCTCTGCAATGGCTTTAGCCTGAAAGACCAATAAAGGCTAATGAAAGAAGCGATCAGGCTTTATCAGTCAGGGTGAATATCTCCACTCTCTGCTCTATAATGGGAGAGGACTTGGCCCACTTCCACTTTGCAAAGATAACTTAAAGACTTAATTCTACCTGGCCTGTTTGAAGTTTAGTGTAACATGTGGAAGGGGGATCAAAAATTGCTTTGAACAGATTGAGAGCAGAACACATCCGCAAGCCCAAAATGAGCTGATGTGATATAAATGGGTATACATTATTTTGGGTATTTTTTAATGTGTTTAATAATGTTATATGATTATTAAATCTACAGTGATGTATTTCAACTTTTTTTTTGTAGACCACATTTCATTGAGTATATAGGCATCTGTGTCTATGTTTATGCTTATGAATGCATACACCTGCTTACTTTATATCTTTGCATACACTGTAATCACTTTTCTTTGCTTGACTAAAGCAAACATCCCAATCAGCTCCTCTTGTGGAACTGTCATCAAAGCTCACATCTCACCCATTTTCCAGCCCACAAAAGCAGTTTGAATATTTTCTTTTCAACGACATCATGTCAACGATACCCGCAACAGATTTGAAATGGCCAATTGCTGTCTATCCACCTGTCTACTGTAGCTTTGTCCATCTGTCACCTGTCTGCATGCATATATGCTGCTTACCCTTAAATAGTTTATAGCTGCGTTCACTGCCGTTTCACTCTCATTCCCGTCTTTCCGTTCTTCTGATCTTTGTGTTTGAGAACGAAAAAAGACTGAGCAGATAATGCTGAATATGGCATTCATTTGCATTGCATATTGTTCAAAAAGTGAGCATGGAGCAGAGGACTAAGACAGAGGGAGGGATTACAGGGAGTGATAGAAAAAGAGAGAGAACAAACGCTAATCTGCAAAAAACGAACTGTGAATGCCAGACAAAGGGCCAGCGAACACAACGGTGGAATAAAGAGCCTCTCTATCTTTTTTTTTTGCATCCCATACTTTTCAGTTCATGCGTTTGTAAGAATCTTTGAATGGGTACACAATAGAATGGCTTTGTCAGCGACCCTCAAACTAATTAAAGAAAACAAATACATGGAGCTCCTGGGAGGAAAAAATGAAGTGGGTGGACAGCAGGAAGGGCAATGCAGATGAAGAGTCACTGCAAGTAGAGGATATGGTTAAGTTTTGGTTGTTCTTGATGCCTGGATGACTCATTTCCTATGTCATCTTGCAACTACTCCTCTTCATCATGAAGCCATGCTACTGTCATGGAAACCTCAAAAATCATTCTGTCCTCACAACCTCAGTCAGATGGTAGATCATCAGTAGAAAATCAAAAAACAAAGTGAGGTTAGAGAGAGAGAGAGAGAGAGAGAGAGAGAGAGAGAGAGAGAGAGAGAGAGAGAGAGAGAGAGAGAGAGAGAGAGAGAGAGAGAGAGAGAGAGAGAGAGAGAGAGAGAGAGAGAGAGAGAGAGAGAGAGAGAGAGAGAGAGAGAGAGAGAGAGAGAGAGAGAATTTGGTCAGACACTGAGCAAGCAATGCCACAAGGGACATAGGAGTGTGGATGAGATGAAAGAGGGAAGCAACTGGGACACCAGATGTTCATTTGGGGTTCATCCACTGTCCTTTTTTAGATTGTCTGATTGTCTGCTCATGACCACATGCAGGAGACAGCAAACAGGATAGGTAACCCACTTCTACACGAAAAGGTGTAAAAGTCATTATTACGAAAGGGGGAGCGTAAAGTAGAAATGAGAAAGTCACATATGAAGATTAGAGTACTTAGCTGCTTCAGAAGCGATCTGCATCACATTGACATGTAAACTGAAAAGATGGATAATTAGCCTTCTGAAATGTGTCAAGACATGAATAGATAGCTATAAGGCCAACACCCACATTAGCAAGCGTTACATGTGGCTTTTCTAATTTAAGTTGATTCATGTAATATTCCATATAAATGCCTATCATGTGAAGGGTTGACTTTTACAAGCTCCGTTCATACTTGGAATCCCGCCTCAAGGCCAGAGAATCCAACTATATATTCAGTTTGCTCATGGCTCATTCAGGCTTTTGTGTAGCTGCTACATGATCAGTACAAAGTAACATTTAGAGTTGCTCTTTGTCTTCATGTTTGACAACTTACTATATTCTGTGTATTGAATCATTTCCCAAGAACCAAGGATTTAATGACTTTAGATATTATTATTAAAAATCTGATCTTAATGTTAATGCTAAGACTGACAGGCATTTATTTTTCTAAAAGGGCGACGTTGCAAAAAACAGGCAGATACTGTGTGATCACCGTATGTTGTAAACTTGGTGACTGAAGGCTCAATCGTGATGCTGGTACAGCACAGCGCAAACTAGAAAAGAGGCTTAGCGGTGTGATCGGCCTCAAATCAAATCAACTCCTCTCATCCGGTTTAAAAGCAGCAGATAGTTTCCTAATGGGCCGGAAGAAGCCGACTTCTCTGTGGAGAAAATTTTATCTTCAGAAAGCAGAGTTGCAAGGCACAAATATGCTCGTCAAATATGCCTTCAGCAGCAGATAATATCCCTTTTTAAGTTGGATTTACAATTCTGGAAAAAATGCAATTCCTTTCCATGAATAATGATATGCACAAAAAAAAAATCAAAAGACATACTATATTTACATTGCCTAGTAGTACAATAGCATGTTTTTCAATCTAACTGTTTGTTAATCATGGTTTTCCTTATGGTAAATAAATCTTACATGATTTGACCCATAGTGCATTCTTTAAATTAGAGAGTACAAAGGAACACTCATAATCTGGATGATATATAGACAGATGGGTGACAAAGTAAAGGAATGCTTGACCCATACAGTGAGGGGATTCAGTGCCTCTCTTATGCTGTGGGGGGCATTTTGCTGGCATGGTTTGGCCCAACACCTTACTAAGATGTCTTTTCCTTTTATTTCCCCCCTGTAAGTAGCTACAAGGATTTAAATTACAAGGGAATGGATATCACACAATAAACCATCTAATCAGACTGTTTCCTTATTGCATATTACATTTTCATAAATTTAAAATGATCATCAGGTGTAATTTAACTGATAATATAATCCTTCAAATGCCCACTCAGATTTGATCAAAATAAAAGATGCACCGTTCAACATAATAAGGTCTTGCACGTTTTTGTAAATGTAACTTTTCTAAGTGTGTTTGCTTTTGAGATAAGAAACGGTGTGTGTAGGTGGAAAATTTTGCACAATTATTTGCCTGAAAAACTTCAAAAACTGCACATGCACCACCTAATCTGCATAATTACTAACTCAGTGGCATTACTCCACTTACGTTCGTGAAAGGCAAACAGGTGCAACCACAAAATATGTATTTTACAAAAATTGCTTTGCATTCATGTTGGTGCTATCAACACCTCAGCACTGTCACCAAAATACAGCCTGAGCCTTATTTATGTGTGTTCAGAAAGCCTCTTCACAGTCCATCTGAAACGACGCCCAAAAAAGCAGTTGCAGAGGGGATTGAGTGAGGGATCACTGATAACTAAGATTAGTAAAATACTAGAAGGCCTTTGCAGGAGATATGAGCTAAAATAGTAGTTATATATTGGAGTGGGTGATTTAGAGTAAAACAGAAGTGTGTGGGTAGTAGATATTGAATCCAAAAATCATGTCCAAGTATAGAGATGGTGGATGTTCTTTTCCAAGTACTTTGGTGTGGTAAAAATGTCTCTCTATCATTAATCAAACCCAATCTATTTTCTAACAATCATTTTCTGCTGATTTAAGCAGTTGTGAATGACAGTTTAAATGAAACCCTTTAGAATTTTTCACAAAATATCCCTGTAAATGGATTTAAATATTCATTATTAATTTGTACATATTTCCCACTTGTAGTTAATTAGCTTGCTTTATATTTATGTTGACCTTTATGTAGTGCACTAAGCCTTGATACGTGGGAGCCTTGGGGCTTATTGTTTTAAAGGGGAAATTCTGACTCTGCAGTATTCAGTGCCTTCATTATAAAAAGTGCACAGGGGCAGATTGTAGAGCAACATAGGTTTATATGCCATTTAGTTTTATGAATGCCAGTAAGTTGCTGTTACTAATGGACTGCTTTTAAATCATGCATGCATTTAATGACCGCGTGAACCTCAAAAATATTTGGTAAAAGATGCGTGTATTTGGCATTTCCTGAAACTAACAGCAATCATTTGTGGTAAGCATATGTGAAAGTGGTACATCATCAGAATGGAGTTATACTGTAATTTCATGAATACAAATGAAAACTCAATCACATTGAAGATTCTATAATTAGTGCAAAAAAGAAATGAGCGTGTCATCAAAAATAAGAAGAAACTGTGAATAGCTTTGGATTCAAAGGACCGGCCTGATTCAAGTGTCAATTACAAATATCAGAATGGTGTCCAATTATAACTTTAAATAAGAATGGGGAGAGGGGGGGGGGTTTCTTAAGCTCTGTACTGTGTGCATACAGTTTGATTGTCAACCTGGTAATATATGTATCTGACATTTATTATACTGTACAGTTAATGAATGTGCAATCACACACATACAGTACACAAATAAATACAAACAACACTTTTCCTCTACCGTAACAAAGCAGTTATTTCAGGATGCTCTGGTATCAAGGGAATAAAATGTGCCAGTTGCGTTGGGGGGATTTGACAGTGTTGCCAGGTTCATTATCATTAGCGTGGTTTCACCTGTCTCCTCGCATACTGCGTCATCTCACACTGAAAAACCAGCAGCATAAATGCACATCTCCAACTCAGAGCTGCTATAGTGAGACAATTTCAGTTGTTTGATTGCAAATGAATATTTATTATTTATGTTCATATTTGGATGAAGAAAACAAACGCCTTAATACAACAAGAGGGAATATGTGCTCTAACAGACAGCACACCCATTCTACACAGCACATAAGCGTTTAGGTCCAGACTGAACTATTGGATGACTTGCCGTGAAATTTTGTACAGACATTTATGATCCCAGAGGATGACTCCTCATGACTTTGATTATCCCCTGACCTTTCCTTTAGTAGTTTACTGGTGCAGTGAGCTCTCATGGTAGCAGAGTGTGTTATTTTTGAGCCACTTCATCCTAAATCCAGTGTAGGGTTGCCCCCTGAAAGTTAATGAGTCGATTCATCTGTCGGAAGAAGAGATGAAGAAGAGATGTCAGTTATTTCACAGCGGGGAAATGCTGTGAATTTTATTTGTTTAATCATTTACAAGAAACACAAGTGTGATGTCTGTCTCGTTATTCTGACATATCCATGTAGTAGCCAGACATTATATGTCAGCAATTCAAATAGGCCACAATTCAAATCTTGCATCATATGCAGTTGTCTTTTATTGATTTTTACTTGCTCAAAAATATGTTTTCATGACTCTGTTGCATATGACTAATGTGTTAATTTGGTGGAAATCATCACTGAAAAATCATAGCAATGGATTTTCTGATTGCCAAATAGTTTGAATGAAAGGAAAAATAAGGAACAAATAGTTGAATCTTGGTATTGAACAGCCAACTGACAAAATTCCGACTGACAGCCTTGATGCAGTCGCTGTGTTTTTTAACCTTGAGAATGATTTGTTTAGAATAATAGTCACCATGATCTCTTTCATGACCTTAACTTTTGTTTTCACCAAGCGCTTCTCTACCTGCCTTTTGCTCCGTCACACTGTGACAGCCGCTTTGTCTTTCCCACCTCTTTTTTACCATGTATTTCTAAGCAAAGCTTCCTGTAGAGGCGAGGGATGATGTCGCCGTCATCGGCCCTAGGATATCATTGGCATTTGTTTATTGTTGTGTTTGATAGATCTACAGGGAGGGCTCAATTATCACTGCTGCTTTTAAGAGTGACCTTGGAAACTCATTTGTTTTTCTCCCGTTAACCACAGATCCAATACCGCCTCCAGACGATTGCACCCATTGAGAAGCGCACTTCTTTTTTTTTTTGAGTTGTGTGATGTGATTGATGGCGGGTGTGTATGTGTTTGTTTGTTCATATACATCAGGGTGTGTATGTGTGTCTTAAGCAACCTTTCTTGGTGATGACGGTGAAGCATCCTGTCAGCTGGATGTGATAGGAATTAAATGGAAGGCAAAAAATGGAGAGAATAGCTGCAAGTTTGACAGTGACTGAATTTGTCTTTTGCTTCATATTAGTCAAACAAGTCATTTGTGCCTGTGTGGGTCATTTTGTTGAAGACAAACATTCAATAATCTAAGCCATTAGACTCTGTATGAGTTCCTCATCAGCGTTGGTCCACAGTTCATTCGATAGCAGCTCAGGCCTATTGCTTTGCTCTTTGTGACTTTGCCTACATCCACCTTGACTTTTTGAGCACAAGTGATAAATCAGACTGACGCTGGGATCAATTGCAGAACAAGTGGCACTAAATTCTTTACTTCCATGAATTGAGTGGCTTGGGTTTATGTTTCTGTCTCATTCCGTCTCCTTGTCTGTGTGTCATTTTGGCTGTTATCAAATAGCTAAAAAAAAAAAAACGACAATCACAGTTTTAAGCAGTGGGAAGATCAGGTGCAAGAACCTTATTAACTTTTTATACAGATTCACTCAAAAATTGGTTTTGGGAGATGGATTAATGGGGTCACCCCTGTCTTCTATAAATATTACTTTTAAATGTCTTGTCATAAAATATGTATTTTATATTATCTTATGAAATAATAAAACAGATATCATACAGGGCATCACTTAGACCAGTGGGTAATGTATTCACCTTTTTCTGTGCCTGAACTATTGTGTTTCCATATTGCATCTTATTGTAATCGTACTTCTGTTTTAAAGTAGAAATGATCTAATAGACTTGCTACAGATACGTCTGGAGTTGAATTTAAAAGACTGACAATGTGAGAAGAAGTGGAGAACTGGACAGGAGTGCTGCACTTTGCTGTTTCACTTCACAATGTTGTAATGTTTTCTATATCAGGTAGGCCTGCAACGGATCATCATTGGTCCGTGATCCGTTCGGACCATCTATTTCGGTTCGGCACACGCATGATACGCGGATTGATTTATGGAAAAAAAAAAAAAAAATGTGCGCATGTTCAGTCCACACACAGCTGTAACCATTCCTGCTAGTTCCAGGGACAGAGCTACTTAACACGCTCTGGGTAAAAGTCTGCAACAGTTCCCTTTTCAATAAGCAAACTATGGCTCGTTGTGATTTATTGTCCTCAGTGTACAACATGTAGAACAGTGGGCATGGAAAATAAAAGTAGGCTAGACTTCGGTGACTACTGTAACGATAACTGCTGCCTCTAGTGCTACGTCTGTTTCCTTATACTCGCGCTGCCACACAAACCAGTCGCCTAGGTTAGCCTACCACACAGACGTAACACGTAGCTGACATATGAAAACATGTTTATTTGTCTTGTCTATTTTTTTTTGGCTGATCCGAAAAATGATCCGATCCGTGACTCTGATCCGAGGAACGATCCGAACCGTGAGTTTTTTGATCCGTTGCACCCCTAATATCAGGCAGTACCAACATTAGTAGAGCTGTCTACTGGAAGGATACTTCCACACCACAGAAACTAATGCACAAAGGTCAGTGTGTGAGAAACAAATATATTCAAAGCACTAACTTGGAAGTTCCTGTCACCATTAAACTGAAAGTCCTAAATAAGTATTTTAATACACAAAATAAACAGCAGGCCACCACTAAACCATATAACACTTGTATGACATATATACTACTGTATGTATATTTTTAAGACATAAATACAAAAAACTTTTTTGTATGTATATTTCAAACATATGTGGCCAAATGAAAAAGAAAACATAATCACTCTTTTCAAACAATGAGAAAGGACAGAGTGGATACTGCCAGAGCTGCACAATGCTTAATGAGATATTTCATATCTGTTTCTGGCTCTACATCAAAATACACAAAGAAGCAATCATGAGACAGATAAATAGTGAACAATGTTCAAAAATACTCCTTCATGATCTCAATATTTCCCCCAAATTCAATAAAACTATCTTACTGCCTTTCAAATATAAATAAAGAAACAACACAGCCCGGAAGTGAAAATGTAACCTCTTGATAAGGTTGTTGATGATGTCTGGCTTCCACAGCTTCAGGTCCTCTTCTTTCTTTCCTTCATGCCTGCATCCGAAGCCCCCCTGGTTCAAAACAGAGACTGTGTTGAAGAGAAAATGTTAGACATTAAAATAGCCAATTTAAGCTAAGCTATACACATAGGGACACAATTTGTATCGACTTGCCAATAATTAAAGAAATGGTTTATTCCCTTTGGATGCAACATTATTTATAGAAGATGTGGGATATCAAAGGAAATGAAGGTGTTTGCATGAAATTGAGACATCATCAGGTACTGCTGAGGAATCAGCTGGCAGACCTGCTATTTACTAGCTGTTTCCTGACACCTCCACCTGCTCTTTAGAGTTACACACAATGCTTGAAACTCCAAATATGGGTCCGTTCATTTTAAGAGTAACTCTTATTTTACATAACGGTGCAGTGTCACATACACTGTTGTGCTGGAGAATACAGTGAAGGTCAGTCATTAATAACTGATAAAGAACAAATGCTGCTATCGTTATATATGAGAGTACCTCAGAGGCACCACCACTTCATTACCTGCAGTATCTCCTAAAACCACAGCTACATAACACCACCAATACAAAACAGAAAATCACCAAGCTATGTAACTACACACCAGGATCATGTATCAGGCAAAGAGAGATTGTTTTGTGCAGAGAGATTTTTTTAGTAGTATTTCAGTGTCCATACGACTTTTTCCAAGTGTTCCAAAAGTATTTCAATTTCAATTTTACTTTCAAGGCCAACATTTAACTCATACAATTTCAGGTCTCAGTGACTTGGGGGGAAAAAACCCTCATCATAACTATTTCAAACTGTTCTTCCCCTTACACTCTTTATCCCCACACTGCTCTCACTTTTCAATTCCACACATCATCGCCATGACCTAAGCTATTCTAATGCCCCTGACATGACACATTCATGTGAATGTCATGACCTTGTAAGAAAAATCTGCCAGCACTGTCTTAGTTGTAGACTTGTGCTTGTGTGACTACTATATGTGTCTCTTTGGTGAAGACAATGAAACGGCATGGCAGAGTAGACAGTAAGGTTTCTTTTCATTTGCATGGCTATTCAAATTGGAAGAATATATCCTCAATTAATGCACCGTTATGGTAATATTATATTGTCTTTGAAAAAGAGAGATGAATCAAGAAAAAAGGGGAAATGTGCATTTGGCAATTGGTTATGAAAGGAAATATATATAGAAAGATAGATATATATTCTATCCTCAAACTAGTGGTGGGTATTACCTGCTGTATTTCCACTATAGTTATACCTTAAACACACAAGTGGGTTTGCAGGAAGCTTCAAGATAGGCTTGATGAAATGTTAAAAAAAAAAAGAAAAAAGGAAGAAGAAAAGAATAAGGGAAAGGGAGCCAAGATGAAGGGCGTGCGTTGTTCTTCCCAAAAGGACATTTCTTTCAATCAGTGTCCATATTATATGTTCTGTGAGGGCAGAAAATGAGTTGTGGAAAGAGGAAGAAAGGAATCCCTCAGAAGATTTAACAAGACTCTCTGATGGGGCCAGAGGTCTGCCCATGAATAATACATGAGGGCTGAAAAAGATGAACAGACATTTTGGCTCTGTTGGACCAGGGAAGGAGGAGTGGGCACGTTGGAGGTGATGGGTCTGCACTTTTACTGACTTGGCTAGTGGAAGTTTCGACCTCTGCAGTGCCATATTTTTGCACTTAGGACTTGAGTCCAGTGCAGCATAGACCCATGAGACATAACTGCCCTGAAGGCCTCTCTTAATACTTTGGCCTTAACTTAGAGTGTAAGGTTGATGGTTTTTACTGCCTGAGTAGTTGTTTGAAGAAATGAATGAACACTGTGGAAGGGTCTGTGTTGTTTGGAGCAAGGGGCTCTTGTGGTTCATTTAAACCCCCAGTGTACGTCTGGTCTTGGTTACATCTGAAGGTCACAGCCACAGCTCCACTGCCGGCGCTCTAATACTGCCATTCTGGACTTAAGGGTCTTCCACACTGATTAGTTTTTACCTCTGAAGGATGTGGAGCGTGCGTGTAGGTGAATTGTGAGTGTTAGAGAGAATGACAGAGAGGAGAGAGAGCGGGAGAGTCACAATTTATCGGTATGTGCTCTTGTGGCAACTTTGGATTTTCACTTTGACAAAGAGGAACAAGACAAAAAAAATCACTTTGAGAGTATTGTCACACTTTATTAATACTCAGAACATGGGAAACAACACAAAGTTAGTTTGTAATGTGCACAGAGATGAAAAACTGTTCACAGCTTTTACACCTTGGAACTATTCCCTCTTGTCAAGGCTGCTGCTTTCAGTAAACATCCTTATCTAGTTTGTTCCCATCTAAGCTACTGTGGCACCTGCCGCACCATTTTAGCCTTGGTCTTTGTAAACAATTAGCAGCTAGCACATTCTCTGCTCATACTCCTCAAAACCAAAATACACATTTCATAAACTCCTCTGTTACAAGAGCTATGTGGTACCTACTTTTTTTTTTGGTATCTACTCCATTGAGATTCTAAGCAAGCTGAGCTGAATGATGTGAAAACACTCATTTCTCTCACAGTGTCCCGCAAGGGCGCAATTCTGCAAACCTACACTTGCCCACACCCGCAAAGCTCAGCCTTGGAACCAGTCTGTTACCCGCAATTATCTCCATGCCACATCCAGACCCGTCCAGACCTGTAAGCAGAAGCCCTGAGGCCTGACCCATGATTAAACACATAGGAAGCACACTCACTCGCTTTAAAGTGCTTCATTTTTACTTGCTGCACAATCATAATCTGTGTCTCTGCAAAAAGCCACACGTGCCAGTTCACACACACACACACACACACACACACACACAGAAACACACACAATAATTGCATACTAATATTACAATGACTGCTCACTTGTACACTGCAAATCGTTTTTTACTCGCCCGCATTTAGCTGATTTGCACCCGACAGGTTTCTGAGTACCGGTGAACGAGTCCTGCACCAGGTCTCGTTCACCGGTACTCTTGAGCTAAACACATGAGGAAAAAAACAACACAGATTTGTCCAGTTCTTTATATTTACTGCTGCATTAGTCAAATGTAATGAATGAATAAAAAGGAGAAATGCAGAAGAGGAGAATGAAACTAAGAGCAGCTGTCTCAACAGTAACTCATCTGTTGAATGTTTGATGATATTTATTTCTGCTTTAGAACATAAACGCCATGAAACAATCAGTAAATAACAATTTATTTCTCTCATTCAGGGATTTTATCTCTACTGCTCCAACCTCTCCTCACTCGACCACCACTGTACTCATCTCTCTCTCTCTCTCTCTCTCTCTCGTCTGTTTAAAAATGAGTCAGGTAGTCGACAGCGAAGTCTAACTTTTAATGTTAATAAACGAAGAGAGATGTCCTCCACTCATCCTAAACTGGTCCTAAATCGATGCGAGAGTACTTCCTCGTTTAATGAATGAAGTAGCTCAGACACACAAAGCAACTGCACTGTGTGTGTTTGACAAATCAACCTCACTCATCCCTGCAAACCCTCGCCGTACACTGAGGGGGTACTATTTGAAAAGGAAAACTAAAACCTAAAAAGGGAAGCAATTAGAGTCGAGTAGAATAGAGTTGAGTCATGCCAGTTCCATGCAATGGAAAAACAGCAACTGATAGTAGTAGTTGATCGTCAGGCTGAAGTTCTGTCAGTTAAATGTTACATGTTAAGATTCAGAATCATCAAACAGTGGAAATTAAACATGATTACATGTACAGTAATTATTCAGAAATGAAAATGTTTGCTTGGCCAAGTGTGTGTGTGTGTGTGTGTCTGTGTCTGTGTCTGTGTGTGTGTGTGTGTGTGCCCGCATATACATCTGGATGGGCTGGCCTGTGCTATAATTCACATAGCCTCATTAAAATGCAGAAAGTTTTGGCTTTAAAGTCACTGTGACCCTCGGTCTGCTGTAAGCACCAGGACCTGCATACTGAGCAGAGCTCTGATTGATCTGCCTAAGTAGCTGCAATTAACAGGGACGTTCTTCACCCAGAACTGGCCCTCTCCTCACCACACACACGCAGACACCCACAAATGAACGCATGTATGGTCATCAGATGCTATGCCACAATGAATTCCTGCCCTGAACAGTGATTTAAAGTGTTTGATCCTGATGTGGAGCCCGTCACCTCTGACACCTAAACTCCACCCATTACTGATTATGCACAGAGTAATTTGACACCTTGCCCCTCGAACAGAAAACAGATGACATGAAACGATGAATATAAAGCAGGAAAAAAAAAGAGCCATTCCGCTGGGAAAGGATGCTGAATTGCCTGATGACGACGACCTTTGTTCAAAATGCTGAAAGGCATTAACAGTTTAATGAGTCTCATCACATCAGCATGGAAAGTACCTCGGTGCAAGTGTTACATAAATGGATTTCGACTATTCTTGCATATTCCTGAAACCCTCAATCATAATATGCAAGTGAATATCTTACAACATTTTGCAAATCTGACTTCAGATACCCAGTAATCGGATGTTGTCTCTAAAGGTTGTGTAACCATGAAATCCTCTTAGATCTTTTATGAAGTTTGATAATAAAACCCCCGCTGTTTTCTAGAAAAGCTGCATCACTGTCTGGTTCACAGCTCAGTCCCTTTAGTCAAAAAAACACCACGCACCTCCACTGGCTACCTCTATCACCTTGGCTCGCCCAAAAATACATTTCTTGGACAATCATCAAAAGCCTGACAAAGAGTGAGGAGCTTTGGGGCCTGGAAAATGGAAACTGATTTAGCACCGCACTCTCAAGACAATTCTGCATAAAATTTAATATGGTCAGCCAGACAGAGCGAGAGGAAGAGCGTGAGGTGAAAAAGGGAACAATAGAAGTAGCCACAACACCCTTCAGGAGACCTCCATCGGCCACTTCAGGACTCTTTTCTGTTGCTCCCATTAGTCACTTTCACACTTAAACTTTAATGTTTAGAGCAAAAAAAAGCAGGGGGGGGGCTGTGAAATGGGAAAGGCAGATGTGACATTGGGTCAGAATGATATTCATGGTGGTCTGTTCATCCCTCAGCCTATATTTTTTTGAAAGCTTAATCCTTAATGGCATATCCATCAGTTGACTATCATCTTACTCTTTGGTTGGATTGTTGAGTCTTAATGAAAGCTGATTCCCTCTCAAATTGCCTTTTAATTCAAAGGGACATTTTCATTTGTGCCCTACAGTGAAAAGCACAGTAACACAGTGCTACTGAACAGAGTTAGCATTCAAATCTCGATGCTGGCGTGCTATGTACTTTGAGCCAGAGGTAATTCTGGCACTCTTCTTCCCGATGGTATCACTCCAAATGTACATGTGCCATACACTACATGAGCTCCGTCAGTCCTTAATCCACTCTCTTAAGTGATAAACCAGCCCACCCCTTAGGCATGCCGACTCACTTTATCAGTCTTACACTTGCCGCTGTAAATCAAGGCCGTATGATATGGCTTCACATTTCCGCCTCACTTTCATTATACCATGTAGCCTCCAGGTCATACTTATAGAAAAGAGAATAATAATCCAATCAGATAAATAACTAAATTATGCCCATTTGAAAAAAAAAAAAAAACCTTTAAAAAAAGAAGAGACAAAACAAATGCCTGTAAAAGCAGAGGGTTGTATGTAATTTAACTGAACCGAGGCATTTCACTATTTTTTCTTAATTTATTCCATTTACCCATCCATTATCCTGCAGATAAAGAGACAAGCTGGAATGTAGGGGTCATTGTGAAATGTTGATTGAAAGAAATTACATCTAAGAGTGTGTAATGGTCTGAGCTCCCAGCTCTGTTGGCAACTGCTTGAAAGGAGGGTGGTATTAGAGGGAAATCATACAGTACAATAGGTTTCATTTGCTGCGTCTAGTGTTATTTCTATGGCACAGTTTTGATATAACCTAAAGACAGTTCATAAAAACGTTTAATTTTTCTTACATTAAAATGTCAGTATAGAGTTGGTGTCTCCGCCATTCAAATGATTTGGTACAAGAACGAGGATTTTATTTTTTTTTCAAGCTAACATATGCAGCAAAATGAAAGATGAACTGTAAGGTTAGCATTGACTGGCAACTGGCCTGAGTGGAGTGGAGTTAAAAAAAAAGTTCCTAAAATACTCGCCAATTGTGTTCAACTCAAATACACATGAAAATAAATGAAGTATATAATCATATGTCCTTGTTTCCTTCATCTCTTAGAAATATTAGTAAGTTTAGTATTGCAGTATAAAAGAATAAGATACAGTCAGTTAGTTTTGATTCTGTTTAAAATCAAAATTGTATGGCTCTTCATCTCTGTTAACTAATGGTGTTACATGGCACCATCAGGAGGCTTGAGTAAGGGTGTTTGTAGAGTGTGCATCAACACGTCCTTTACTCATCTTCTATCTCCACGAACCCCCCCCTCCCCCATTTCATGAAGGCCTCTTGTGTCATATTAAAGTGAGCTCCTTCCCACTGATGAGGGAATGGGGTCCATCAGTGTCCCTGATCTCAATCTCTGTGGATTAAAGATTACTGTTTAATTAGTAGAGAAAGCTTAGAATAAGTCTTATTTAAAAAGGTTTGAGGTAATTGACATCACATGTAACCCCTAAGGCATAAGTAGTTTAACTGATTTACAAGTGAGGGGATGTCAGCCATGATGGTTAGGAGCTGTAAACAGCTGTAGGACAGAGGTGAGGCAGTAAATGTTAGGTATTACTAATGAAATACTGAATTTCTTTTTATCCACATTGTTCCATTTCCCTGCTGTCTGCTTGCAAGGTGTCTGCAAAGGTCAAATCACTAATGTTTTGATGTATCATCTCTTTTTCTCTTTTTTTCATGGTCTCATTCTCCCTTGTGGTGTGTCTTTAACTTCTGACCAAAACACTCTTTTCCACTCATTTAATTTGGACCTTTCTGGTGAGTTTGTGCTGAGCTTCACTGTTGCTGGTAAGTTGTGCTGCAGTAAGGAAGTGGCCCCACTGCAGCAAAAGCTCACTTTGTAAACACAGGGCATTCTGTCTTTATGAAATGAACAGCTAATTCTGTGTACACCCAGAAACCCCACTTGCTTTTAATTGTTCTTCAGAGAGCTTTGCAGAAAAGTCATTCAGGTATCTCAACCAAACACCCTTACTAGACTTTATAGTACTGTACATACCTACTGAGAGCTATGTACTTAGTTTTATTGTTTTTGTTCGTTGAAAGCAGATTAGTTATTGGTTTGCAATGTGGATCTTACCTTTTTTCCACTCTATATCTCAGCTTTATTTATTTATTGAATCCCCAAATGTTCCTGTGCCTATTATTTTTCAGTGGTATTAATGAGAGCTGGGAGGTGTGTTTCAGTACGTGTTAGAGAAATGAGGTGGACACAGTTGGGGGAATGTAAAATATAATATACTCACACTTGTGTGAATGTGTGTGTGTGATTGAAAAGGTGCACATACTTTTGGTGTGTTTATGTGTGTCTGTAGTTGTGTTAGTCTGTCTCAACATGAAACATGATGGGCTTTATTTTCTTGCCGGTGCAAGGCCAGCGCTGCTCCAAATGCGGTCTTTATTCAATTTTCGGGAGGCGCAAGTCTATATTTTTGTGCATCTGTGCCTGTTTGGTTATTTGCAGGCACCAAAGGAGCGCACTTGCACCGGCGTGCGAGGAGAGGCACAGCTGAGGCTGTGTTTATGCAAATCAGGCGCCACAGTGCAATTTTGGTGCTCATTTTGGCATGAAATTGCGTTTTGCGAGAAAACCTGCTCAGACCACCTCTTATCGTACACGCAGGGCAATTTTTGTGGTTTCAGCTGGCAGAGGCGCACGCACACAGATGTCTCCAAAATCACAAAACATCTTTCATTTATGTTAAGTTTTGCCCCGTTCATTTTCCTACAAGTTTTCCCATCTTCTGCCAATTGACACAGGAATCAAAACACAATTTAATTTTTCAGGAAGATTCTTACCGATAATTTCATCCACATGAGCGTGATTCAGTTACTCCGAGTTCAGAATTACATTGTGTCGGACTCCGTTTCCAACAACAACTTGTAGAATGTCGGCTCTTTCCCATGTTTATTAAACAGCTGTAGTCATCACATTACAACAGGAATGATACATGTGTTTCATCAACAGTCACTGTGCATAGTTTTACGCACGGATGCCACAGCAGAGGAAACTTCATTAATTATTTAAATCTTCTGAGGAGGTGACAGCTTCAGTCAGGATCTGCAGTAATTAATGTTGTGCTTTTTATAAATCAGAGTTGAAAGCTCACACCTCCAAGTTTGACAGTAAAAGAAGTAACAGTTGTTCTCAGGATGCGTCTGTAATAAAAGATAGAACTCACTTCAGCAAATCAAAATATGTTTTTGCTGTCACATCATGCAGATCATTACAATGAGTTTTCAGCTTTACCACTTTAGTCAACTTTCAAAATATTTGCAGTCAGTATGAACATCCTGTGTGCCGTGAACTGATTAAACATGTTAGTGAAAGCATTTTAAGACAGGTTTCCTACTTTCTTTACACACAGCTGGCACAGCATGGATACATTCATTCATTAATTCAATATTTGGACCAAACAGTGTCAGAACTTGCACACTTTTCAAATGCTAACTAGAACATTTCCCAAACTCATCTGTTTTTATTCAGTATAATATATATCTAAAATCATTAATGAGGACTTTCAAATATACAGAGGAAGAGAAATGTGGAGTTTAAATGTATTAATTATCCTAAATTAATAGTTAGTTATCAGCTTTATTTTCATTCAGTCATTCTCAGCACATTTGGATTGATGTGCAGTAATGTTGTCCCGAGTTTATATTTTAGAACTTCAGGTGCTTCACAGAGGTGAACTCATTTCCCTTTTTACCTGTTACTGCGTTTAAAGGGAATGACAGGAGCTCATGTGATTGGTCATTATTGAAGCCCGCCCCAGCTCCATCTGCACATAATGCTTTCCTCCACCATGCGCCTGGCTGAGCTCAGAGTGCGCCAGTGATGATGGTCTGGAAAATTGCAAAAATGTGTTGGCCACACCCACATGTGTCAAATGCCAGGAATGAAGACTTGGATCTGCGCCTGCGCCCTATTTTGGGAAAATAGAGCCTGATGTGTCGCCAAATGACGTTGGCTTTAACAACTGAAGACGTATCTAGGAAGCAACAACACTCATTAGCATACAGATCAGGGAGAACTTTAAGTGTTTGTGAAGTATAATTTACTATTCCTTCAAAGCATTAAATATAGAATACTTTATCTGGAAATGCCAAAGCTGTTTTTTCCTGGTTCCCATTAAGAAAAAAAAAAGTGTTACAGTTTGGTTAAGAGTTTTTAACATTACAGTCTAGTTGAGTATTAGATCCTCCCTTTATCAGATCTTAAAGGTGGGCCATTCTAACATTCCCATGACATGGACATGTAACTTTTGAAACATGAATATAATTACCATAAACAAACAAGACAATCACCGGGAAGAATGACAGGTTCTGCCCGCCTCTACAATGTACTGTCTGCCATAGAGCTTGACTTAATTGGAACGATGATGAATTGCATAATTGTGGTGTGACACAAAACAGAGGCACAAGAAAAGTTACTTTCTTGCGCTGTTAGATGACAGCATGAATAAAAGATGAATAGAGATAAATTAGTTTTTATGTTCTGAGAGAAGGCGTAACCACAGCGACAGGGATCTTATGGTGTACAAAAGGCTGTGGCTTGACAAACTACAAAAAAAGAATCATCAAATTAAATTGAAATGGTCTGAAACAGAGTCCATATACTCAGGTAGTGTATTAGTACTGATACTGGTGCTACAGATTGGTACATACTTGGCTTTTAACCTTAAATTCTTACAGTGCACATGATATGCTAACTACAACTGCAGTTTGGAGCCTGCTACGTTATAATTTGCATGCTAAAATGCTTCTGTGCTAATAATTTAAAACACTTTTCTATCTTCTTTCTATCTCTGTGTCTACAGGTTCACTGGCCCCAACCTTCCCTCACCCATCATTAGCAGCAAGAACTGGCTTCGGCTGCATTTTACCTCTGACGGCAACCACAAGTTGAGAGGTTTCAGTGCCCAGTACCAAGGTAATGTTCAGAGATTTTTTTTAAAGGATGACTACTGATTACTAAAATGCAAATAGCAGATCAAATTGTCAACTGTCTTGTGTGCCAGGTTCGACTTTGTACCGAAGAAAATGAAACATCTAAATTTCCATGAAAATGTTCTTCTTGGTCCCAGCAAGGATACATCTCCATGTTTATGGTGACCCACGGATCTTTCCTCTAGTGCCAAAATCTCCCCTTATTAGAGGAAATAATGAATAAAATAGAAACAAATTAAAATAATAAAAGATAGCAATTAAAGTTATCCATCACATCTGTGTTCTATAGTACATGTGGTTGAATTTTGATCTACTTAATTCTAATATTTCACTCATATTGGCATATAAGGCACAAACATACATACATATGCACGCACACACATGCACGCACACATAAACACAAAAGATCCTCTCTCCTGTGCTTTCATTTGCCGTCCCATTACTCTTAGAGGTTCAGGGGTCAACTTTGAGAAGGGATGAGCTGGGAAAAAGGATTAGTTTGTCCACAAAAAAAGGTGATCTCTAAGGATCTCACCTCCAGCCATCTGCTGGAAATTTCCGAGAGGATGGAAGAGCGAGACAAATAAGAAAAGAAAGAAGAGGGGGGGTGTAGAATACAGAAAGGGGAAGGCAGCGAGCATATGGGATTACAGGTTCAATGTTAGATAAACATGTTTAGAAGATCAGAGAGAAATGGGAGACTTAATACCTTAATTAGATTATCTTCATCCCACACCCCCCACAAGCCATTCTCATCATGACTGTTCCCATGATTCCAGAGGAGCAGCTTGTTGGAGTGATGAAGCAAGTGCTGATTGAATATCATAATTGGCTCTGTTTATTTTCTGTTGTTCTTCAATAATCTTCATTTTACAGGGCGCATGAAGCAGCCCTGCACCCTCGACCCATGCAACTCACTGCTCAGTTACCTTTCTAGAAGCATCATTATACCCTTTGTCTGCTTTTGGTAATCAGGGTAAAACATCTGAAAAGAGCTTTTCTATTGCCATTCTTCCTTCAGGCGCATAATAAACAGACTTTTGACTCATGACTCAGATTAGCTTTCAATTACAATGCATCTGAAACTGAGCAATGGATGAAAACACATTTGTGCAAAACAAGTAAAGTTCCGCTGTCAGGGACCGTCAAAGTAATTAAATAGAATGAGTGTGAAGGGGAGCACAGATAATGCTGATGGTGTTTTTGAAATTGGTGAATAAATATGCATCTAAATGAGCCTCTTACTTTGCAGTGATGACTTGTTTTTTTTGTTTTTTTTTTATTTCTCTGCAGTTATCATCAACTCAGTAATTTAAATCTCATCTGTTTATTGTATAGAAATGAGTTGTTTACTCTGCCTTCTAATTCTCATAGTTGAAAAATAAATATTCTTTGCACCCTTCATTTGCACAAAATTGCACATTATTGAGCTCTCTTCTAGCAATTATATTATCTATGTCCACTAAATTCATCACATATATGGACTAACAGGTAACAAGTATGTTGCAGATCCTTTTAAGATAGCATCGTTGTGGCAGAACTTTATCATTTTTGTGAAACTGAGTGATGGTGTATGGTACATTATATGTTAAATATTAGGGCTTGGTGATATGACCAAAATCTTACATTCTGATATAAGGCATTTCATTTTTCTATAACAATACATGTCCCAATATAGCACATTTCAAATCATTGAATAAATAGTTGGCCTGTGCCCAATAATACTTAAAGAGTAAAAAGCCAATAATAGTTAATTTTGTCTTTTTTTTAATTGTTTGTCCCTCATCACACAATATATATCATCATATCACACATCCCTATATTGAACCTGCTGCAGACACTGTTGAAATATATGGGTGGGTGTCATTACTGCACTTTCTCCTGTCTTATATGTCTCCCTGCTCTGCTTTCCTTTACAGTGAAGAAGATGACTGAACTCAAGTCTCGAGGTGTAAAGATGTTACCAAGCAAAGACAATCACCACAAGATATCAGTGTGTAAGTTCCAAACCTTCACTAAAGGTCTGAAGTGTTGATTTTCACTTCTTTAGTGCTCATTACTCTCATGAAGTTGCTGACTGAAGTTAACAACTAGCTGGTGGACGATGTAGAGTCTTCAGAGCCAGATATTTTCATCAGGAGTTAGTGGAAATTGGACCAGATCTAAAAAAGAAAGTAGATATAGTAATTACATTCAGCAGATGGCCACAAAGACTCTGATGTGTTGATGCGTATCTGCTGGATGTGCCAATAAGTAACTACTCGCTAACAAGTTCACCATATCAAATTAACAAGTGATAATATGACAGTGTTGTTTTTCCGGCTTGTTTCAACTGTCTCCATATGGCCCAAATATAATGGGCCATAATGTGGGTTTAAAGAGAATCATTTGAAGAAAATATACAGGCATATTCTAAGATTTACCTGGCAGAGAGTGAACCAGGCATACAAAGAACCTCTCATTTGGGACTGTCATTAGAAAACTTCTCTCTTGCTTGAGAAGTGTCTGTAGACAAGCTTTTAATTAGCACACTGAAATGTTTTAAATATGAACACATTTTAAAGTTAACAGTGACTTATTCAAGACTAAGTTTCAAACAGACACCAGGGGTTGTTCATCTGCTTTAGCTTTCTGGTGCAACACATTCGCTTTCTATCGCATCATTGTAGAATATTCCTACTACTGAGATAATAGTGTAAAAAGTGGCATTGCCTCACCACAATGAGGTAGTTCCATATTTTTAAAGAAATTAATTTAAAGCTCTCTCTCTCTCTCTATATATATTTATCTATATGTGGTCTATTGGTCTAAGTTAACTGTAGTTGTAGTACTTGTCTGTGCCTTATCTGTTGGAGATTATGCCAAATTGTGGTTAAAAAAAAAATTAAAGCTGCAAGCAGCGGTGAACGGGCCCTCGCCCCCCATGCACTGCCCTGTGCGTGCATGTCGGTGCATGCCGCAGTCGCAGGGCAGACACAACGGCACATAGACTTCTTGGCACCCAGGCTTTTAATGACCATTGTGTGATGGGGCTAACTGTCGCGCTAGAGATCACCCACCAATTATATGTCATGTTGCAGTGTATGATGTGGAGAACACATCCTGTAAATTTCATGTAAATCGGATAATGTTTGTCATACGAGGCTGACTTCCTGTGTCCAGTAGGTGGCGCTGTGTATATGACGCAGTATTGATGCATAGATGTGTTCAGGGCGGGACCCTCTACATGTGTGACCAATTTCGTGTAGATGGGACAATGTCTGTAGGAGTTATAAGGACTTCCTGCTTCATGGCGAAGCATCGAAATTGTCCACACAGCCACGCCCAACAGGAAGAAGTCATAATAAAGCTTTTGATAACTTTTCATCTCCAATGTCTCAAGATCTTTCCGAGCTAATTTGAAGTTGCATAAAATCCCTAGTAGGAGTTTGTTAAAATATGAGGCTTGAAAATGACCAAAAAAATGCCAAAATGTAGTATTTTTCCCAAGATGGCCAACTTCCTGTTGGACTTAGGGTATGGGTCCAAATGGCGTTTTTGTGTGTCTGGAGATGATACATAAACCAACCGAATTTCATTCTTCTATATCAATCGGGAAAGCTGAGCTTCAATTTTGAAATATTTAAGGGGGCGCTATTGAGCTGTTTAGTCACGGCCATCCCATTGAAGTATATAGGATGTTAAATCAACCCACTCCAGACGTGTGTGTTAAGTTTCATGACCATGGAGGCATCCCTTTCGCCTGAAAACTGTAATCGTATTTCATGGTGTTGAATGTGTTGTCATGGCAACAGTATTTGATGATGGGTCATGAGCTGCAGAATGTAGAATCACCAAGGTCTTATGTCTCAGCTGAGTCAATGTCAGGTGTAAATACTTAAGATTATGGGAGTAATTAGTAAAAGAATGAAGCAAGTTACATCCTGTCACCAGTAGGTGGCGCTATGACTGAGAGTAAATATGAGACTGTTTGAAATTTCATGGCAAGACATCGGAATTCGCCGCGTCGCTACGGCAACCAGGTATGACAGGGGAAAAAGCCTTTGATAACTTTTCATCTCCAATGTGTCAAGATGACTCAGAGGGAATTTGAAGTGGATGGGATGAAATCTCTAGGACTAGTTTGTTCAAATATGATGCCAAAATTGCCAGCAAAATCGACAATTAGCCGACTTCCTGTTGGTGTTAGGGTATGGGTCCAAGAGACTTTTTGGTGCGTCTTGACATGATGTACATGTGTACTGAGTTTTGTTTGTCTATGTCAATCTGTGGTGAGGGGCTCAATTTCATTCATTTGTCAGGGGGAGCTACAGAGCCATGTTGCCACTCCCATTAATGCAAAACATTAAATATCAAATTTTTCGCCAAGCCTGTCTTGCGTGCAAACTTTGGTGACTTTTCGGGGCATGTTTAGGGGGGCAAAAAGGCCGTCGAACTCGTAGAATGAGAATAATAATCCTTACAGATACAATAGGGCTTTGCCCGCCATTGTTGGGCTCGGGCCCTAATAATAATAGCTAAAACATTCATTCTTTTTGAAACTGAAAACTAAGGCTTCTGTCTGCTGCCTCTTCACTTTGTATGCTTGTGTCACAAGTTGATGATATCATTACACTACATTACATGCACTGCAAAACATGGTGACAATGCGTGGTGGCACAGTGAAGCGGCGCCAGACTGGCAGGGAAGCAAGTCGATAGTTCATGTCAAAGAAAGATTGAGAGAAGTAGGGCTGCTATTGGAGAGTTCAAAGGGTTAAAAGTTTTTTTTCTCTCCTCCGTGGCCAGAGAAAAGGGTGGATGCTGACTGTCAGAAGAGGTGCAGACACAAAGGACACGCTGTCTGTGCTAGAGATTCTAGAGATTCCGTTCTAATAGCAAATGGACAGTCGTAATTGCATTGGTTGCTCTTTTCGTCTAGCAGAATGTCTCGCCCTTGTTCTTTTCCACCCTCTGTCTGAGTTCAATGTTCATTATCCCATGCAGGAGTTTTTTTTTTAAACTTCTCTCTAACATTAGCAACTTGGAAGCTATGTGTCACCTGGCTGAAGACAGTGACGGAGAGAGACAGATGTCTAAGGGTTTAAGAACAACCTCATGAAAAGAAAAAGAGGTGCATTAATGGTAATCCTACCTCAAGGCCATTAACAGTTCATTTTGTCCACTTTATCTTTCACTTTTGTTCTTTCCTTCTCTCAGAAAAAAATAACTTTGACTGCCTGTGACCACTAATTGAATGACACTCACTTTACGGAGGATGTTTTTCCAAATGAATGCTCCGTAATTGTTTTTATGAACAGTAAAATGAATGAAATGTCTTAACGTTGTTCATATTTCATCATCTTTAGACCTTAACAAGTAGTAAATGTTTTTATTTATCTTCTGATTATTACACAATAACTCCTTTTTCAAAATCTCTCTGACATCAGTGACCACGTTTATTTGACCCCTTATGACACGTTAGCTTCCACTGTTTTGCACCCAGTGACATTGTTTAACAAAGCACCATAAGCAATGCACTCTGGGATAAAATGCACGGTCTAAGAATTGTTAAGCAGGTAAATGGTCAAGGTGTTTGCTAAATGAGTTAATGTAGAGAAGGACAGTGCAGTGCAAATATTAAACACTTAAACTCCACTCATTAACCTTTTTATTTTTAAATGTGATCTATAATAAAAAAGCAGTACTAAGTGACTGTTGACTAGAGAGGAGAAAGTAAAAGAAAACAAAAACTAATTCTTAACAATGAGCATTGATATAATATAATATAATATAATATAACATCTACTCTTCATGTTCTTATGGCATGTATAACATGTTTGAATGCACATGTATCCCAAATAGAACACCATGAACAATTCAGTGGCATTCTCCTTCTTGCCAACTATAGAATCCAAGTCAAATATTTTCTTGTTAAAGCCTGGGGGTGGTTCTTCCAAAAAAAGAAAAAGAAAAAAGAAAGCAATATATGAACATCTGTATAGGCAGGTGTTCACATACTGTTAATAAAGCTCAATGGAGCAGTAAGGTTTTGCAAGAATAAACACATTTAAAGTTTGCTTTGATGAACAGTATGTGTTCTCCTTTACTTATCTTTGTCTCTGTTGTTTTTCTATTAGTGTCTCAGATGGGTGTAGCGCAGGGACACAACATGTGTCCAGATCCAGGCATTCCAGATCGGGGAAAAAGAAAAGGCTCTGACTTCAGGTAAAAAGCAAGAACACTACATTACGTAGCAACAGTAAGTGAATGCATGAAAAAGTCCTGAACAAGGACAGATTGATATGGATGATAGACATTAGGTTTCTGGTTAGTGACTCACCTCCATGTCCTTTTGATAAAAGTCACTGACCAGGCTCACTGGTTTGAGCTATACATTAAACATGTATGGGATGTGTATGTTATGTATTGTGTTTGTGAATGGTCATTTTTCTCAATGAACTTTGTTTCAGCTACTGTAATCAGGGTTAGGGTTAGGTGGGCTAGCCTCATTTTTCATTTAGTAGTGTGACTTTTGTTGTTAATGTGAATTTGACCCTCTAGGCTTTCAGTTGTCTTATTCACTCGACAAGGCCTAATTAACATATGTGAGAGGTATGAAGGAGCGCCGACAATTAGCAGTTCCATATTTAATGTAATATTTAATTATCAGTTTAGTTGTTTGTTACTTTTGTTAAGATTTAATAATCTTATCCATCTTATCAATTAGTCTATCCTATTGTTTCTTCTTATAATTTAGCTTTTTATTTTGTGTTTGTTTTTACATTTTTAACATTTGCTTTTTGTAATGAATGCCACAATTTTGTTTTTAATCCCAAATTATCTTCTAGCTCACTTTTGATGTTTCACACCTTCAAACATTGTTCACAGTTAGGCTTCAATCAACATTTGAGCTGCCAGGAAATTTGGATAAATTGGAAATTGTTGACTTTGGCTTGCTATTGGGTGCTGTAACAAAATGAAGGGCTGCATCTTGAACTATTTTCTCACATACAGCACATTCCCCACTAGAATGCCCCATAAAGCCACTGCAACCAGACCAAAATGTGTACACCAAAACAAAACAAATATCCTACCATTTGGGTCACTGCCCACTAATAGGCTGCGTCTGTGGGATGGTGATATTACCAGTGGGGTTATGGAGCTCCAGTCTATTGTCTTTAGCAGTGGTCAACCATAACACAGACAAATAGGTAATATCTGTCTCCCAAAATGCAGTCAGGAAGTTAAAGATAATATAAATATATACAATTTTTCATAAACATTTTTTTTCTCTTTACTGTCACCTTATTTATATATGTACCTTATCTGCACTCCCACAGCTGAAAAATGTTTTTTACAGGAGAGCTGTGTGATGATGATGAATTTTCTCTGTATGCAACCCAACTGCAGGCGTGGAGCCACAGTCCACTTCTCCTGTGACGAGGGTTATGAACTGCAGGGCTCAAAGAGCATCAGCTGTCTCAGAGTGACGGACAGCTATGTAGGCTGGAGCGATGATCGACCCATCTGCAGAGGTAAGGATTGACGTTCTGGTCGACCATTGATGCAGATTTGAAATGGAGGTCGCCTTTAAATGACCTCCATTCCTATTTTCATACTAAAGTGCACTGGTGTTATATTTTGTATTTCTTTTTTTGCTTGTGAGTGTGCTGTCCATCTCTTCATCATTCAACGTACATTCTTCCGTTTTAAAATAAAAGAATGGATTCAGCATTCACCATTTTATGGTTGCTGACCTGACTTTGACCCTTTTGCTTCCTGCTGTTTAGACACGCTGGCATTGTGCTTCCCATCAGTCATGTCTTCCTCACTTCTAACCATTTTGTGACAGACAGGAAGAGCGGTCAGGCTCCCTGCACGGTCCTCCTGATGTCCATGTATTCATCGGTTTTCATCCTCAGTGAACTGAATGAATACCTACAAATAGGATAGAACTAATTTACAAAATGCTTTTAATCACAGATGACATCGGAGATCAAGGAAATGCTTACTGTGTGCACTGTCAAACGCATTTCCAATGAAATAACCTGAAATATTATTGGTGCTGATTGACATTGTCAATTTCACTCAGTTCAGGCATGACAAAATAATCAAGGCACTTTGATTGGTGCAAGACTTTGTGATTGTGATGTTATGTATCTCAGATATACAAACAATGAAAGCAAAGTAAGGGATAGCCAATAAAAAAAACTTCCAATCAATCATCAAGAATTAAGAAACTTTATTGTCCATTAATGCAGTCAATAATAGAAATGTATCTTTTGCTGGTGTATGGCTCTCATAGAGATATAATACAGTGCACATAAAAGGACAACACAGAAGACATTTTGCAGTCATTCCTCCTTAATATTGACAGATATGGGGTTTGATTATTTGCTTCATTGATTTGATTGCACTAAATGCATGGTCATTACTCCAAAAGAGCCCTGTAATTGCAGTGTGCTCAGGGATATCTCTAAAAGTTCAGGAGTAATTAATCCAAACAGTTCTGCCATGCTCTCAGGGAAATGCATCAATAGCTTATATGACAAGAAGGTCACTTGACAGAGTAAGTAATTTTGGACCTGTACAGTACTTACTTTCAGCCATCTGTCAAATTTATCCAAGTAGACATTCCAATAATGGAACCAGTTACTGTTGCAGTGGCAGACTGAAGAAGTGAGGCTTTATACAGTATGTAGTAGTGGAACAACAAGGCCAGATACAAATACTGTAGCTTTAGTGTGGGTGATGAAGACTGCTTAACTAATATGGAATGCTTTTTGCGTCGGTGGGGTGTATAGTCATACTTAATTTTAGAGCGAGCCGTTGTCTGTATCAAGGTCCTTACATTATTAAATAAAACACTAGTAAACAACTAGTTCATGTTCGTGGTCGAAGCTAAGTAGTGAATTTTTCATCCATATGTGCCGTTATCCACAGCAGAATGATCTTTGTCAGCCACTTGGTACCAGTTTCCTTACTTGCACACTCAACACATTCCTCTAATGTACTCACTTATGCATTTTATCTCCTTTAACATGACCATTATGTCATCTTTGTTACTCCCCTCCTTTACATGTGATCTCAAAAATCCAGCTTTCCACATGCTCCCCCTATTCTTTCTTTTGTCCTAGACTGATCCAATTGTGCTTAATTTAAGAAATAGCTCTAAGGAATGAAGAAAGCTCAAGAGGATTATACAGGGCCACTGACAGTTACCTGAACTTTAGAAAAGGGTTTTGATGTTTTATGACATCAGACACAGCGATGAACACTTTCGTCATATGTTCTTTCTTTCTTTGAACCAAAAAAAAAAAAAAAGTGAGAGCCTTTTAAATGCAGGTCATAGTATCACATTTAGTTGTTTTTTTCTTCTATGTAAAGAAAGTTTTAAGATTGACATAAGATGCACAATAATGTCAGAGAAATTGCCCTTTAAGAATATTGCATTACATCATCCTCATTTAACCTTTGGTACTGTGCCTTTGTTCTGCTTCACTCTGTTTAAATGAAGATTAAACATCATCCAGGAATAATTGAAGATCTGTATCCTAAATTAGCATTAGTCATCATTAAATTGAACAGCACTATCATTAGCACAGGGGGGAAAAAAGTCATCTCTGGCTGCAAATCCATTCTGTTTAAATGAAATTCAGAGACTCTTTTTTTTGTACATACCGTCCTTCTGGTCACACCAAGCTGTTGCGGTTCTTTGTCGTCAAGGGCTTTGATTGCCGGTTAGCCTGCTGCAATTTTATGTCTGTTACAGAACAGAGTGTGTCAGGCACAGTGATCCCCATGGTTAAAAAAAGAAGGAAAAGTGGATATGATAGTTTTAGTGGATTTCCTCTGTGCTGTATTATTTTCATTAAGGTCACCCTTACTGTCAGCACGGCTCATGTTAATTACTTTATTCTCCCCTTAACTTCACCAAAGTTCTTTTAACAATTTAATAGGGGTGATTTGGTGGGAGAGGGGTGGAGCACAGAGCCTCTGAGTTGGGCTGGAACACCCGAAGGACCTCTCTTAGACATAACTCATTAAAATCAGAGTAGCTGGTTCAGGGCCTTTCAAATACTTTTCAGGTTATCCGCCACATCTGTACACATGTGCACCCTCACTTCCTTTAAAAAAAATGTAGATTTAATTTGAAGGATTTGAAGGTTTTTAACAGTTCTGACATGTAGAGACCCTCGGGCTTTCAGGAAAAGTCACATTGTCCTTTAAAGCATGGTTTGCAAACTGATCACCTACTCTTTTCAAGGAAAGTATCTGGGGTGGCTACTTCTTATTTTTTATTTCTATGATAATGTTTCTGATACACAAGCATGATAACGGCTGACCAGATGTATTTTGACTGATTTTAATGGCTCAAAAATGTACATACATTTTATCAATAATATAATACTGAATTAGTTTAGAATGGCTCTTTGGTTTATAATTTGATGATGGTTTTATCACCAAGTCCTTGCCAAACATTTTCAACTTTCCAAAGTGATGTTTGCTTACGTTTCTGCCAGGAGCACTAAGGATATTAAAGTTAAACAAATGTACTCTGAATGGTTACACAGCTGGTTTCGCAGTTGTGTCTGGCAGCTCTGCTCATTAGGATGTACTTCAGGATGCTACCCATGCCGTGTTTTAAGATTGAGCTGTGAGTGTTGAATCCCCCTACAGGGACTTTTTTGAACAGAACAAACCTTAATAGATGGAGATTTAGTTTATTGTATTAGGATCCCTATTAGCCATTGCGCTGGGCAACAGCTACTCTCCCTGGGGTCCACAAGACTGCGCTGGTTGAGGAGAGGATCGGCACAAAATGCAGACACAGCATTGTGATGTGTGGTTATAACATGTAAATCCAGCTGGGAGACGAGCAGGAGAGGGAGAGCGGTGAATCTGTTGTGGTTTATAACTGGGGAACTGTGTGTGTAAAATGTCTTTAACCAAACATTTGCCTCTTTCTTTGTCTCCTCTTTTAGCACCGATGTGTGGAGGTCAATTGAGAGGACCCAGCGGTACGATCACATCTCCAAACTACCCGGTCCAGTATGACAACAATGCTAACTGTACTTGGGTCATCACAGCCACAGACACATCAAAGGTAACTCATTAAACATGGGAGTTTAGCAACACTGCTGAGTGCTAATTTGGCTTTGCTACTGTAATTGCCAGTTTCCAGGGGTGTGTTAAGTGGTGTGTTTAGCTGCCAGCGAAACTGAAAAACAGTTGACTGGTGTGTTTGCACCTGTTAGGAGGAAGGAGCTCATTCCTGACACCCGTGACTCATTTTATACTTTTGATAATTGCTACAGGACGTTTTGGGGGCTGTTCAACACACCATGTGACAGAAGCTCTCTCATAGAAAAATGTTAGAGATAAGGAACATGAAATGGAAGTGGAGGAGAAGGGGGGGGGGCGGGGAGGGGGGGTAATGGAGCTGAGCCAACAGAAGACAAAGAGAGTTGTTAGAAACACCTGTGGTGAGAGAGAGAGAGGAAGAGTGAAAAAGGACAGAAGAGTAATGGAGAGGTTTTGAGAGCACACTCAAAGGATATCATGAAAGTGTCATATCCACTCTGTTCAGACCATTGACTTTGGAGTTGTGTTCAAGGCCACCCAACTGCTTGCTTGCCAAATATCCTCCCCTGAACTCAAACAAAATGGTTTTACAAATCTGTTCTCTTATTGCACTGCGCAGACTGAAGAAGAGGCTATGTGAGGTGAGAGGCAAGACAGGAGAAGTAGTCGGACACAACCCGCAGCCACCCGAACCCACCCTGTGCTCACATGCTTACAAACACGCAGGCACAAACCCAGACGCACATAGACACCCTTGGGTTTAACCCAGCGGGCAGCTTGCTGAAACAGACAATAGTACTTTGGGCTGCTTCTCGCTCTGTGTCTGGTCCAGATGAAGATGGAGCGAGGCTGTTCTTTCTGTTTAGAGACGTAATGGGCTTCTATTTCTGCCCATCCGCATAGGCCCAGTGAGAGGAGACATTAGGTCAGACAGGAGACTAAGGCGGCACTGCAACGGGAGGTGGGTGGTACGTGACACAGCTTTTCTAGACAAAAACTAGCCTTGTGACTTAATGACTAAAGTGGGTATATGTCAAGTGTCGTCTTCATAAAGTCCTGAGGGTTCTGAATGCGGCTGGTGTTAGCTGACAATCTTTCAAATGTTTATCTGTCAGTGCCAGGGACAACGGGGTCTCTGCTCCCAAACAGGCAAAATGTCAGACATGCCATCAGAGAGTGCAAACGACATAAAGTATACATGGTTATTTTATTTCTCCTTCCTCTCTGTCTCACCTGTTGGCTGGCAGATGAGTATGTGGTATGAAACTCTATTTATCGAGTGATCTGACCTATTTTGCCCACACACAATCCATCTCTTCTCTCCACAGTGGCAATTTTCATTAGGCACTGGGTTTAACATAGTACAGAATGCAATTTGCATTTATATAAGCTTTTTCATTAGGCCTTGCTCTCTCAGCCCTCTGAAAACATTAAGAATCAGTGGCAGCCAATTTGAAATAGGAGACAAAGATAGTCCTTGCTTTGCTCTTTATTTTTTTTAAATATTTTAGTCTCCTTCGTTACCCTGGTTTTTGTCCTTAATAATCAACGTTCTGCAATGTTGTACTATCATAATCAAACCTCATTTGTTTTTCTGTCTTCTATGTTTCTTCCTTCAGCTAGGGCAGACTAGTTATATTTCTTACCTTGTTCCACATTTTCACCTGCAGCATAGAAATTAAATTAATTCTGTTCTTTTTCCCTCACTGTTGAAATACAGTATATAAATCTTTTTAAACTTTTGTGTCACCTTTATGACGCATAGATTCACCTTCTGGGTGACATCACGTCCCTGTGCCACATCTCCTGATGTGCTTAAAGTCATTGTAAGTCTAGCTAAAAAGGCCACTAAAGATCAGCTCTGCAACCTGCCCATTTGATGAGCAAAGAGTAAGGGTCATGCACACGGTCTCGCAAGAAATCAGATGTTTGATGAGTGTGAAAGAGTTCATAATCACCAGACTGGAAATTAGATGTGGCAAAATATAGATGCATAACCACATGGACCAGAAGTCTATGTTCATACCAAGCTGATGATTTACACAAACAGGATATACTGTATCAGACTCATGATCAGCTGAGATTTCATGAAGGTATGTATTTAGGAAAGAAAAATCAGGACAGTAAATTGATAGCAGTAAAACATGATGATTAACATACAGTACACACAGCTGTTACATACGTGTGAATGCAACTGTGCCAGATAAATGTTTAAAAGAAGATTGATAAATGATAGAGGGATGGATGGGGGGATGCAATGTGACAGATGGGAAGGGTTCTCTCCTCTGCAAGCGGTGTAACAAACGTTCAAGCATCTGTCGTTCATGGTTGTCTTGACGATATCCCTGCTGTTGTCTAGGTGATCAAGCTGACATTTGAGGATTTTGACCTGGAGCGAGGCTACGACACCCTGACAGTGGGAGACGGCGAGGTGGTGGGAGACCAGAAGACCATCTTCCACGTGTGAGTGACTCCTTCAACCTCCATCCCTTTACCTTTTATCTCCCCGCTGTTCTCTAACTTCTTTTGGCTTTATCTCCACACCTTCGTCTCAGCAGTCATTTTCATTTTTTACCACTCATGTTTCATGTAATCATATTCTGTCTTTCCTCTTCATCTTTCTTCTCTTTTGTCACACTGGCCTCCTCTACTTCCCAAAAACCGGCAGTGCCCTTCTCTCTTCCCTTTCCCCCTCCAGCCCTGTTCTCTCTGTTATACTGTTTCTCTTTCATTTCATCACCACCTGATGCAGTAGTGCATGAAAAATAGATGCAGCACCACATTGTCAATCATCACTCTTTTCAATGTTAAAAACAAGATCACAGCCATGTGGTGCAGCATTGCAAACTGCATATTGATGCCCCCTAATGGAGTTTGCGCAAGCAGATGCTCCATAACAATTCACAGGATGTTGCTATTAATTGTGCCGAAATTTACCACCTTAATAAAGTTTATATGGATCAATTTTTATGCGAGGCTGCCTCGCCCGGGTGGGGACTGGGAGGAAGTAGGAGATAAATGAGGGAGAGGTTTGTGGAGGAGGGTTTTTTTTTTTTCTCCTTGCTTTATTTTTGTACACATTCACAACACACACACGCACACAAACACACACACTGAAAATAACCTAATCTATTGAATTAAGGACTCCTTCTCCCCTTATGGACTTCATTATGATATAAAAGTAGAGTGAGAAATTCTGTCACTGAGATAGGACATGCTCTTGTACACAAACAAACTAGGACAATTTAGGAGCAGAGAATATACTGCTGCTATCAGCACAGTTTAACTCAGGACTATATTTTTGTGAATCAGTGGTGCAGGCAAGCGTGCACAGGGTGTAGGGAATTATTTCTCTGAACTTTTAAGGTCAGCGGCATGTAACCCTACCGCTGCACAGTCATAAATGTGGTGGTTAATAGGCAATAAGTCACAACCAAACAAACCCCCTCTTTTCCTTCACTTGTAATTAACTATGCACTGATAGTTCAGCAATAGAGGAGAACAATTTGGTGTGAATCTTGCAGAGAAAATGTTGTCCACGTGTGATAAACTATGAGCAGAACATCTGAACCATGAACTCTGATTTCCATGAGCAGATTAACTATCCAACACAGATAATGTTGTTGATGGTAATTAGCTTGGAAAAAAACACAGCCATCAAATTTGTCGGCTTGGATATTAGCTGAGAATCATCCGCACCACAGAATAGTGTGTTTTAGATACCAAAGTAATACGAAAGAAACATTGAATGTTATCCAGCTTAGTGCAGTTCTGTCGGGCAATCAGGCAACTTATCTATAAAAAGGCTCGGTAAACATTTGGGGAAGCAATGCAAATAGTTCAAGACAAGGACAACACAAGGGTGAAGCCTCATAATCTTGGACATAAAAAGTGCGCTGTCATGCTTCTTGACACACTCCATATTGCATCTCCCCTCCTCCTACATACGCATAGTCAAGTTCACAGAAACTCACAGAATTACTAAAAGGCTGCTGCTGCTGTAGGAAAGGAAAAAAGCTTGGACTTAACCTATGCAGACACTACCTCCTTACTACTCCCACCATCTTCCATGTGCCATCACTAAAATTAGAACCCTTAATCACTTACTCTGCAGCTATACACTACCTAATTAGAGTTGGGTGGAATTACTATTCAAATAGGATTAAATTACTTCTGTGGCATTGACTGATCTTGCCTTCATTTTCCACTTTCTTGTCCCCAACCGTTTTGAATTAAAGGGTTAGGATTAAATAAAAAAGGAGGGGAAAAAAAAGCTTCACACACTAGAATTGCCTAAAACTGTTTAGAGCACTTTTCTTTGATGAGAAAACTCAGATAATTTAATATATAACTTCAGGTAATGTTATTTTGGTGCTTGAAGTTGCATTAAAGTTTTTTAATGATGCAGCGGGAACAAGGCCTTTGGCTATTCAAGTGACACAGAGTTCACTGTATTTAATATATTCAAGACTTGTGTCTGAAGGTGTTTGTGGTTCTTGTAAGAAAGTTGTCCTTTTGTCTCTTTTTAGCCTGTCTGGTACCACCACTCCAGACCTCGTGGTTAGCACCAGTCACCAGATGTGGCTGAATTTCAAAACGGACGACACCAGCGGTTCCCTGGGCTTCAAGGTGTCCTATGAAGGTAAGGTTGCTTGAAACATTCTGGTTGTCAGTGTCGGTGAGATGAGCTGCCTCGCTGGCTGTATTTTAAAATGGATTGTTTGACTTGTTTGAGGAACCCAGCTTATTTAAGGCTCAGGCGGTATCAAAAAGAATTGAAGTTATATAAAAACAGACCCAGGTGAAAGAACCGTATGTTGAAAGTTAAAATGATCTTTCATCATTTCAAAGTTGATGCGATGCAGGTTCACAGAAACAGTCTATAAGAAGTTAGTAGGTCTGGGTGTCATACGGGTAAAATGCTAACCCTTGATGAACAAAGAACTTTTAAATGTCTTTTTTGGTTGTTCACCCCACATGCAGCGACTTGCTACTCAAATCTTGACATCATGGAATACACACAATACACATACTTCAGTCAGCCGTAACCCTGTTGCCCTTCCCTTTATATATCATCTTGATTTAAGTTTCAGACAGAGGTTAGAGATACTGAAAAATATCTCTTCTATGACTTTTATCATGAATTATAAAGCCATTAAATGGAACGTATATCCATGCAATATAACAAAAAAAGCAAAAAATACAGTGGAGAACTGCAGGTGAGTTGTTTTACACTGACTATCAGTGGAAGAAATTGCTAGTTTCATTGCAGCTATGCATGAATTCTGCTTCTAGATGAGATATTTGTGTCATGTTTGATGCCTTGAATGCTAAAGAGGCAGAAAATAAAGGCACTTATTTTGGTTAAACAAATTATTCGCAGGAAGTCGACTGCCCACTGATTAGCCTGCTGTAGTTAGCAAATAAATTGCTCTCATTTCCCAAACCTTGTGTGTGTCTATGTTTGAGGGTGAACATGTGTTTAAGCGTTAACAAGTGTGAATTAACATCAGTATGCGAGTGCATGCGTGTGTAAAAGCCGAGCAGAGATAAAAAGGAGAGGCTGTGTGAGTTTGTATATGTGTTCTGTTTGTGTGTGTCTGTGTGTGTGTGTGTGTGTGTGTATGTGAATATGGGGAGTTCGCCAGAGTTCTTCCACTAGATAAGTCTGCTCTGTGCCTCTCAGAAGTACAGTGAGTCTTCTCCCTTGCCCACAGATGCTTATTTTTCATCAGTAAAAATAACAGAGAAAGTGGAGCAGTATGCTGAACCAAAGTGTAATTAAAACAATGAGTTCTACTTAATGAAGGGGAAGAAACACTTTGAACCACTTTACTTCCCAGATTGGAGCGCACAAAATCTAATTTGCATTCTCAATTACTTGTATTTTAAGCTTGATCATCATGTAATTGCAAACACAGTCATACCAGTACACACACTCCCACCTTACCCATGCATTTGGGTGTTGGTTGCACACGCTCTGCTGTGGCCTCAATCTTTCAGCTGAAATTTTAATGCTCACAAACAAAGTCAGCATTAATGCACATGTTGGTCTAAATGAAAGAACCAATGTAGCACTTTTTACTGGCACTGAGCTTGTGTAATTTGAAACATTTAGATTTATTTACACCTATGCATGCACCCTCAGGGCTGGTGTTACCCTTGAGGACACAGAAGTTTCTGGGGTTATTTGGTATTTTTTTTCTGCTGTATCATTACGGCTTTAGAGCCTGAGGTGCAGGATTTGAATAGTTTACCATTGAAAGTTTCACATTGGCAAAATATTAATGTTTTTGCTTGAAGAGCTGGTCCCCACTGGAAAAACATGCTGGTTCTTTATCTTAAATGTGCAGTTCCTTATTGTGAGTTCGCCTTCACACATAAAATTAGATCTACTTGTTGTTAGTTACTTCAAATATCCAGATTTGATTTTCACTTTTAGAGACCTGGTGGAAATGCAGCCCTGTCCAATGTCTCAAACCCATTGAGACACTGTATGCGATGTTGGGTTATGCCAGTGAATTTGACTAATAAAGTCTTTCTGTCATTCTGTGCCTTAGGAGATGCAGTCTGAGTCCTATTACAATGCATGCATTACTTTGTAATGTCATACAGACAGGGGCAACAAATATGCTATTACATCTCGTCCCTTATTTATGATAATCAAATGCTGTTTCTTTCACTCCTGCTTGATCTTTCATACACAGCATATATGCACACACACACATACTCATAACCATATATATATATTACCAACAGACAAACACATTCCCAGACACACAAGGGTACACACACATCAAAGGACTCTTATTTATTGCCTCCATTTCCCTGAAGTTCTAATTGTAGGGACCCATGAGACAGTGAGGTCTTACCCAGCAAAAGAACTGTAGGGATTTGAGCTCTTCAGTGTCTGCAGTGACAAACAAATGCATTTGCATATGTTTGTATTTTGTGTCTATCATATTGCTGCCTTATTGCTCCAGCTGATGTGTCTGTTGGATACATTCCTGTGGTTCATTTCGAAGTCAAGTCAAGTCAATTTTATTTATACAGCGCCAAATCACAACATAAGTTATCTCAGTGCACTTTTCACCTAGAGCAGGTCTAGACCGTACTTTCATTTACATAGACTCAACACATTCCCCCATGAGCATGCATGGTGTAATCGTGGTTGATGCCAAGTACATCAACCACAATAATATCAATAACAACAATAATACTAATAAAAGTTAGCTTGGGAGCATGCCAGGCAGAGAGTAGGAGCAGCAGCTACTGGGAGCTGGCTCACTACAGCAGCTAAAGATTGGGTTTCCATGGTGCAAAGCAGCACTTGTAATTCACTGAGCCTTGCCTCAAACACAACAAATAATCTGCATTTATTACATATACATTTATCACTTATGGAGGCAGGGGAATAAAACAAACCAAGCAAGAGAGAGAAGGAGAGTTAGAGGGGGAGAGAGAGAAGCCACTGCTAAATGCTAAGCTAATGTAACTAGCTGATCTGAATAGCATAAACAACTGTGCGATTAGCAATAAACTAACAGAAGGAGAGAGCTATAAGTGCTTGAGCAGAACGATTATAGGTTTAAATGTACAGCGGGTAATTATCCGCAGTAAGGAAGAATGTAGCTAAATTAAATGAGTTGAGATCCAAACTTGCTACCAGTCACATAGAAACAACCGGAAATGAGACAATATGCTTAATGCAGCTTATCAACACTTTTTCCCCTTAATTCTCTTTGAGGCTCACCTCAGAACTTGCCTTCAGCATCCCTCTTGTAAAGGTGACTTCCACGTAAGATCAATGAGTTGTCTTGTGAATGTGGCTGCCTGAGGACAGCCATACATCCAAACAGCAGTGAGCTCTAAATATGTGTTCTAAATGATGATCATCATTAGGGCTGAGTATGGATTTATACCCAGCATCACCCCTGGTGCGATTTAAAATCGTATTAGGCCCTGCCATCATTTCCTGGATGGATGAGCTTATTTGCTCTCTGTGTTGCCCCATCCGGATGCCTCGATAGGATGCCTCAGCATTCCCATCTGCAATCTGCAACGTCGGAGAAGTAGAAAGAGGAGTGAGGAACGAGGTACGCATACATCTTAGGATAATGAAATTGGCGTGTGTGGTTTTAAGGAAGAAGAGTGGTCATGGAGGGGTATGTGACCGAAAGTGCTTACGTCAGCTTCCAATGCATTTGTCATACAGTGGAGGGAGGGGTTTGCATGGCGAGAGAGAGGCAGAGATGAAAGTGAGCTCTACAAGATTAGTGAGTATTTTGGGAGGATGAAGAGACAGTAAGTTGTGGTAAATGGCAGAATAGACAATAAGAAAATTTTGTCAATTTTGATGTGATGAAGTATAGACACTATCCTGTGCTGTCAACCCTAAATGAACTCTTCAGTGAATCATCTGTAGCTAATACCCTTTCAGTTATTTCCATTCTGTCCTTTATAAGACATCAGACAAGGAGAATGTGTTTGATACAAAATTGAAAGAAAACCACATACTGAAGTAACAATCTGGCTGGGCGCATGTATTGGCAAACTAAATTTGCTGTTAAGGACATGTACATGTAACAGCGATGACTCAGAATGCTTTTATCTTAACACTCACAGAGCTGCACAGGTGCACAAAGTATCATACTTCTCACACCATGCCACCCTCATATCTGGTCGAAATACAAAATCTAGTGCCAACGTGACTCAAAACCAGCATTTATTTTATCTTTTCTTTCTATTCAAGTGTTTTTCCTCATCTCGCCCTAGTTTAGTAAGTAAAGTTGGAGCTGGCAGACCACAATCACTAACGCTTCACCACCATGGCATACATTAGCCAAGCCAACAGTGATCATTTTTCATCATTGGAACTAACTACAGATTGTGTCAAGAACAGAAAAAATCTTACTAGTCAGTTAATCCCTCCACTCCTGTCTGCTTGTGAAACCACAATGTTTTATATACTACAGTAGGCTTTGCACAATCAGGATTTTTGGGGCCGATCACCTATTAGTGAGTTTAAATAAACCGACCACTGATCCGATCACATGAGGGAGCAATATGTGTATTTAAATAACTTTTTAATTAACTGTTTGCTTTAGCATTCCGTTTCGGTGTTCATTTTTCTTTGTCCACGCTTTATTCCTTGAACTCGGCATGCTCCGCCTTGTGTTCCTTATCCAGGTGTCTGATTAAATTTGTCGTGTTGAAACTTTTTGCAGATGCTCCCCCATGAGGTCCTTTAATGTTGCACACATTGCAAATAGCTTGTGTTTTATTGATCAGATCGACGAATTAAGACATTACAGCCGATCTCACAAATTGCATAAAATGCAAAATATCGGCTGATCCGATATAGCCAATCAGATCGGTGGAAAGCCTAGTTTTATATCTCTATTTGTTAAATAAAATGTGTGGAATCGTTGGAGTTCTTTAAAGGTATCTTTGACAGAGCTTGGTTTGAGTAACAAAGATAATATAATAGGTCATTTTGTTGATGCGGAATTATTTTTTCATATATGAATAATCGATTACTTTTTTTTTGCCAACAAGATATAAGACTTATAAAACCTTTATTTAACTCTAAAGCAGCAAACAAAAATATTTCCCAAACTGACATTGTCTCTTTAATGCTCTGTGCAGATTATGTAGAGTATATCCTATTCTGCATTTAATGTGCACTGCAGTGTTTTCCATGAGTTGAGCATTTATTTTGCTAGTCTACCCAGAGGGAAAGGGTTGGAGAATGAGCTGGTGGTTACATTCCAGTTAAGAGTTAGCTGCAAAACAGTATTATAATATATAGTTTTTACAGACTATACGCCTGCACATGAATACACTATTGTTGCAAGATTACACAGTAAACAACAACAACAGAAAAGTTCTTTTTAAAACTAAACAAATAATTGGGTTTGAGGATATGTATTTGGGTGGGCCATCTCCAAATACATAAATTTCACTTAGTGAGACAAGCCACGTACTATTCAGTAACGTTATGTTAGTAATGTTAAACTGCTCAACCCACACAGCTTCAAACTGAAATTAATGATGTTTTGATTTAGTGTGAGATCCTGCATTTTCTTATCACTTATTACTGATGTAGTTGTGCCTTGTCAATATCTGCTGGAGGCTACAGCTGGTAATAACCTTGAGTTAAGATGTCTCTTTCTTCACTCAGCACCCCCGCTCATTTTTTTTTTAAAGAAAACCACAAAGAAATCAGCTTCTCCTGTACTACAGCCTGCAACACCAAATAATAATCCACTATTTTCATATTTAAGATAATATACAGGTTGAAAAGACAGCCAAGGAGGCTTGTGTTAATTAAACTGTGACCTTTTTAAATGTATCTCTTTTACGATGCCAGGTAATATAGACAAGTAATTGTCTTGATAACAGACCATCATGTTTCTCCCCTTGAAATAATCATTCATTATTGATGTCAGTTTTGCATAGCAACACTAACCTGTGATTATCTTTCCTTACACAGAAATTGACCAGGGCAGTTGTGGAGACCCTGGTATCCCAGCTTATGGCAAACGTGAAGGGACAGGTTTCCGTCACGGGGACAGATTGTACTTTGAGTGCCTGCCTGCCTTCGAGCTGGTGGGGAAGAAGAACATCACCTGTCAGAAGAACAACCAGTGGTCGGCCAAGAAACCCAGCTGTGTTTGTAAGCTCTCGAATCCCCTTAATTTATATCCAAACTCTATTTCAGCTGGCACACATGTTACAGTGTACAACAACACTCACACGGACACATCAATATGTATGAGTGCATGGAGGGCAGCATAATAAATGGTCAGATTATCCCCACAGTTTGCGTAGAAGAGACTGCAGAATTTGAAACAATAGGAGGGGGTTTATTAACTAATTAACGCCATGAAAGACAAATGCATAGACCAAGGGAGTTAGAGGGTAAAGGGAAAAGAGAGCTGACCATGCAGATAAAGCCCACTGTTGTATTATTGATAAGATAATAGGATAGACAAAAAGCTGCGGCATCTAGATAAACATCACTGAGCCAAATGACTGAGAGGACGCTGGTGCAAGAGTCAATTTGTCCACTTAATGCCAGCATTGTTTATTTAGTTAACATTTAACAAACTATTTTACTCATGGACACTGTACTTGTATTTTTCATTGAAGTTGATAACATTAATCAAATGTCGTGCCTCCTAAATGTCATGTAAAGTAATTTCTATCTCAGCCCAACCCCTGTCATCTTTCAAATGAGACTTAGGATGATGATATAAACAATCAACATTGCTCTTTCACTACTGGGTAAGCATTTGACATTTGATTAGGGATGAATTGTGCATTCCTAAATGTGTATCTAACATGCTTTTGTGAAAGAAAGGTGTTTCTATAATTATACAAGTCCCCGAGAAACCTTTTACATGTTTCTTGAACAGAAGTATCCCTAGTTGGTGTCAATGTTGAGCTTGTAACGATACTTCATTCATGCAGTCAGGGTAATAACCTTTTCAATGTACACAATACAATGCAACAAATCATGTTGACTCATAGTCAGCAGAAGTAAATGGAATTCGCCTCATATTTTCAGCCTCCTGAACAATACAAGCCACTATTCTTATTTCTTATTTCCTTTTTCTCTACCTTTCTGTCTGTCGCTATCTTTATCACTCCATATAGTTTCCTGTTTCTTCAACTTCACCACTCCATCTGGGGTGCTGCTATCTCCCAACTACCCTCAGGAGTACGGAAACAATATGCACTGTGTGTGGCTTATCATCACCAACCCTGAGAGCCGGATCAATCTGGCTTTCAACGACCTGAGCATGGAGAAACAGTTTGACTTCCTCTCGATCAAAGATGGGGGAAAGGTACTGGTGAATTACAAGCTGTTGCCCCTAGTTACTTTCAATAGCTCTTGGTGCAGCTTCATCTATCGACCTGTCTATCAGCCGTTGTGCACGTCAGTAGAAAAAGCAGTATGTGTAGTTATATGTATGAGCTACACAGCCCTTATGTTGTTGCTGTTTACTCTCTAAACATTTTCCCCTTTTTTTTGAATTCCTGATACTTTTGGTCTCGTCAGAAAATCTTTATCTCTCTCTGTCAGGCTGAGTCTCCTATACTGGGTACCTTCTCCGGTGACATCCTGCCTCCTCCCATAACTACTAGTGCCCATGTGGCACGGCTGGAGTTCCTGACTGACCACACCTACACAAACAGAGGCTTTAACATCACATTTACAAGTAAGTAGTGAATGCTACTTCAAAGGAGATAAATGGAAGTCTTTAAAGCTTATCAGAAAATCTCTTCTTGACTGGATGTTATGAATTCCAGATGTCGGTGTGTGACGTGCGTGGTGTGTGCGTGTGCATGTGTGTGATCTTATATGTATGGAAGAGAGCCTCATGAATCATGTACCATATCTATGTCTGTCTTCCACAGACTGCACAAGCGCTTCCAACATATTCCTTACAGACTCACATGCGCAGTCACATAGAGAAAGTGACAAAAACCATGCCGTCTTTGTCTAAATAGAGACTTGACATCTAAATAAAACCCAAACAAAGATGCAGCATCCCTACCTGACAGATACATTGCGGCAGTGCTCATTATATTCTATTCTGGGTAGCTGCTGACTTCTGAGGAAATTCCAGATGGGTTTTATACTCTGACGCAGTACACACTGGCTGCATGATGGTAAACCTATTTCATGGATATACTGTACCGTGAGGGTTTGGCAGCAGGATTATTGCCTTCATTGCATATGCACTATTGTGTAATGAGCCTGATCTTTGCATTCTTCCACATCCCAAAATAAATATATTGGTACAGAAGTCTAACCACAACCCTATTAAGCCACAAAGCTATTTTATAGATAGTTAAGGTGCTGTTGGGAGATTTGTCTCAATAACATTTGACACTGTAATTAGTTGTAGTGACTCTCTTTGATGCAAGCAATACAATGTTATTTTAACTTTTACAGTTTCTTGCTTTCACATGGTCCAATTTGTAGTTCTCACCCTGAATCTAACACAGTATTGGGAAGACTTCTATTTATTACTACATACTACAATACATTATAACAGTGTAAAAATGATGCTGAGAATAGGATCTATACATGTGTTATAAAATAATAGCAAAAATAAGACATATTAGTTGAAATGTACAATATAAATGCAGTATAAATATAAACCAACTACTGCACAGTTGAATTATTGCACAAAATGATTGTACTGTTAATTCCGTATTGCACAGTTGAAAACATAAATTATAAATGAATGAAGCTGCTGAAAGGGGTGAAATAAGTCCAAGGGCCAGTCTACTGACTGAGTTTTGGACACCCTGAGGGAGGAGTTGTAAAGTGTGATAGTCACAGACAGGAATGACTTCCTGTGGCCCTCTGTGATGCATCTCAGCTGAATGACTGTGCTTGACTAGGACACCATGGAGGGAGACATTGTCCAAGATGACAAATACCTTTGACAGCATCCTCCAGAGAGTCTAGCACCACAGCCACAACATCACTGGCCTTGCACAGCAAACTCCCAATTCCCATTCAGGGCTGGTAGGTGAACTAGAAGGGGTCCAAGAGTGGCTTGACCATGTGCTGGAAATGCTCCAGGACAAGTCTCTGCAGTCTTTATCATATGGGAGGTCAGTGTCACTGGTCTATAGTCCTTGGAGCCACTGGGATGTGGTGTCTTTTAAACAGGAATGAGACAGGATGTCTTCTGCAACATGGGGACTCTTTGAAGACCCAGGCACAAAATAACATTTATATTTCAAGCATTAATCTGTTATTGTAGCACGTTTGCAGTAGGTATTTAGTTTGATCCTGTTGGTAGGCGTCTAAGACCTAATTCCAACAAAAATACAAATGTCTGTGTGCTGCTTAATTTGAATGAACCTCCTACCTGTCTGCGCCTGTTCGCCCACCTTTACACTGTGCACTCTGCACTGATCACCAAGGCAAATTGAGTTTCAAGGTCAGAAAAATATCAGAACGGTCGGAACACTGCTTGCACCAGTTGTTGCGCCTCCACAAAAATATGGCCCTTAGTCTGCTTAAAATTAGCATGTTAGTTCTCAAAGCACTTCTGTGCTCATCCTTACAGGCAGTGTGTACCTTTGATCCAGTGTACTGGCGACTGCTATTTAAAATGACGATATATTCTGGAGATTGAAAGATTTTAAGAAACTAGAAGCAGGATCCAGGGGCAACACTCACTGAAGCTAAAACACCATACCACAGAATGTATGTGTGCCTTTGCTTTAGCTTATTTGCAGACATGTCATCAACCCAGCCCAGGTGCCTCTGTGAAGCTGCAATGTAGACAACACATGGCAACTAATGCATTAATCAGAAAGTTGGATGAATAAATATATAGCAAATGCAGCATGGTGAATGAATGTCAAGAGCAGTTAATTGAGGATGTCGGTTAGTTCCTGAAAACAGTGTCATCTAACTACAGGACTGTTTTTAGGAGGTTGTGAGGCTGAGCGGACAACTTCCATCATTCATGTTAATTAAGGACATGCCAAACTGTATTGAGGGGATTTTTGGCACGTTAATAAATAAGATGATCATGATGGATGAGGTGTGGCTCACACTCTGTTTGGGTCCAATGAATACAGAAGAGGAATTCATCAACACCTACATGTGTCACCTAACCGTGTGTGTGTGTACAGGAATGAGAGAGATAGTGGCATAGGTGATGTATTTGTTTACATGCCTTGTTCCAGGGTTATGCCTCTGCTTGTGTGACTGTTTCTTTGCGCCTTTACTAACTGGCTACTACTTGAAGTTTCATCGAGAGAGTTGATAAATAAAGATTTTAGGTTGTATGAAAACAATTTTCTTGGTTTATTTTGTTCCACACATCATTCAGTAGTGTCATCTGCCACTGATGATCTGCAAACTGTGTGGTTTCCCACCCTGTAGAATTACTGCAGCAGGGTGAATCAATGTGACTCACTAAGTGAAACAAATTTCCTCTTGTTAAATGCTGGCATTGCTAAATGCTGACAGCAGGAACAAAAGTTTTGTCTCCAAACTTGGGTAATTATTTTAGAATCTCTCTGGAAAGATAAATACTGGGGAAATTACAAGTTTTCAACAAAGAAACACTTGTTTATTTAAAAAAAAAATCATCAAAGTTTGTTTCGGAACTGAAAACAATATTCCTCATATTTTATGCAAAGCTATGTGTATGAAATGAGTAATCAGCTCTTCTACTGAACATTTGAAAGAACTGACAGTGGTGATGCTTCTTTTGTTCTCCTTTACATGCTCTCATTCACACTTTAACACAGCTCCTCTCTGCATTTCTTATAGCATTTCGACACAATGAATGCCCAGACCCAGGAGTGCCGGTTAATGGGAAGCGCTTTGGTGAGAGCCTTCAGTTGGGCAGTTCCATCTCATTCCTGTGTGAGGAGGGCTTCGTCAAGACCCATGGCTCGCAGACCATATCCTGTATTCTTAAGGATGGCAATGTGGTGTGGGACAATGCTGTTCCTCGCTGTGAAGGTCAGTGAAGGAACACAAGGCTAGTTGTATATTAAATATTCATTTTGGAACTGGCATAGTTAGCTGGCTCCATAAAATTCAGATACCACAAGGGTAAATATTCAGAGGATTTCATTCATTAAAAGGAGGATCTGTTCTACTGGAAGCATTTGTTCCAGGGTCTTGCACTTCATTAGCAGGGTGCCCACTGTGTTATAGCTTACATACAACAGTTACAAACCAATGAAATGGGAATATGTTTGTTTATTGTCCATTCAAGCCAATAATGCAGCATCACTGCATCTTGATAGTGAAGAGATTTCTCCTGAACGCTCCAAATTGTGAATAAAAATGAATTTGCTGCTTTTGCTTTTTACGAGAGGGAGACATAACAATGCAGATAAAATTATTTAATGATATCTTATAATTTTATGTAGAGAATAATAATTGGTAATAATACACCAGTTTTGCTCTTTTAAAGGTCTGATGTAGCAGACATTATTAGCTTATATTCATCTGAACCATCCATTTACCTCTCCCTGATCAAGTATTCTATTAACTATTTCCACAAAAACAGAAAAGGCAAATAAGAAGCTGTTGAAGCTAAGATAAAGCTGGAAATGAACTAGCTAAGGTTCTTGGATGCCAGCATCGCAGCACATGAAGTACTAACATGGCTTGGGCTCTTAGGGGCCTAATCAAGTTCGCTATTCAAGATACGTAGCGGAGAAACCATTATTAAAACATGTCAATTCCCTCTGTGTGCCACAGGAGCTTTGTATTCCTCTGAGACCATCTATCATACCCCTGCATTTGTAGCGTAGTGCGTTTTATAGATGTCCTTCAGTATGCTGAGTTGGCTGATTAAATCATTCTACTTCAAAGGGAGCAGGGATCTGGCACTGTAACTAAGCCCTCCACTGTGCCTGTGTGTTCTGGTTAAGGATAGGCAGTTAAAGAGGTGCACGGCAAAGTGAGCAGTGAGGTAGATGAAGGTATTGAAGAGAGGTCGCTGTACTCAAGTGTCTTCTGTGCTAACGATCAAAGATGTTCAGTTTTTCCCCATTTGATGGGGACGACAGCAGCGCTGTTGTACGAGGGATTTGATGACAGATTTAAACAACAACAGCACAGGAAAGGAAACATGCACACACACACACACACACACACACAGTAACGGGCATGTCCCTTGTAGAAATGGTTAACCTTGAAGTGAGCAGTCACCAATTTACATTAAATAGAGCCTGGCAGTAAAAGAAATGGGATGAGCTCTGGCTGATGCGTGAGATCATCTTTGGACACTGTCATACATCAGCTAGAAAGGAAATACATAATTCAATCTTTATCTGGTCTTTCTTCTTTCTTTCTGTTAGCTCCGTGTGGAGGCGATCTGAAGTCTCCCAGTGGGATCATCCTCTCCCCTGGCTGGCCAGAACTCTATAAGGAGGCCCTTAACTGTGAATGGATCATTGAGGCTCCTCCAGGCTACCCCATCAAGATCATTTTCGACAAGTGAGTCACCCAGATGGCAACTGCTGCTGTGCCTTTTTTTTTCTTTTTTCTTTTTTTTTCACCCAGCAAAGCTCATATTTGTTCTGCTTTTACTTTGTCACAACCTCAACATGTGTGCACATTTTGTGTGCCATCATCCTCTTCAATTGCTTCCCCTGTTTTCCCTTTCTGGTGGTAGTGTGGTAAATGTAATTCACATCAACACAAACCCACAACCCAGATAACATTATGCTTTATTTAGTAAATGCTCATAAGTATTTGATCCTTTCATTTGATACTCTCATCCCTAAAGGATCTGCAGATATTCTTGCAGTGTATGTGCACATCTACAAACATAAATGCACACATGCTAACCCCACAAGGATGTGCATGTATGTGAATGTATATGTGTATGCAATTCATATGTAAGGGGAGATGGTCTGTCAAAGGGGATCTGAGAGATAGGAGAGGAGGTAATTTGTCCTGATGTCTGAGAAAGAGACAGTGAGAGAGAGTTGTGGGATGAAACGCTACATTAGCGTTTCACGAAGGCTCTTCCTTGCAAGCCCATCTCATCCTCGTCCCTGCTACGACAGCACACCATGCAAAATGAATATAACATAAATGTTTGTTGCTCTTTAATTTTTATGTAACATCAATAAAATATCACAAACCGCTTCATTTAGATGACATGGTTCTGAAACAAAGCAATTTATTCATGGCTTTGAAGATGAAGTGGCTCTAACAACAAAGACAGAAAGACAACATGAGCTTGCAAACACACACACACACACACATATCAGATCATGGTCACTTTTGGGGACATTATATGGATTTACATTCATTTCCTGGAGGTTAATCCAAACCCTAACCATAACCACTAGTTACCTAACCTTAACTTTAATCTTAACCTAACAATAACTTAAACCACTGACCCAACTGAGGACAAGGCTTTTGTTTCCAACTGGACAAACGGTCCCCAATTAACTGGTCCTAAGTCTAAAATTAGTCCCCAAAAGTAGCCTATGACAGACCAGACACACATACACACTAAGCAAAGCGTGACAAATGTTATGAGATTTTCTTGAAAACAACATGTGTAAACTGGAAATAGTTGAATTAATGATCTTTAATATCTTATCTAACATCAGTCACTTTTCTTCAGTTTGCATGGAATGCAACATTAAGGATTTAAACTGAGGCTAAATGTAGAAGACATAAATATCTATTTTTATGATCTCTACAATGGTCTCTAGTTGCTTTTATAATTGGTTAATTAGAAGATTTTCCTTATTAATTCTAAATATCATTTAGTGCTGTCGATTTGCCTGTGGGCGGATCAAATTACTTGGGGCCGCAGGGCAAAAATGAGCTATAGACCCCAATTCACCCCCTATTGGGGTAATTTTGATAAACAAAAATATGTTTTTGAATGTGCACCACGTAAATGTTGACACAGTGCAACTTAAGGCCCCCATCAAATCAGTTAAACTTCTGCTTTAGTGGTTTATATTCCCTAAAAAACAACAGACACACAATGAATAAGCCCCTGCATTCACCATACTGTAGCCATGACTCAACACTGAAGCTGATGAGAAGTGCCCATGAAATTGAATACACAAGCTAATACTGCTTTATTTCTCACATTTTTACGTGGGGTTTTTTACGTGGTAACAATGTCATTTCTTGAGATTGATGTAGATATTACTTATTTATTTTTTAAAGTCATTTAGGCTTTGATGTTGTTAGCCAATTTCCATAACACCTTGTTCAACTAATTTCCATGATTTCAGGTTCCGCACTGAGGTCAACTATGACATCCTTGAGGTCCGTGATGGACGTTTCCCCTCTTCACCTCTGATCGGAAGTTACCAGGGCACCCAGGTTCCCCAGTTCCTCATCAGCACCTCCAACTTCTTGTTTCTCCTCTTCTCCACCGACAAGAGCCACTCTGACATCGGCTTCCGCATACGTTACGAAAGTGAGTGCAAAAAGTTTGTGAACCTTTGAACACAACGCCAAACCTACAACAGTATCCACAGCAGGACTGGAGGAGGGAGGAATCATTCACCCGTACTTCACAGAAACTAATGGAAATGAATCTATTATAACACAGACAGACCAAATCTGAGACAAAAACCACAAGCCTTGTTCACCACACTTATAAAAGCTATTGAGTCTTGCCTGTAAATATTATCTCCACAGGCTCTCAATTTCAGCATGAAGCCATTCTTATTATAACACCTATAATTAGAAAGTAAATGGGGTAGGATTATTCTTGTCAGATATCCCTGCCTAGACACACATTGCCTCACTCAAAATTCTGCATACACTGTCACATGTATGTATGCATGATGCACACACACACACACACACACGTGCACACATACCGTAGACTTTCACACCAGTTTTCACTCAAGCTTTAAATTCAATGCTTGAGACATTTCTATCCTTGTTTCTACCTGTGAAGCTCACACCGGTAAGCTTTTGCACTTTCTCTGTTGGTAAATCTCTGCAAAGCTTCAATAATTTACTATGCGGCTTACTTAGGCAGAAACTGTGGAAGGTGGAGCAGGAAAAGAGTACTGGAACTTCTCATTGGTTCATTCCAGTTGAAAAAAGGATGTTCATGTAAATTATTTATCAGAATTGCTTGGAGAAATCAAACCGCCTGCTAACAGTCCTTGCCTTGCACTTGACCTACAGAAATACAAGGATTTAAGCCTAATTATACAACAAGCAGGTGAATTATGTGTGTGACTGTGTCTTTTTTCATTTTTTTATTTTTTTTTACTTACTTGTTTTTTTTTCTTTGTTTCCTCTAGCCCTGCAGTTACAGTCAGATCACTGCGTGGACCCTGGAATACCTGTCAACGGGCAGCGACATGGCAATGACTTCTATGTGGGCGCTTTGGTGACATTTAGCTGTGACGCAGGGTACACGCTTAGTGACACAGAGCCTTTAGAATGCGAACCCAATTTTCAGTGGAGCCGCCCTCTGCCTAGCTGTGATGGTACGTCCGAAATTATTGACCTAGAAATTTACACTCTCCCCTGTCAGATTTCTTCCTTTTAGTGAATGATATTAAAGCAAATTTCATTGCATGTTGTTTCAGATGAAACATGAACAATCATTTTGAGCACTTTGCTTGATATTGCATCACATTTAAATCGCTGTATATTTCTGAGTAATCATAAAATCCATAGAAGATGATCATGTTTCTTTCAACGGCTCTTGCTTTAGACATTACATTTTTTTTGCCTCATTTCATCATAAATGTTTTATATGTACGGCAGTGAGCTTACCCTTTGATGTTTTCCTTTTTCCTCATCTGTAAATGCTTTTATATTTAAGGACAGTATTGATTTCTGCCCACTTTGTAATGATATTGATGATACCACTCTGTCCCTTTTATGTTGTCCTGAAGGGCACCTCTTATGAAATGCATTTTACCATATTGTAAATGCACAGACCACTTTTACCTTTTTTTTTTTTCGAGACATTTACTTCGTTTTACCCGCTTCAATTTTTGCCTGTCCGTTCTCCTCTCTTTTCTCGTCATCCATCTCTGCTGTTTCCATTCGTCCTGTGTCACCAGCGTTGTGCGGAGGTTATATCCTGGGCAACATGGGCACCATCCTGTCACCGGGCTTCCCAGACTTTTACCCACACAACCTTAACTGCACGTGGATAATCGAGACCTCCCATGGCAAAGGTTAGCAGAGAAAATTTTGTGTCAACACATGTAGCAGTCAAATTCAATTTACCCTACAATGTCATTTCCCCCTACTGAGTGGCCTTTTTGTTTCTCCGAACAAGCCGTCTCTTTAAGACTGGGGCGCTGAGAGGCTAGCCTAGGACTACAGCACCATGGAACGACTCCTCAGTCATATGTCACCTTTGGTAGAGCACTCACATCAGATTGATACAGGCTTATTTGCTGTTGCTCTTTCTGCGTGGGTGTAATGTTGTTGCTAAGTAGTAGGAGAGCAAGACAGGGAACTGAAGCTGAGTGCATTATGAAACCAATAATATTGTGTTTCACATGAATCCAAAGATTCCTGTCTGAAACTACAAAAACTTTGTTTCCAATGACTGAAAATGTGTATGTACATAATGTGTATATTAATGGAAAAACCGCCACCAAGTTTTCCAATATATATATATACTGCCAAAAAGGCCATGGTCCATTCTTCCTCTGTTTTTCAGGTGTCCAATTCACCTTCCACACCTTCCACCTTGAGAGTCCTCATGACCATTTGCTGGTGACAGAGAATGGCAGCTTCTCTCAGCCCCTGTGGAGACTGACAGGCTCCACCTTGCCCACGCCTCTCAGCGCAGGCCTGTTTGGAAACTACACGGCTCAGATCCGCTTTCTGTCTGACTTCTCTGTTTCCTACGAGGGATTCAACATCACCTTCTCTGGTGAGAATGGATTTAGTAAATCAAAACACTGAGAGAGAGAGAAAAAGATGGTACAGAAGAAAATGACATTTAATGTTTTGCCCTTTTAGATGTGATCTAAGATTTGAGGGATTTTGATCATATTAAATCATGGTTTACACTCTTGTTTTTATCAGTGGGAATACATTATCAGCCTTTCAAAGCATGACAGAAGACGTGATCAGTTAAATTTATACTTTCACACATTTAAACATCATAGGAAAAGGCATTGACTGTGATTGTATCAAGCGCAAACAAAAAAGCAGATGTCACAGTTAAGTGTTTTATGTATGAATGCATCACAGGATATTATCAGCACTGGATTAAAAAAATTCTTTCTCTGTTTTTCAGAGTATGATTTGGAGCCATGTGAGGATCCTGGAATCCCACCGTACAGTACCAGAAAGGGCCTGCAGTACGGGGTTGGGGACGCCCTTATCTTCTCTTGTTTCCCAGGTTACCGACTTGAGGGTCCGGCGAGGGTGGTGTGCTTAGGGGGCAGGAGGCGGGTGTGGAGCTCCCCTCTGCCAAGGTGTGTTGGTAGGTGGTCACATGCTTTATTTTGGCTTTTCTCACTCCCTGACCCCCCCCCCCCCCATCGATCAGCCATATCTTCACACAAACCCTTCCCTCATACACCCGCCCATTAAGAAATGTACAAAACTGTCAGTCATGTTGAAAGACAAGGCATTTCCCTCTCCCTTCTCCTCATTATCACCCCTCCATCCTCCCACATTTAGTCCCTTCATTAGATAGTTTTCCAGAAACAGTCTTTTTGACTTTGTCCAAATTACACAGAGCAGAATCTCTAATTAGGATGACATTAAAGAGCTGATATGTGTTAATTATTGATGTTGCTTCTTACTAAGATCTGGGGAAAATGACAGGTTAAAATATAAAGATTAAGGTCAGTGTGTTGATTCTATGATGCACAAAATCTCAAGAGCAGGATTAGTGTGCAGATGATATGAAAATTAACTGTTTCCTAATGGCCTAATGATAGAGAAAGCATCGAGCTTGGTGATTATTGACCGACTAATATTAATTCTCAGCTCTTTGTAATATATTCAAAACATATTCAATAACATACAGTCTACATATACAGCAACTGCATACATATAGATATAATAGAAAGTAATTTGTGAAACGTTGACACTCTATTAGAGTAGTAATTACAGTTTAATAAATGCTAATTTACAAACCCACATTCATGTTCTTTACCCACACCAATGATATCTGACTTGTTTCCAGATGTCCAATGCTAACATTTGCTCGAACGTCTGTGTCTTTTGCTCCTCCTCTCACCTCCTCTTTTTTTTTCCTGATGGAGTAAAGCTACAAGTCAGTTGTGTGTGGGTCCATTTCTGCCTCTAGATAAAGTTGTCAGTGGTGATCTGTTTCTTCTGGCAGTCACATTCAGCCTTATTTTAGAAACTTGATACTTCTTCATACAATCTTCTTCAGACAATCCCATTACCTCATCTCATTTTACCTCACTGCATTCAAGAAGTTAAAAGTGTGGGTACATTTGTGGTCATTTCATTTCCTGGCAGTTATTTTTCTATTAAAAAAAGAGAGCGAGAGACAGATTTGATTCTGAAAAAACACATTTTCAACAGAGCTGAAATTACAGTTAATCATATTCAGATTGCGGTGTGATTTTGATGATGCGCCACCCAACATTCAGGTATTGTCACTGACCACATTCCTCTCCCCATCATCTTTCCCAATCTCCCTATGCATGACAGCATGAATAAATACACTTCGAGTTTCAAGCATATAGCGATTGACATGTCTTCTGCTCTCTCCCACACCACCGCCTTCTCCCTTCCCCTCTCTCTCTCTCTCTCTCTCTCTCTCTCTCTCTCTCTCTCTCTCTCTCTCTCTCTCTCTGTCTGCTCCCTCTCTTTTTCTCTAGCTGAATGCGGCTCATCCGTGACTGGCATGCAAGGGGTGCTTCTCTCACCCAACTACCCCGGTTACTACGGCAACAACCACGAGTGCATCTACTCTATCCAGACGCAGCCTGGCAAAGGCATCCAGCTACGAGCACGAGACTTCAGATTGGAGGAAGATGACGTACTTAAAGTGAGGGAGCGCAGGGGGAGTTGCCCACAACGTTGTGTTAAGCAGCTCTTATAGCATATCTGTGTGTGCGAGTGCATGTGTGTGTGTGCGTGCACCTGATCATCTTAATTCAGATGCTTCCTCCCACTCTTTCTTCCTTCCAGGTCTTTGATGGCAGCAGTAATAACGCTCGTATGCTGGGGGTGTTTACAAGCAATGAGCTGCTAGACACAACTCTGAATTCTACGTCTAGCTCCATGTGGCTGGAGTTCGTCAGCAATGCCGATAATACCAGTAAAGGCTTTGAATTGCACTTCACCAGTGAGTAACAATCTATCTCCCTCACAAAAACCTTTTTCTTAAACATTTCATTTAAACACCAATTACAATCCCCCTACTCTCCTCCCTCGCATTTTTCTTTTCGCCCCCCAAGGTTTCGAGCTGGTGAAATGTGAGGATCCAGGTGTTCCTCAGTTCGGCTACAAGCGGGAGGACAAGGGCCATTTTGCAGGGAGCACCGTGTCATATAGCTGTGATCCAGGCTACACCCTGAAAGGCCCTGAGGTGCTCACCTGCCTGAGGGGAGAAAGGAGAGCATGGGACAGCCCCCTCCCACTCTGTGTTGGTGAGTGTTGGAATTCACTTTCCAAATTCAAAATGTATTTGTCAATATAATTTTAGGTTCTGTTGCCTTAGATAATTTACCTAAGTAAAAATACTAGTGCCACTATGTGTAGATACCCAATAAAGTACAGAAGTGTCACTAAAATGTATTAAAGCTTTAAAAGGAGAAGTAATCATTGTGCAGACAGCCAGAGTGTTATATTACATATATATTATATTATGGATATTATGGATCATTATAATGCATTAGCCAAGGAATTTATCTAATGTTGGTAGTTTAATTGAAAGCAACTATCAACTCCGCTTTTAAATATACAAATGTACAAACTAAAGCTATATATAAAGTTGTAACAGAAATGGAAATGATATTTAAGTGCAGTACATGAATCAATGTACGTTTCACCGCTGGTCATGTCATCACAGTATGTTATCACCTTTCCTCACATCACTATTTGATACAGTATGTTGTCTTTCACTAATATGTCAGGTTGTATTAAATAACACTGCGGTGTGTTACATTAAATTACAACATTTATTAATGGTTATACACAATTTGGCACACTGTTAATCCAGACCAGTTTCAATTTATCATCCCTACTAAGATGTCTGACCTAGTTCTTCTTCATAATAACAATGTGAATATGCCTGTGCAGGTTTAAGAAAAGCTCTGTGGTTTGTGTTAGCTTTGCTATTTTGGGGCATCCACTTGGTTGCTTTCCCAGCACTTCATTCAGTGCATTATCTCCATTGAGAATGCTCCATTTAGCTCCTCATATTCATATTGGATCTTGTTTGAAATTTCCCATTTTCCCATTATTTTTTATTACAATAAGACTTTTCCTGTATTGGCATCACACCAGAACACATACGTAAGATTTAACCCCTCGCTAGCTCATATCTGTGGTGTAGCTGAAAATTACCCATCTTTCCTTTTTATTCAATCACATACTACCAGATGACACAAACATATTTTGTAGTATTTTAAAAAGTAATTAACTGATGAATGAACAATGTCACATATACCCCAAAGTGTCATGGTAACAAACCCAGAGCAAGTTTTTTTGGGATCTTCTCCCGGGTGACATTTTGACAGAGTCTTTCATAAACCAACTCTCAGTAAAGAAAACAGACAGGAAGGTGTTATTTGACATCAGCCAAGGTGATTAAAATAATATTACTGGGCTCCGTTTTCCAACCAAACTGACAGGTAATTTCAGGTCTCAGTATAAACAACACTGAGCTTACTGTATATCTCTGAACGCGTTTGTCCTCCCCATGCCCCTTTCGCTGTGGATGATAGTCTAACAGCCAGAGTGAATTTGGGAACAGATGAGGGACTGCTTCTGTTTGTAATGGTGGGATTATTTTCCAGCTGCAGGGGACACACTGAGCACAGAGGCGAAGGGTATAGCAAGCAGTGGGGGGAAGAAGAATGAAACTGAGGTGAAGAGTTTATATCCTCAAAGTCAGAGAAGTGAAAGAGAAGATATATGGCTGAATCCCTGAGAAGCCCTAGGATGGAAATGGCTTCTTTGAAGGGTACCATTTATATATGTATATACACCATATACATACAGTGTATATATACTATTCTTGTGAGCTCATGTTGATATATGTTTGATTTGTAGGCTGTGTTTTACTTAACATATTATAAAATATATATTAAATATAATATGATCAATTAGATACATGCTATTACTTTGTAGAAAGTGGAATTTAAAATACTTTGGGCTGAGACAGATAGAGAGAGGTATAGCAGGAGTTGACTCTAGAAAGATGTATGTGAGGACATAGATTGAAGGGGTGGAGTAGCTGAGGGAGTTACACTGCCATGGTAGCATTGAGCTGTAGTTTCTTAGATCAGAAGGGTAGAAGAAGATGGAATTGTCTTACTCTGATAGATCACCGTCTTCTCTTTTCACTTAGTGAAACAGCAAGTTTTCTTCAACAGGAAAAGCATTGCAAAGGAAGAACAAAACTTCAAGAAAGACAAAAAACCTCTGCAAGACTGTAAAGATCACACTTTTTTGAGTTGTCTCTTCATCTAGTCTTCTTTTCTCTTTTTTTGCACTATTAAAGCAAAAATGACACTCAAATCTTTTTAAGCAATCTTTATAACTACACATATACTATATTCACTCTGTGTGTCTGTGTGTGTGCATGTGTGGGTGTGTGCGTTTATTCTTTGACAGCAAGAATGATCAGAGGCCAGCTCTGGTGATTATTACTATTTAAATGTATAATGCATGAGGGAGAAGGACAGAGTGAAGGAGACAGGCGAAGAGAGAGAGAGAAAAGGAACAAAGGAGAAACTGATTAGCAAACATAAGGAAATGTATGTTTGTGAAATGGAAGGTGACAAAATGTTCATGTTAGATATGTATGAAAACCACAGCTTGTCTGACTCCCATTTTCACTCTGTGTGACTACTGTGCAATGCTAATTTAGTTAGTTCCTTAGGTACATACTGCTTGCTAGTCTGTCTGTTTGTGTGTGTCTTGCAAAGTTGATGTACAGAGTCTGCAATCACAGATGGATTTCACAAACATCGTCATCATTATGAACGTCAGTGTGATTCCTAGACCTCCATTTTCATCTTGTTTGAAGGAGCTGTTTTCCTCTCAGAGGAAGGAGAGAAGAACGTGTTTACCCACCTCAAGTTGAGATGACCTCAAAAAAGTGAACAAATACACTTCAAATCTGTTATTGTTGAAGAACATTTTCTTTTTTATTCCATCCATCTTCTGGATAGGAGGTGTTAATTAGAGTGGGACTGAAAATTGCTTTTCAGTCAGTGTTTTAATGGCAATTCATTGCTTGAGACTGAATAAAAACAAACTCCATTCTTCACAGTTTTTGATAACATGTTTTTGGTCTCTGATTTTGCTTTGTAGTTTCATGATGTCTGCTTCTGTTGCTGATGTTGATTTGTGGAGAGTTGTTTTTTGATGTTTTTTGGAGAGATGTGGGGTATGTGTGGTATACTTTGGGTGTTTGTTGACCCTTGAGATAATACTAGAACTGTCTTACCCACTTTTACTACTACTAGTGCACACACAGCAGCATGCACAATGAATGACACTCCTCCGACAAACAAATGATTCATGACAGGTGTTACAATCTAGGTATGATCACGCACGCACATATCTTTTCTGATGAATAACTGAAAACAAGACTTAGGTATTTTGACAGATCAGTCAAAACGTCTTCTGTACTTGAGCCTAATACATTTAACGATGTGTTGTTCAATCAACAAGTTCATCAGCTTTCAAAGGCAGCAGGATGAGATCATGGTGGAGATGGTGGACTGCCTTTGCTGAGCCAAGAGGGAGATACACATAGAGTATATTAAGTTGGCTGCTCTCCCTCCTATCATTCAAATTACAAACAAGATGATGAAGCACATCACATTTGAGTATATGATTGCTATGTCAATAATTAATAATGGTGAGAGAGAGCTGATGTGATGCACTTTACTGGAAGTGGGTCGATGCAGATTCTGATATGTTAAGTATGTTAACCTTGCTGAATCGTTTTATTAATTTGACTTTCAAAACAATGATGAGCTCAGACTTATTTTGCACCTTAATCTGTTTTGTCTTTTACTTCTCCTCATTATTCACCTGCTTAATCGTCTCTTCTGTTTTCCCTCCTCGCTAGCGGAGTGTGGCGGTACCATCAAGGATGAGCCTACTGGTCGTATCCTGTCTCCGGGCTACCCAGCTCCCTATGAACACAACCTGCACTGTATGTGGACCATTGAGGCCGCCCCTGGAAGCACTATCAGGTCTGAACCACTCTTTTAGTTTCCTTTTTGTGTGCTCTCTAGTTTTCTGATTACATTGTTCTTTTCCAGGCTTTCTTTCAATCTACCACCTTTCAATATACTTCCAATTTAGCCCCCCTTTTTTTGCAGTGGTATTCATCACTTTCACAGGCTGCTGTGTAATCAATCTATAGTGAGCTGCTGTTGGCCAATAGTTGAGTTACTACTGGGTGAAAGGAAATGCCACCTCAGAGCCTCCAGGTTTTAGACTACACTACACCAGAGAATTTAAAGTCGAAGGCCCTTCTATGTATGCGTTATATGTATTCATGAATTTGATCACTTGTCTTGAAATGTAAGCAAGAAAAATTCTGCTGATGTACGGTTTTGGCAAGAGGTTCCTAGACAGTTTAAACGACTCAAAGTTATGCTCTACCACTTTTCTGTTATATATATATATATATTGTATAGGATGTGGATCTTTTTAAACAAGCTTACCCTTAAATCTCCACCCATCGTGATGGATGAGGATCATCGGGGTCGGGTTTGCAGTGGCAGCAAGGCAAAAGCAGCCAAGATGTTCTTTTTCCAAACCGAGTCGTGCACCTCATGCTGCGAGATCCCCAGATGCTCGCAAAACTGTGGGATGATGTGGATGATGCAGTATAGTGTGTTTTCCGGCAGCCCCAGGATATCGATTCTTTGTTGGTCCTTCTCTGAATGTTACACCCCCAAAGTGAGGCATCTGCTATCATCACCAAGGGACAAAGTCAGCTTATCAACCATGCTAGGATTTTTTTTATTTTCTTTCAAGTTACTGGATGGTGTCCAGCTTGAAGATTATTACCCTTTTCTGTATTATATATTTAAGTAGTGCAATGTCAGGAATAATTAGCTAAATGTTTTATTTTCCATCACCTACCTACAGTACCTATTTGCCTTCGTCCACTTAGTCCGCATGCATTCATGCATTACAAGCTTTTATGCCTTTCATTTATGTATGCAAATGTTTGTTAGTGGATGTGCTATATCCTGAGGCTTCAGAAGCAAGAATTCAGATTTGTGGCAATAACAGGATCCTGTGTTACATTATGTTGTATATGAAGTACCGGTAATTGGCACAAATGTTATTTATTAAGATGTCACAGTTGTACAGGTAATGAAACAACTCGTATTTCTCTTTCATCCAGATCCATCCCAACAATCCAAACTCTAACCATTATCTATACTTTGCCCCTCCAAAGGCATACTTCCTGTCTCTTCTGTATAAGCACCCAATTTGGTCTCCCTATACATATAAGATAATTTCAAAGCCTTTACTGAATATGTTTTTGGAAAGTGCCATATCACAAGTCTATGCTTTACATTTTTAACAAGATGGTGTCCTTGTTCATATTGAAACTGTAACCCTGGTGGTGTTATCATTATGCTCTATCCATTAAGATACTCAGACTGTAGCATGGTACAGTAAGACCAGTGTCAGTCAAATAACAGTATGCTTATGATTATGCTTATGATAAACACTAAAATGGATGATGCATGTATTGAGTAGGGTAAGTGTGTTGAGATATGTTCAGAATATTAACTGTGTTCATCCACTGTCATGAAGCGGCAAACTAATGTAGTGTTATAAACCTTGGGGGCTTGAAAGAACAGTGCTGTTCAAGGGGAATACTGTTAAATCCATAGGTACATGTGTATGTATGAGCATGTGGAAGAGACAGAAAACACAATAGAGGGTTTAAGTAGAGGGGCTTTAATCTCTTGTCATGAATTGGATTAATAGATTCCAATGTGTTTGCATCTACATGAGCTTAAATATAAAGGAATCAATTTCTCCTGTTTATATACATTCTATCTGCAAAGTTTTCATGTTCAGTATTTCATTGTAAATTCAGACAACAACTGGTTGAAGTTTGGCATCTTCCCTGGTAATGCTTTGTCAGGCTTGGAATGCAACCATTATCTGCTTGGTGTGTTAACTTTACTTTGGTAACTGTTTAGTTTCAAAGTAGATCCAAAACTATACTTTCAGGCTGCACTTCATGTCTTTTTTGGTTGTTGTTTTTCCACTGTACCTTTTTTAATTTCCTGTATGAATTAATTTGTGTGTGGATGTTGTCCCATAGCTTGCACATCTGACATTCTTGGGTCCCTTACGATTGCTAGTTTAGGTTCATTAGTGCCTTCACTACCTCTGGGTCCGTGCCATTACTCTGCAAGATATGCTCCATATCCATGCCTTTGATCCTACCCACGCAATTCATTATTGAGAAGAATTTGCAATGCATTAGTCCAGGGATTCCTTGTATATCAAATGGCGTAGCTGAAGGTAGCACACTAATCAAACCTTACTGAGTAAGTGTGAGGCCAGGAGTTGTGCCGAATGACAGCAGCCATCTAAAAAGCCTGCAGACTGGCTTGCAGAGAGTTATTGATGGAGAGAGAATATAGGTGGGAGGCAGAGACTGGAATATAGACATAAAGAGATAATAACAAGATAAAAGGAATATAGATAAGGGAGTCAATGAGCCATTTCACCGATTGAACATTCAGTGGTTACTGCTACAGAGAGCAAATGAGAGATCTAGGCCACATGGTACACTGAACAATGAAACGATGAGTATTCATCTAAAAAATGGTATTTAGTAAGAAATAATGTCCTCTAATATCAAAACTTCAGTGTTGTAAAAAAGGGTGTACTTCTGTGGGCTTTCCTCCTCTATCTGTTCTATCGTCTTGATATTGTAAATGCATTTATTAATAATATGCAAATATTCAATCCGCTGATGATTATAGATTACATCAGAATCAGAAACCGGTTCCAGGTATCAGGAGGCCAGAACATGGTCAGAGTGACCCATGTGCATACACTTGCATGAATCTCAGATAGTGATAACACGACTGTTTCTGATTTTTGTGAGAATCTTTTAATGTTGTGGTAAGAGGCGAAGTCATAGTTTACTAAGTTTATAAAAGCTACAGATTTCTGAAGCATAGAAGACATACACATTTTCTCTGTCCATGAAAGATCTGTTCTCTGTCATGAAACTGAAGAAAACAAATATGACAACATCTTGAGTGAGCAGGTCAATAAGCAAACACAAAAGCAATATCAGCTGAATGTTGAGGGGTGCACAGTCGGTCTGTTTTCAAAAGCCTTCTGGGGAGACAAAATTTTGTTGAATTATCTAAAATAAGGAAATCTGCTAATGTTGATCTAGATTCTAGTTTCACTGTTTGAGAAATAAAAAGAGGCAATTAAATCACCCAGGCCCAGATCTGTTGGCTTAAAGATCCCTAATTATTTTAAATAACAATCATAAAGTGGAGGCAAAGATGCTGGCTACAAGGCTTGGCAGGCATATTTAATCTATAACACATCCTGATCAAAATGACTCTTGAGTCTGGCTTTTTTAAACACCCAGAGATTATGTAATATAATATATGCTAAATATAAAGTAACTACGCACTACGCCTGTAGTTATCTCATTTGATCAGATTGAATGGAGATGTATGCACGCCATTTTGAGATATTATGGTTTCGGTTAATTTTCTTTATCACTCATTAAGATGCTCTATACATCTGCCATTCTTACTAATAGTTATAGGTCATTATCTTTTAACCTTAAGCATCAGACAAGGCAAGGCTGCTGTGCCAGTCGTCTGTTGTTCAATTTAGCACGTGAGCCGCTGGCTATTAGTGTAAGGCGGCAAACTGCTATTAAGGGAATTAAGGTGGGGAGTATTGTAGGACTGTAACAAGGAATCGATAAAATTGACACAAATCGATTATTCAAAGTGTTGGCAACAAAATGTCATTATCGATTTGGTGCGTCGCGTGATTAATGTGTCACTCACTATGTCGTGGAGCAGTTTACTTCACCTGCAGACGGAGCTGAGCTGAGAGGTGGGGAAAATGGTCTGATGGTAATCTTCTAAACTGTGGGAACACTTTACACTACATAAAACTAGAAAGTGTTTGTGGCTTGTTGATGGGGGCAGCACACATGCACCAAAAGATGCTTGTGGTACACTATCTTTACTAATAAAACTATACAATACAATTGTTACTTCTGGCTACTAAAACTGCTGCTCCTACTGCCATTAAGATCACTACTGTGGCTGCTATGACAGTTCTTGTAGTTGCTTACTGACAGCTCACTGATTCAATTCAGTTGATATTTTTATGCATTTCTTTTTATATACACGTCAGTGTGACTCAGTGACTGGACCTTTTTCAGCTGATCAGCTTCATATGGGTCAGTTTCAGGAGGGGCTGTTGAAGCAGCATCATGAGAGACAATGGAGGCTGCAGTGACCTGACCTTGGTCAGCTGGATCAGCATCATGTTGGTCCATCAGTGCAGGTGGAGCAGATGGTTCCTCTGTGGAGGCAAATGTCATGACTGCTTTATCAGCAGCATCAGAGTCTCCATCGTTTGGCTCTTGATGACTTATGATAACAGGTGAAGTCATTTCACTGGAAGAAGCATTACAGTTTGTATTTAACATCACATATCATCTACAAACTGTATTAACCCAACCACGTGATCACTCACTGAGAGCTGGTGTCATCATTGTCAGCCCCTTGGCTCATGTCTAAGAAGCGGTGACTAAGCGCTTCACTCAGGGAGATTCTCTGTTGAGAGGTGAGATGCAGCATCTGTTTAAGCAGGTGAACAAACACCGACCTTTCCTGGATCTTCTCTGCTTCTGGGTACCGCTGCATTTGGAAACAAAGTCAATGGTCGTTCAGATTAATCTGATGCTTTACCTTCAGAGTGGCGTTGTTAATTCAGTGTGTAATTGTACTTGTATATAGTAAAGTGAGGACCACTTACCATCACAAGGTCTTCCAGGCTGCTAAACCTGCAGCTGCCTCCTTGGCTTTAAGGCGGGAATCCAGTCATATCTTTGTGTTCATCAGCAGTCTATGTCTAAGTCTATATCCAACCTGCTTTAAGCGCTGCAGGCCAGGCTTTCATATCGTTAACCTCCATGCTGGTTTTCTGGAGTTCTGGGTCTGGAGAAAGAATATATAAAATCACATCAGCCAACAAGAGCCACCACATTTCTGTTTGTGTTTGGACAAATAAGGTGCATTAGATTGCACACCAGGTAATAGTGGCAGCGCTGAGGGAAAGGATGCTGGTGAGGTAAAGGGTGGCCAGCACTACACCCACAGACCACATGTCTGCAGCCTCTGTGATTGGAAGCCCAAAAATTACTTCAGGACATCTGATGTTATAAACAGTTCCTGCACAGTTTGAAGTGTTGTGATGCTACAACTCAATGAGAAAATATTAATATTGTAGTCTAATTGAATGTTGATCTGTTAATCTGTAACTCACCTGTAAGTAATAGGCTGCAGGGTGATGCCACGTTCAACTTCAGCAGCTTTGACAGCAGAACTGAAGTCGATTAGCTTCACTTGGAACAGCATGGCTTTGTGGTTCACGACCATAATGTTCTGCGCTGTGATGTTTGTGTGAATCACACCAGCCCTCTTTAAAGCTCCAAATGCAGAGACCATCTGCAGGGACAGAAGAGGAATAAAGATGCCCCTGTTGAAAATCTGAAAGGTTCTGAATGTTGTTTTCCAAATGCTGGTGCACTATCATTGATGCATTTATATCACTGTTCTTTGCTCTTTCAGAGCCACATACCTGTTCTGTGACGGAGGGTTGCCACATCTCTTCCTCAAAACCTCATGGAGACTCTTGTCTAATATTTTAAAGACAAGACATGTCTTCCCCATGTGTTCAAAATTCTCATGAAAGTAGTCAATGTTAAGCGGATTGATACCGCAAACTGCTTTCAACATAGCCAGCAGGAGAGAAAAAAGAAGTTAGATGAGTGATTCAGGTAACAGTTAATGATCCCCTTGAAATAGCCAATTCATTTAATTGGGCTTGTCTATTCCTGCTTGTCTATTCCTAAGCTTTTATTAAAGGACAACTTTTGAATTCAATTTGACAACCTAAGAAAGATACTGATTCATGGAGGTCTTTGCCACTTTCTCTCATAGGGCGTCTGAATGTGATTCAAATATTGTCGCTCTTCAGGTTTCTGTATTTGTTTCAAAATATTCCAATTAAGCTCTTGTTGGAATTTTGTATTCTTGATTCATAATAATGACATGTGTTTGGGGGTTTAAAACCTATTTTATCGCCACAAAATTAATTTACAAAAAGTCATTAATTTATTGGCAAAATCATTTCATCATGAACTCTCTGATACACCCATGTGGCTACAAAGTCTCATGCAGTGAGAACCAGTTTTTTTCAGGTCCTTTGTTTTCCACTAAGGATAATTTATTAATCTGGTGGCATCTGTTGTCCTGTGAACTCAATTAACATTTTCAAAAAAATGAAAAGGGTGCTCCAATATTATATTTATTTCAATCATAATTTTATTCCATTCCCAATCTGATCTAACCTTTACTTACTATAAGGATAACGGTGTCACAACCATTGCAGACTTGTTCAAAAATAATGGCTTTGTATATTATATGGAGCTGAAAGAAACTCCCTTGTCCCTTCCTCGAGCCTGTTGTTTCATTATTTACAAGTCAGTTGTTCCAAAGCTTCTCTTGTCCTGTCACATACTGTACAGCAGACCCTAATGTCTGTTGTATTAGTAGAAAAGAGGATCATTCAGGAATGCAAGGCTATCAGCGCTGCTTGTTTCTCCAGATGATTTACAAAACGGGTGTCAGGGATATAGCTCAAGAGGCTTTGAAGCAACATAGATGGTTTACAAGAAAAAAATCTGAGTACCTGGGGCCCAATTATTAGGCACCTTCATTTTTACACTTGTTTGCTGAAGTCCATGCTGAGTAAAATCCAGTTTTTCTATACTTTGCCATATACTTTCTCTCCAATGATAGGCCAATATAGGCTTAAACATTAATGTATTGTATCTCTCCCTAGTCTTTAAAAAAGAAAATCTCTTACTCTTTCTCTCTTTGTGGTTGTTGTGCTCTTTGATTTTTGTTCTGTTTTTGAATGTGAGGTGTGTTTGTCTGTTTATAGATGTTATTTTTCTTTTTGTGTCATGTAAATTAAATATAATTTAAAAAGGAAACCAAAAAAAATGCTCAGGAGTTGAATCTAGTGATTTTGAACAGATAAATTAATCTCTAAAACTGTATCTTGAGATTTAAAATACAAAATATCTTCAGATCCCAAGAAAATCACAGTGTCTTAACAGATGTTCCATTGTTCCCCATCTGTGGAGCAGCACCAAGACTTGTTATAAATACAGTACCATTATCAGTGCAGACGGTGCTGCTCAGCTTAAAGAGAGACTTACAATACGATTAAATCTGAGCTGTAAAACATTTCAGAAGTAACAGACTGCGTGTGGCTTCTATTTTTAGGTGGATTCAACCTTTAAAGATTCCAACACAATGCCTCCACAATTTGTCATGGTCCACCACAGAAGTTGTGCCCTCAGTCTAAAATGAATATGCACATATATTTCACTGGGTTTTGCACAAAGTGGGTTTTGCAAAAGCCAGAAAATAGTATTACATATTTTTTGTTTGCCCCCTTGTGTGTATGTGTGTGTGTTTGTGTGTGTGTGTGTGTGGTGTGTGCATATTGGTGAGTGCCAATGTTTGGACCATTTAGAATACAGTTTTCTTTTTTTGTTTGTTTGTTTCTTCTGTTTTTTTTTTTTGTTTTTTTTTTCTAACACAGTTAAATTGTTTTGGATTGTTTTCACTTTTCACTTGGGGGGGCATTTAGAGAATATGCATATTGTTGTTGTTGTTTTAATTAGGATTAGTTTAAGGTTAAAGCAGTATTCCAGAATGCAGATTTTTAAGAGTAGGATAGAGGGATGAGTGTGTTCTTAAACCTCTACTTTTATCTCACTGCCAAATTCCCAATTTTCCTGTGTGAAAATAATTTTGACTGTTCTTTTATCTGTCTGATATCACTGCTTACATGTTATTACATCATGTACCTTTCCAGTAAAGTGGACAAAGATTGCTGTGACCACATCAGGGGTTCAGGTGTGAAGAGAACTCAGATGTGTGGTTGTGCTGCTTGGTCTGCTTGGTCTATTTTAAACTGTCATGGTATGGATGTATCTCAAACCTGATTGATGATCCCACTGGGACAGTCCCACTGAGGCCACCTCCTAACATATTGATGAGGTTAGCTTTTACTTGTATACATGCAGTCTCAATTAGTTGTGAAACTGCAGGCAGCTGCATACATATATTTGTTCTACGTTTCTCTTCTCTTCTCGTTTCATTGCCAACATACACACACACACACACACACATACATACACACACTTATTTATCATCTCCATGCACACATACACCTATTCTGAAGACTCCCCACTGGACTCGTGATTGCAGCTAGACTGTTTTGTATTCATATGAGAGAGTCTCAACACTATTTTTCTCTCTGTTTCTCTCATATGAATACAAAATAGTTAAGGCGGAATCAAAAAAGACCTGAGAAAATTTCTCCCATCCCCCTCTTTCCCATCTCATCTCCTCACAGCGATTCCTCTGACACTTGATTGAACTATTTTATCTTGTTAAAAGGAGGACAAGTGTAAAGAAGAGCCTTCAGCCGTAAACTTCAAAACATGGCTTCCTATGATTCCAAAAAATGTTAACTGTCCACAGAGACCCACATTTCCTTTTTCTGAGAGCGACATACAGTAATTCCACTTCTTTCAACCTGTAATTTTATTCATGCTCATACACCCAACCCCCACCCACTCCACCTCATCCCCAAGCATTTGTGTTAAGTGGAAAAGTTGTCTCCAAATGGACTCCCCACTGGAAACTAGCACTTCTCTTCCCAGTTCCTCTGAAATGAACAACTTTGCTGTGTAGTAACTGTGATAGATTTTGTTCCCATTTAAGAAGTGTGAACCTTTCCACACACTTTGCGCTCTCTTTCTCACACACACACACATCACATCACATAGCACACTGACAAAGCAAGATAAATGGGGAGTAGACATAACAAAAGTTAAAATAGAACATGCAGATTAATGAAAAAAGCGAGAGGATTGGTTCATGAAAGAAAATGTGTTGGTTACATGCCCTGCATGTGTTCTACTAAGACTTCTGAGTAAAAGAAAAAGAGAGACAGGTTTTCACATGCCAGTATCTCCATCTTTTCTTACACCTTCCTGCATCACTTTTATCCTTTCACCATCTTCTTTTCTCTACTATCTCCTTATCCCGCCCCCCAGCCTTCACTCTTAGAAAGTGACAAGGAGAGATTGGCTATTGAGGTCTTGTATAAAAGGATCCAATTATCCTAACATGCAGCCCACGTCCATCCTATCCATCCGAGCGCTCAGTACAAATCCCTCCATCCTTCAGTGCTTCCTCTGCTCTCCATCAACCTCTTATCCTCCCGCCATCATCCTCTTCTTCCAGCAACCCGGCAATGATTAACGTTGTTCTTGTTTGTGTTCCCTCACCTTCTGCTTTCCCTCAACGTACCCCCTCCTTTCCACCCACCTTTCCATCTGTCTTTTAACACATAAATCTGGAAATGGAACATGATGCCATTCTGTGTCTGACCGTCCTGAAGGTTGCATTAGAACATGAGATCCCTCAGCACATGAGCATGGATTCACCACGTGACTGGTGCTTGATTTTGACATTGCTCATGCAAATCCCCAGCACCATCTTTTACACTCGCTCACATCCTCAACAGCTACATATACATAAGTACATATACACATTAGTAGTCTATGCAGGCAGGCACACACACATACACATATTAGGAAACATGCTCTTTTTGTTTTATTCATGTTGAAAATCCTGTGAAACACCCCAGTGTCTCCTCTCTAGAGAGTGGGGAGGTAGAGTGCAGGTAAAGGTAAAAGGATCATAGTACCTTAGGGTTTTAGAACAGCATTTGCATAACAAGCATCTGATTGCCTAAGGCGCCTACATGACAGGGATGGAGGCCTTTAAGCATAACCTGTGTACTGGAAGTGCAGGAGCACCTCTAACAGAGTGGTAGAGGGAAAATATTGGGTCACCACTGTCACCACTGATTTTGATTCTTAAAGGATTGGTTGCTGATTTTTCTCCCTCCTTAATGTGCTTTCAATGTAAATGATGGTGGACAAAATCCAGTGGTTGTATTGTGCAAAAAAGTTGATGTGAAATTTATGAGGCTTAACCAATCCAAAATAAACAAATTCAGTGAATATCAAATATAATTTATTGTACAAACTTCTCTCTTTCTCTTTTCTCTCTGTTTCGCTGTTAAACAGGAGTAAAGATTTTATGTCTTCATGAAAAATAAATCATGATAAGTTCTCTTTGCATTAATTATTGAGAAGAAATAAACAGGTTTAGCTCACTTGTTCTACTTCTTGTAACAGGTCATATGTATTAGTGCTGTGTTATTGTTTGTTTTTAATTCACAATGTTATTATTGAGCTTTGAATGATTAGTTCATATCACAGGGCATTTTCCTTTAGTGAGTATTAGCAAGGGAACTGCAAGCAGAGGAATGGGCACAATGAACGGGATTAGCATTTGTGCTAGTTCTTAGATGACGATGAAAGTGGAAACTTGATGTGCTGCTTTGCAGAGATAAGAAGGGAAGGTGTGCTATGGATGTACGCACGTCTCCTCTGTACCTGCATCAGTTTCCCTGGAAATGGGTGCTTATGTGTGAGTGTGTACTGTGTACTGCAGCATACACTTTAACATACCTATCAGGGTACATTTGCGTGGATATGTACTGGTGTGTCTGTCTGCATCTGTTTGTTTTATGTGCACTTCTCTCATAAGCATTGCGACAGGACTTGTCAAGTAGGTTATGTACAGTATCCACACACACAGAGCACATTGCTGAGTAGCCTCTGGCTGCTGTTCACACATCAGACAGTATGGGAATCGGAGTCTGACACCAATTATGCAGAAACGGTGGGAACTTGTTGCTAAACCCGACATATCAGTGGGTTGCTATTTTTCCTCTGCATCATCTGTAGCTCAAGGCTCTGTGTGTATATGTGTGTAAAGGGATGAGGATACTCAAAGCACATAAAGTACCATGCTTCTCTCTGGATGACTGGGATAGAGATTGCCATTTAAATACAGTAGTTACATTTAAAATTGTATTTCAGGAAATGGCGTGCTGGACAGATTTATAAAAAACTAAGCTTAAGCTTGTGGCCTCACTCAAGACTACTTTCTTATTAAGTGCTGCATGAGTATTTTATTACAATAAATATGACTTCAGACTGTTTGCTTTGCATTAAAACTAAAATGATTGAATTATGGGGAGAGTGTCCAGAAGCTGGTTTGGAGCAAAATAGTATTTCAGTTCATTTCCATATTAAATGTTATAATTTATTTGTAATAGATGTTAATATGAACTCCTTTCAAAAAAAAAGAAATAATAAGTTAAATCTGCAGTAGTCATTCGTGTTTCCCTTTGAGCCCATCTTCTCTCAGTAAAGTCCACTACATTTTCTTATTCCCAGTCGTGAAACTGAAAATGAACATGAGGTGACAAAAAACAACTGTGTTTTTATTATTTTTCTGTAGTATTTGTGCCATAGAATAAAACTTTAAATCAGTCCTTTATAATGAGTGTCAACAGTATATCCAGTCTCTAATCTGTTGTAAAATACCACATACCAGCTCTTTTGTCTTACTTATACACACATCCGCATGCACAAACACACAGATACACAACTACAATGCATTTCACATCCAGACAACCACCAGCTGGCTGACAGCTGTCTAAGCCAAAGTGAAGAGTAGATATTTTGACAACATCATCTTTCTGATGTCTAGACTGAAACTATTAAATGCTGTGGTGGACGTAGCCTGGCTGACACTGTGGAACATCTATTGAATGTTCTGAATCTGGCGTCTGTGATTCACTTTAAAATGCTGTTTGCTTTCTCCTCTTTATATTTGCCCTTTAACTGTGTTTTTGTCTTTCCTCTATTCTTATTGTCTCTTTTAATCACATTAATCCTGTGTGTGCATTGATTCTTTTAAATACTCAGTAGTTTAATTTAATCCATTTATTTCCTCCTCTTCCACTCTTTTGATATTAGGAATTGTAAAAGCCTAGAATGTTCTTCTTTAACCTGTTTTGTTGTCACAATATTTAATTGTAGCATCTGTATTAATCTAAGAAAACACTAAACCTTGATCTTAAATGTCTGGAGTGATGGAGGATGCAAAAATGTTCTTAATAACAAAACAAACTAAAGAAAACAGTTGTGCAATATCAGCCCAGCTTTTGCTCTTGACAAAAGCTGTTAATGGAAAAGTTGCAATATATAGACTTTTGCTACAATTACCTTCCATTAAAGGACATTAAAAGGTTTATCTGATTAAATGGAGTGCATATTGTAGGTGGCATCATAGGGAAAATAAACACGTTTTTGTCTGGCTAAGATCTTTAGGTACTGTCTGCAAGGCTGAAGTGTAGGTGGCGATGCTTGCGGTTTAAAGCCTAAATTGACTTTCATCTACCAACTTTGTTCTTGTCTCTCCCAGTCTGCATTTCCTTGTTTTCCACACGGAGGAGGTCCACGATGTGCTTCGGATCTGGGATGGGCCCCAGGATGGAGGGGTCCTGCTGAGGGAGTTGAGTGGCTCAGCGCTGCCCCCGGATGCCCACAGCACCTTCAACACAATCAGCCTGCAGTTCACCACAGATTTCTTCACTAGCAAACAGGGCTTCGCTCTGCAGTTCTCAGGTGAGGGAGAAGAATATTGAGAGGGACGTGACAGAAATGCTAGGTAGACATAGGTTATATGGCTGGGTGTCAACTGGGTGTAAAGATTGAAAGAACTTCCCCTTCTGCAGGTTTAACCATGAATTTGTACAATAACAACCCTTTTTCATCTTGTAAGTGAGGATAATTTCACTTATTGAACCTTCTCTTGCGTCTTCAGTCTCTACTGCGACCTCCTGCAATGACCCTGGCATGCCCACTAATGGTACCCGTGGCGGTGACAGCAGGGAACCAGGGGATCATGTGGTGTTCCAGTGTGATCCCGGTTACATCCTGCAGGGGGCCAATAGGATCACCTGCACTGAGATCAATGGTCGCTTCTTCTGGCAGCCAGACCCTCCTACATGCACAGGTACTCTATTAACACAGCATGCAATCATGAATTATAGCTAAAGATGCTGCAGGGAATATGATTAGAACTAGATTGAATATTGTCACATATTTATTGCTACTGCTGACTAATAAGAAAGTGCAGTATGTGCAGTTTTTATGTATGCTACAGGCGTCTTTCTGACTATACAATGTTTAAGTAGGAAAGCTTTAATAAATACACTAGTAAATGCAATCTTTCAAAGACCTGCATATTAAAAATAATTTATTTTCAAGCTGAAACAAGGACAAGCTTATATAAGGATTTTGTATTGAAATACAGCCCATTCCTAAAATGTATGTGTGCAAGATCTATGCGGTTATGAAATTTGAAATTATAATCAGTAAACAGGGAACAGTAATAAATAAAAGTTGTGCTATGGAGTACAGTATATTATGCCCTACAACCTGACTAATGCGGTCGACTGTATAACCTCTCTTGCTTGTCTGACTTATGAGAAACAGGTAGACATTACAGATTCCTAACAGACTCCTTAAGTGAATCTTAAGTGGCAAACCCGATTGCCTTGTTCCCTAGACGTTTCTTGAAGTCATCGCAGCAGACAGAGAGATCTGATTACCCTGCCTTTCAATAACAACACGGACCACACAGTCAGACCTTCAGTCTTCTGTCATTTAAAAAAAAATATATATATATGATCACACTTGGTACTTTGCAAAACAACGTGAAGTAATTAGCAATGGCAATTAAGACCTTGTCATTAGCTGCCGTGTTTAATTAGTGCTTAGCTTAATCAGTTTGATATTTTCTTTGGTGTGGGGTTAAGTAGGACAGTTCTCCAATAGTTACAGGTGAGACCATGGTAAGTCAGTGTCAATGGGCATTAACTACACCCCAATTAAGCATCTGCCACTACAACTTACTACAGAAAGGCCATAGACCACATATGGCAGTAGACCTTTGGAAGCTACTTAAATTTATTTTTCTGTACTGTAGCATAAAAATGTACTATATATGTGTATTAACAAAATAATGATGAATTACAATCGAATAAGGTAGATAACTATTTCAATAAAACAATATTTACATTGGAAATCAGATGAATTAGATTACAAGTAATACTTTCTACGAGATATAGATATGTTGCTGCATTTTTTGTTGTGAGTATTGGTGTTTCAGTGTTGTGAATGAGATTTTTTGTGAAATTCAGTTGTAAAATATTTTCATAGCTCCATGTGGAGGGAACCTGACTGGTCCAAGTGGGCTGATTCTGTCTCCCGATTATCCTGAACCTTACCCTCATGGGAGGGAGTGTGACTGGACGGTTACTGTCACACAGGACTATGTCATCGCTCTTAGCTTCAACCAGTAAGCATCAACAACACATGAACTGCAGGATGTGTGTCTTCACTCTGACGTCATTGTCATATATTGATGTATTTTATTTATGTAAAGCAATACTTCAATGCATTTTAATTGGCATCTTTATATTTAATCTTATAACTCTTATAAACTATGAACCTGCTTTCAAATTATACCACTAATAGCAGGTGTATTTAATCTTGTTGTTAATATTGTTTAATTTACTCCTCTGTAACCAGATTCAGCTTGGAGCCCAGTTATGATTTCTTACACATCTACGATGGGCCAGACTCTCTCAGCCCCTTGCTGGGAAGTTTCTATGGTACAGATGTTCCAGATCGCATCGAGAGCAGCTCCAACACACTCTTTCTGGCTTTCCGCAGTGATGCTTCCCTCAGCAGCAATGGATTTGTGCTGCAGTACACAGGTGTGCACTTTTTGCTTGGGGATATGACATCATTTGGCTACTTGGATAAAACTATTTAGCTAGTGAAAACTTAGATTTTGTGTTTTTTCGTATGTGTGTAAGAGTTTTTAATCATCAGTTCCTCATCTCCAGTGTCTTTAAAGTTCTGAACAAAACAGTGAGTTTTAAATAGTACGTGCGGCTTTATCCCCTAAACTATTCATGTTTTGAAATTCTTCCTCTGGTGGAGAGAGAACGGATTTACCCTCTGCTGCTTATCGACCTTGCAGATTGTTTCTTTTTAACTTTTTTCCTGTGTCTAGTCCAAAGCAAGTGAGATTAGTGGTTGTGAAAATTGCTTTAGAAAAAGAACGAGTTGTCTGTGATGCAGCATCCTGATGGCCACGCTCCCATTTGTTGCCGTGGTCTGCTTGTGTGTAATTATTGATCCCTACCTCCTCTAGTAGCCAACTAACACAAAGAATTATGAAAATGAAAAGCTGACAGCATGCATGCTTAAGCTCTTTTTGATCAGTGCTTTGCAGCTGCACTAACCGCTTCTCATGAATTAGAGCTCACAATGTTTTGTTGTTTGATGTCTGGGCTTAGTTAAATGCAGCATGTTGTTCGGGGGGACCCAAATTTATTTGCTCACATGACATACTCGGCACTATAGATGGTGCAGAATGTACACAGTTTACTTACATGCGTGAAAGAGGGCCAGTTGGTTTAAGGATAACACAACACACTGTGTCTGCTGCATTTGTGGTTCAGCCTGGCAGGGGAACACCTCAGTGTCTGTATGTTAAAGCCTTCTCCTAACAAATATACAGACCGCTGAACAAGCTCTAAATTAGACAGGGCATCTTCGTTAAGGGCTTTGCTTGAGAGAACAGTGTTAAATCTTCCTAAATCTCCCAACCTCAATTAGAGCTGTTTAAGGTATCAGATGTTTAACCAATTTCAGATCGACCCCAAGCTCTCCGTTACTTGGCTGGCGTTCAGATGGGATTTGATCTATAAAAGCAATTCAACTGATTTTAGAATGGCGCCTATTTATCAAAATACAAGCGCTGCAAATTATTTGTCAGTTGCACATGAACGGAGATCCAACGCAGTGTTTTGGTGAAACAGTGTTACAGAGCCTTACCCCTTAACCTACTCCTAGCAATATTTACTGCAGTGTGTGATACAGTGTGTGATATTGTATGGCCAATCTGGTAGAGCAGATGGACCCAGTGTGTGGCTCAGAAAAACTCCCTCTCCCCAGTTCCAATTCTCCACACTAATGAACCATAACCAAATAATACATAAATTACCTCCTCAGTTTCAGACAAACAACATGGCACAAAAGCATATTTGGCTGCGGGTTTAGATCTGTTTGGTGAGGAAGCAGCAAGTTGACGAGTTGGCCCAGCTAGTATTTGGTCAGCCCACCACTGAAAATTACATTACAAAAATCCGCCCGAGGTGCTGTCAGCCTCTTTACCGAGCAATCGTTACGTCTTTTCTGTTTCCATGTCTCTGGCCATGTCTGATTGGGCTCTCTAGGGAAATATGTGGAGCAAAAACTTTCCACGCCTGAACCATATTTGAATAACACACATAGACAGAAACATGGACAGATATACACAGAGAGGAAAAACAAACATACAACTCCCCTTATAGTCACATCTGTCCAACTGAATACAATCCCTCCACCCGCTCCTTGGCGTATTTTCACTTCACATCACATCACTTAAACTCCTTTGAGTATTTTCCAAAACAGATGATGCCTCTCATCCATTTCCCCCCCCCCCCTTTGTATCTAAAGATGTCCCAGACAAGGCTTGTTAAATCGGCCGTCGTTTTGGCCACGTCTGACCTCCTCTACTACTAGCTTGTGTCCAGAACCAGTCCACACCTAATGCCTACTACATCCATCACGCCTCCACCGTCTCTTGCCAGGTGTGCCGGTTAAATGAAGGAGGGAGCGAGGGAAGGTCGGGGTCTAAATCAGTTCATTGAAAGGCCTCAACCTGTCTAGAGCAGATGCCCTAGATGACAGACACTCCAGACCACATGCCTGGCTCCAGCGCTCTGTTCAGCCATGAAGGGCAGCCTCCTGTCTGGTCAGCAGGTCCTCAGCTTTCAGCTTAGAAACTAGGCATTTTTCCAAGGTTCTACATGTACAGTTTATCATCAGTAAATCCTCAGGACCTTGCTTACAAGTGGTCTCCACATTCACTTAATTACTGTAATCACAGATGATTTTTTTTCCAGGAAAGATGCTTGTTAAGTAGCAGACAGGGATTTTTCTTTATGATAACCAATATAACCCTTCTCTAGACCCTCTTCAGTAAACTTAGACATGAAATAAACAGAAGGTAAACACCAACAGCTCTGAGACAGGTAACGAAATGACTTTTGTAAATATCACAGGTGTAAGAAAGAGGTGAAGAGTTGTCTCAGTGATGTATTTCTTTGTTGGCATCCACATTGACCTTTACTAATGGAGGCTTTTAAAAACTATGAAAATTGTTAGGGTGTCGCTTATATAAAGTTTGCCCTCCACTAGTCGATGTTGAGATTGAGAGTTCAGTCTCTCGCACATATTTCTGTCAGGCTTTGAAAGTTTTTCCTCACAAAAGATAACATTTGACTCACCTTCTTCTCTTTGTATGCATCTGTGTGAAGTCATCAAATATTGAAGTTAGATGTTAAACTAGAGTCGACTGCGTTTAAGATTGAGTTAAATTGCTTTGGGCATTTTCCCTATGTTTATTTTAGCTGTAAGGGTGTGAAGTGTGCCAAATTGACAGGCCTCCTCTCACATGCACATTTTCCACCTGAGAACAATGTGATGGTAGATTGAGCGAGACATCTTTCTTACGACCTCAGGAGTGGTGATTGATATGTGGTTAGAAACAGCGTGTGTCTATGTGCGTGCGCTTGCAGTTGGGGTGAGTATACTTGTGTGTGTGTGTGTGTGTGTGTGTGTGTGTGTGTGTGTGTGAGAAAGAAAGCTTGCGTATGTGCATTGTCTTCTCTAGTTGACTGCACAGCAAAGCGTTGTGTGAGAGGCGGTTGTGTGCAGTCAGCAGACCTTGGGCCAGAGCAATGCCACTCTCAATCAGCTGCCTGTCTGTCTCCACAGCCATACATACCTCCAGCAGCCACAGATGAGAGGGCACCGTCAAGGGCTAGGGAGAAAAGTGGCAGTCAGTGAGATATATTTACTGAAAGAGGAAAGCACAGAGTAGCCGAAAAAAAAAGAAAAAGGAAATCCGAGAATATCGGGAACCTGAGGCGGAAAACAATTTCTATTCCAGTATCACTGCTGCAGCTTGATGTAAAAATCCTTTTATTGAATACCAACACACGCTCCCTTCTGTCACTGATTTTCCACTGTGTTACCTCTTTCCACAGAGAACCCCAGGGAGTCTTGCTTCGAACCGGGTCTGGTGCGCAATGGGACGCGGGTGGGCGCCGACCTCAAGCTGGGATCCACGGTCACCTACCACTGCGACAGCGGCTACACGCTAGAAGGAGACCCAACCCTCACTTGCATCATGGGGGGAGATGGAAAGCCAAGTTGGAACAAACCCAAACCCATCTGCATTGGTAAACACTGACATCTGGAGACAGTTGTTAGGAACACAAATCACATCAGTGCTTATAGATTTATTACATGTTAAATATGCATGTATGATTATGTGTTTTTTTTTTTTTTGTTATATCCTGCAGGTATATGTGTAGAGCTCTGTGGGTTTTCCTTATGTTAATAGATGAGAGGGCATAGCTTTAATTTAATCTGCAGTGTGAAGAGCGCTGCCTATTTTGCATATCTACTCCTCACGCTCATGGCAAAACCTGCATCATCCTGGCTGGTCGCTGACATTCCCGCAGTACAACTAGCACACACTGTATATATATCCTTTACCAAAACTGGTAAAAGATCCCCAGCACCACTGAATCTGGCTCTCACAGTGTTGAATCTTCATATTTAAAGGTGGAACACATGCTCATATCATGCACATTTGTTTTTTTACACAAGCAAAACGACCCTTCACATGCACAGGACAGGATCCAGTACTTGCACAAAGCCACAAGCACACACACAGAGCGTTTTTAGGGGCCTTAAGAAGGAGAGGAGATTTGGGGCTCATCTCACCCAGGCTAACCTAGAGGGACACTTAGAAAACATTGCAATTTCACTGTGGCAAACACCAGGGACATCTTCTACCCAAAGCCCAATCAGACAAGAAAAGTAATTTAGGAGTGATGGAACAGAGGCAATGGAATAGCAGGAGGTGTTGGAGAAATGGAATCTTTCGCTGCTGGCTTTAAACCTTTTTTTCTCTGTTTGCCCCGTCCTCTTGTCTGTTGTCTCTTCATGTCTCTGTCTGTGTCTCTTTAGCTCCATGTGGTGGACAGTACTCAGGTTTGGAAGGAGTGGTCTTGTCTCCTGGTTACCCTGGCAACTACAGCACTGCAAGAACCTGTTTGTACTCTGTTGTCGTGCCCAAGGATTACGGTAAGCCAAGGAGGAACAATGCTTTACTGTATTTACTGATTTATCTTCACTTGTGCATGTATGTATGTGTCTCTGAGTGTGTACAGGTGGGCATCTGCGTGTTTTTTCATTTAAGCTGTAACTGTTTTATAATGCACACAATACTCAAGCACCTCACTGTGGAAGATTATTAAAATCAAAGGAAAAACAGTCGAGCTATTTTCACACTTGAATGTTCTTACTGACAGGTGCGTGGGAGAAAAACAAGTTTGTGGCAAACTTGTAAAAGCTCCCACACAGTCTTCTTACCTTGCAATTAAAATGCTTTAGTCAGAGGTTTACTGAACGCATATTTTCATATCTCTCTATACCCAGTGAAATCACAGAGTGATTGATAGCTCCCATATCCATCTGTCTCATTGTAATACACATACTGTCACATTACTTTGGTGCAGCAATTTAATCACTATCTTACACACCAGGCGTAGGAATGCGTCTGTCTGACACACACACACACACACACACACACACACACACACACACAGACACACACAGACACACACACACACAGACACACACACACACACACGCACCAAAAAAATAATTGGTGTCTGGTACATCCACAGTTTTCTACTTTCTCTACTTTCTGGCATTTCCATCTAAAAGGTCACAGCTTCCATCTAATATGTGATCTGATACTGTAAAAGAACCGAATCCTTCTGAAAGCAAAAACAATGCAGACGTGTGACACAGCTCAAACATGCAAATTCAATAGCAAACATGTCTCACTTACTTGCCCACAGTGTCTCGGTGCTTCACTCTCTCCGTCTGACATTCTCTCTTTCTATCCCCCCACCTCCATTTCTCTTCCCTCTGGCTCTTTAATGAGATATCAGAATTGTGCCTCTCAAAGGGAAGGCTCAAGTCATATCATTGTTAAATTACACCAAACAGCAGGGGCCCGGCATGTGTTTGGCCCAGTCTATCGAATGTCGAGGTCATGACGCCCATTCGGAGGTCTGGCACTGCTCCAGAATAACTGGGCACCCATCCTTCTTGGACCCTGTCGGCAACATATTTAACTCAATGAAGTCAAAAGCAAAGGAGAGGAAATTGAAATAATTAAAGTCCAAATTTGCATTTTTCCTGGAAAATGACAGTGAGGCCCAAGGCAACAAACTTTGTCATGCAGAGCCACAAATGCTTTCTTCTTGCCACTTTCCATTAGGCTGATGCACCAGCCCTAATGATAGACTATTTTCCCTTAATGCTGGGGACAGTGTGGGTACCACTGTGGCCGCTGGCTTCTCTTGTCACAGAAAGAGATGAAGATGATGCGCAAACAAAGGAAACCACTAAAGATGAGTAGGAGATAACAGATGCTGAGTCATGGTTGAAGATAAGGTCTAAGCCATAACACCTAATAGAGAGCACTAGTCATCTGTCCCCTCTGCCCTCTGCCTCCCTCCTTCTTTCTCTTCTTCCTCCTCTTTAACCTGCAATATTTGCCACAAGTAAAGTAGACATGGATTGGATGTGAAAGGGCTGAATTTGTTCAAGCAAGAGCAATAGAAAAGGTGGGTTGAAAGGCTGAAAGCACCATCATGGAGCTTTAGCTGCACATTGTACAACAGATCGGCTGTCACTGCAAAAGCCTTTCAACTACTGACAAGCCATCAAGCCCAGACAGGATTGCTGATCTTCCTTGTGTAATATCACCTCTTGGTTGTGTTGTCATAACCGATGGTATTATCCACCATGCTTTAAAGCACACATTTTGATTGAAATTGCTGTTGATAATATTCTTTTGAATGCGGATGCTACAGATTTTGTGCCATTTTAAATCGATTGGAATGGAGTTTTTAGTGTGATGGAGCTGCAGTGACGAATTATACCTAATTTCAGTTTCCCCTGATGTTAATTGTGTGTCCATATCTTTCTTTTCTAGTGGTCTTCAGCCAATTCGCCTTCTTCCAGACAGCTCTGAATGATATTGTGGAGGTTTATGATGGGGCAACGCAGCACTCTCGTGTTCTTAGCTCTTTGTCTGGAGCACACACAGGTACTTAAACACAAACACACACACACACACACACTCAGGTGCCTGTATGCATGCACATTTTTGTCTAGCTTCTCAAGGGGGGGGGGGGGGGTGTTCAGCAGGTATCAAACTTTAGGGAAGTAGGAAATAGAAGCTGTTTACGTGCAACTGCAGGGAGGTAAGACATGACTCATGTACATTTGTACAGCTTTTTTCATATTCAGCAACAGCATGTACCAAATCAGCAAATGTGATTTGACTCTTTGATCTCCTAGGCATTATTTTTAACATGACGAAGCACTCAATAAAATGTCGTCTTAGCCATATTCCCTTTCAAAAGTATCCAGTTAAAATCAGAGACCACGTTGCTGACACAGGCAGAGCTGCAGGTGGGCTCCAGTGAGCTGGAACACAATTTAACAGTGACAACAACAACTTAAAGAATCACAAGGATAACATATAAGACAGGCTCGAGAGGACTTGTGCGCACATACAGCTCAATCGTTACTGCACAAACACACATCGACTCTCCAAATACGCGTGCATATAGTTACATAAGCAAACGAGTGCACACACACACAGAGTTTAAATCAGGTAATTGTGGCCTACCTGAAACTAATGCACCAACTCAAAGCATCACAACAATATTTCAATTATTGAATTATTACCTCGAAGGCAAGATGTTACTTTAATAACATTTGTTTACTTCCCAGCCTGCAACTGTCTGTTATTTTTTATGCTACATTGCCAGCTTTAATTTTTAGTTCAGAAAGATTATTGAGTGCAAAAGACAGCACTAACATTACACCAAATCATTTCAAATCACTACATACAATAATTAATTTGAATTATTTTACTTAAAATATACCATATTAGCTATTAAACATTAATGGATGACAACAAAGAATTAGAACTAACAGCATTTTTAATAATCTACAGGTTACAGGGTACAGTCACAAGAAAATGTACAACCATACTTGTGAAAAGTATATATTTAATACATGTATCCCCATCCCAATGCTATGACCTTAAGAAACTAAACCAAATCTCATCCTAAATCGAATCAGTACCCTGTTATCCTTTTTTGCTTTTCTATATTCTTTTACATAATTACTTTATGCAATTCTTTTCATATTTACTGCAGTATGTGTGTGGAAGTCATTGTGTGCTTGAATTCATAGAACATACTGCATGTTCAAATGAAAAGAATTGCATATAGCAGTGATGTAAAATAACATAGCAGAGCAAAAAGCATAACTGTTGTGAGGTTAAAAGTGAGAGGAAGAAAAGGGAGAACGAATGATTTATGTCACAACACTATTATAACATTTTGAATACATGGATATGATAAATGCCAAACGACTGTGTTGATGGCCTACAAAAGAAGAAGCTTGAATGAGGCAGTTTCAACCTTTCAAGAGTCAGCTAGTGAAAAGGTGTGTGGGTTTAGGGCAGCTCTCCATCTCAGCCTGCCTGTGGCTCGACAAAAGCAAAATGATTACTTTGGTTTGTGTCCAGGGCAGCCTCAGAAAATCCAGTTTACAGCTCAATAAACAGGACGCTGTATTAACTGCCGACTCCTGACGGCAGGTTCACAGCGTTTTCTAACCAGGCATGGCAGAGCAGAACTGACACACTTTGGCAAAGGAAGAGAGACTTTTAGCCCACACAGACTGTGCTGGTGAAGAACTAGTGCATGCAGGCATAACTAGCACAAATTAAGCATAATCCAGGAGTGTGCATCTGCATTTACCATACAGATATCGTAGAGCTCCTTCATGTATACACACACACATCTACAGGCGTATAAAGTAAGAACCCGTATACAAGCTGTTATTATATACAGTAAATAAATAGCCAGGTAAAAAGTATTTTGGTAGTTGGCAGAATATTATTTGCCAAGCACAGTAAATCACACTAGTCAAAACACAAGGCAGTTTGCTGTGATATGCTGACCTTGAAGGGTATATTACCTTTAACTGGACTCAGTATAGCATTCACCAGATCACTCTTTTTGAAAAGAAAGGGCAATGATTGTGAATCATCGGAATCGGTTATGACAAACGGGATAAAATGAGAGGAGAGAGAGGGTTATATAAATAAACAGGTGAGAATTGGAAAAGAAAAGAGTTGGCATGTAGGCAGAGCAAGTACAAAAGGACTCAATCAAGAAATCACAGAGACTTATCTAAATGCTAATTTCTGAATTGATTTTTCTTTTTTAAAGGGCAATTGTCACTCTGTTGGACATGATTTTAAGAAAGACTAGAGAGTCCACTTTAATTTAGCTACACTTAAATTTGACCACCTTTATTGTCTGATGCTCATTTACTATGTTTGTGCCACTACAAACATGCTGCTGATTGAATGCAAAACAATAATTCATAAATTAGAAACCCCACTGGTCACACTCTCTCTCTCTCTCTCTCTCTCTCTCTCTCTCTCTCTTCTCTCTCTCTCTCTCTCTCTCTCTCTCTCTCTCTCTCTCTCTCTCTCTCTCTCTCTCTCTCTCTCTCTCTCTCTCTCTCTCTCTCTCTCTCTCTCTCTCTCTCTCTCTCTCTCTCTCTCTCTCTCTCTCTTTTAACCTGTGAAACTGTGTGGGTTGTGGTTTAAAAGCTGGACTATTAGTATCTAACATAACCATGGCTGCTTTATCTGAACCAGTGCACACCAACTGGTTCTGAATTTTTACTATTGAATTCCAGCCAAAGTTTTATTGTCCTTGTAAGTCTTTCATATACCAGCACAGAGGGTCATTTTGAGGGCAAAGTGGTTTGGATTTGGAAAGTGGCCAGGTTTGATAAGTTACATGCTGACACATGTTTGATCTGTCTGAATGAATACCTGCCCTGCACAGCAAATTATGAAACACTGTCACCATGACAGCACGCAGCAAGGGCTTCCTCTAATAAACTACCCAGCATGCCTTGGAGTTCCTACAGTTGAACTAGAACAATCACGATGATAGCACATCTAGGAATGTGCCATCGGTGCTATCTCAGGACACTGCACTTAAATACACAGAGATACTCACACACAAAAACATGGGTGAAACATGCTTGCACAGGATACACTAACTCACTCTTTCACTCACACACATACACATAAACACACATACACACAGATATGCCTCTGGGGTTAAGCACATCTGCCTCCCACTACAGTGTGACAGCAAGCAGACACAGAGTAATGAGATCCACTGCAGAGAGCCAGTCAGCAGCACACTGAGCAAAAGACAGAGAGGCAGAGACAGAGATGCTCACACTTTGCATCATGTTCTACGTCAGTTAACAAATTGTTTCCACCACAGTAGATACTTCATCTGGGTTTTCCTTGTGTTTACACTGTGAACTGATGAAGATGGTAAGAAATCACATCACTAATTTCAGTGATATACAATATACTCTTTTCTCTTCTTTTTTTCCTAACTGTACTGTTTTTTTAGTCACAGATTTATATTTTTGAAACCTTTACATCAGAGAGTTTCACAAACACACACACAATGACCAAACAAAACATCAGTTAAAGATCTGTCTGCACAAGTGGATTTTCATTTGAAACATGTATGACAACTGTATGATATTCACAACCTGGAAGCAGCAAACATTGAGGCTCAGTCAACCATTGGTTTGAGTTCTGAAATGATGATCCAGCCAATAAGCCCTGGTCAATGTTGGTTTGACCTCAGAGTCCAACGCATACAGTATGCTGCTAAGGGCTCAATGTAAGCAAGAGCTTGATTGTTGACAGCCTACACAGCAGGTGATAAACCCACCCTTGAATTTGATTCTGTATTTTATTTCATTGTCAGCAAGTGAAGTGAAGCCAGGTGAAATGTGCTCTGTGCAGCTGGTTCTATTTCAATCCAGCTGCCGATTCTATAACAGTCATTTACCTGTGAATGTAAACAGAGAGTTATAATAGATTGAGACAAGAAAAGAAATGAACTGTAATTTAGAAATATGTCTGGATAAAAACAAGAACATGATAGTGACTTGACATGTTTGTTCAAGGTTCTTTTGAGGATTGGAAGTAGAGTGTGAGCACCTAGAGTAGAACCAGAGGGTCAGCTGTACCTGTGACACGATGCTATCAGTGACAGTAATCAGGACTCCCATTTAGTGATAATTTAGCTGAAGGAAATTGTTGGAAATCTAATAATCCAATAAGCATAGAAGATAAGCTTGGACTTATACAGCAAAAGAAATCAGGCTAATCTTAATAATCACCATTCATTTACATATTGTAATATGTATCATTCCTTATAAAGCATATTATATGTTTTTATCAACGTTGGACCGTGTGTAAAATTCTAATATTACCTAACAAAACTCTCAACTTAATTGATTATTTTCACTGAAACCTGTTTTCTACACACTATTATTTCACACTGTGTGAGCAGAGCCTGTAAAAATAGAAATATTTAGAGACCTTAAGTTTGCCCTCTTTCACACAAGCATAAGCAGATTTTCTTCCACATAGTCACTAATGTTCACACTGAGGTTATATGATACAAAACAGATAACGGAAATATTAGTTATTTCACTGTGTGAGTCATAAGCAGCTCAGTAGGTAGCAGTTGTATGCACCCACGCAAAATTCTATGTCAACTAAAGGCTGTGCTTTGCTTAAAATATAACAAACTTTTCTCCATCTCAGGCGAGTCGTTGCCATTAGCAACCTCCAACCAAATCCTGATCCGCTTCACCTCCAAAGGCCAGTCGAGTTCTAGAGGATTCCACCTGGTCTACCAGGGTAAGTGTGTAACCCACAGGCATACTCACATGCCCACAAATAAACCCTACTGGCTTGTTTCTTTTGGATTTCCTCTGTTCTAATAGCCCCAGTTCCCCTCCATAATAGATGACTTGCTGAGTTATTTCGCAAGGATTCACCTTCAGCCACTCTCTCGGCTGTGATGTGCTTGTGTGTGTATGTGCGTGAGTTGTGTGCTGTGGAGCATTAACACTGTAGAAGTATATAAGTCTGTTGAAAATGTTGTACTTAAACTCCTCCTGTCGTTCTATTCCCCTAAGAGGAACTTTTCTCTTGAATTGTTATTTTCCTTAAACAATGCACTGTACCAAAAATGGCGTTTGCTGCAGATATCCGAAGGCAATGGCAGCTATGGAGAAAATTTAATGAATAAATAATTCATTTTTTTTTGTATTTTATTGCAAGTCAGCTGAAACAAGCATGAGGAAAATAAGAGAAGCTGAATATTTTGTATAATGTATTTGGGGCACACTGTGACCGTACTGACATTGACAAATATAATAACTGTTCTAACAAATCACTCCATTGATCAAATAAATTGTGAGGTTTATAGAAATCCATCTACACCTTTAAGTGTTTAGTAAACTCATTTTAGTAGAGAGAAGCAGAACAGTCATATGTGTTTTGGAAATGTCACAAATAGTACTTTAAAATCAATCATCTATAATCACCCTTTAATCATGTCTTTTTCTCTTCTCCCCTGTAGCTGTACCACGCACCAGCGCCACCCAGTGCAGCTCAGTCCCCGAGCCCCGAAATGGCCGCCGTATGGGCAACAACTTTGCTGTTGGCGCAGTGATTCGCTTTGAGTGCAGCCCAGGTTATATGCTGGAGGGATCGAGTGCCATTGAATGTTTGACAGTTCCCAATGCCCTGGCACAGTGGAACAGCTCCATACCCAGCTGTATAGGTAGGACATGACACAAATACTCAAATACAGATAAACAGAGACACTCACAAATACATCAAGTGTTTGTTCAGTGTTTTTGTTTCTCTTTATTAGTTTCTTCTATCTTTCCTCTCTTCACTCTCCTACTTGCTATCTGTCCTTCTATCTCCGTCTCTTGCACTTGATTTCTTGAGAGTTAAACTTGTTACTCTGACAGCCCAGATGTGGGCTCCCAGCCATTGCCTGCAGCAATACACAGTGATTCAGCCATACGGCACACAGGTGGCAGGTACTGCTGAGGGTCACAACTACACGAAGGCGTACACTCACATATAGAGATAACTACATGTATATACACACACACACACACTCACGCACTCAACATACAGCTGTGGCAGATGCCCCTTTGCTGTCACCAGATGTGAACTGCACAGAACAAGCTGGGAGGACAGTGTTTGAAGACTGTAAACACTTCTTAGGAGTCTTACACTGCGTCTGTTATAATTTGTGCGTGCTAGTGTATGTGTGTGTGTGTGTGTGTGCTTGCATGCCCAGGTGCATCAGCCTGAGTGTGAAGTTGAGGATACCAGCAGTTTTATAATTTAGTGATGCAGGCTTAACATCTGGGGTTATTTTTTTCCTAAAAGCTGAAATGTAGCATGATAATTTAATTTCTTGCTCAAAATTATAATTATTTCTTTGTGTTGAATTGTGTGATCTTCAGTCTCTTTGAAATATAGACACAGAAATATCCTTAATCCCACTCAATTCCACTCCAGTCCAATCACATCAATATTTGAGAAGAAAAATATTTAAGACTGAATAATATTAAGGCGTTTCTTTATAGTTATTTGAGTGTACAAATGCACACATGCCTCTTCGCATCTTTGCACATCCAGTCTGTAACCATGACGCATTTTTTACTCCATCTTCCTGCAGTTCCATGTGGAGGTAATCTGACCCATCGAACTGGGACTATCTTATCTCCTGGGTTTCCTGAACCTTACCTAAACAGTCTCAACTGTGTCTGGAAGATCACTGTTCCTGAAGGATCAGGAATCCAGGTTTGTTCATAGAGTTCTCTACCTGGGACCAAGGATCCTCCTGGGTGACAGGATTGTAATAATCAGATTACACAAAAACATGTTAAATCCATGTGTGAATAAGGGACAGATTCTGTTATGTTAACAACAAAATGTGAATAAATCACATTCCCATCTCCATTCCAATCTTAATTTGTACCAACCAGCTGAAATATAATTCACACAAAAATGTTTTCAGGATATTAGCTCATGGGAAATACCAGTGACAAAGGGTTTATTGGTAATCTCGAATACAAAATATTACAAAAAGTAAGAATATGTGTTTTGGGGATGGAAAGGAAATCCAGTTAAGCCATGCATACCACAGACAAATGAAAATATAATCTATTTACACACAGTCCAAATACTAGCAGATGATAATATTTTACTTATAGACATGAAAAGATTAATATTTAAGAATGTATTTATTTATTTATTCATTTATTTACCTTCTCTGAGCATGTTATCATATTTTTCTTAGCTGCAGAGATCTGTCCATTCATTTTTAACGTCGGCCCAGTGTAAAAGAGAACATATGGCATTAAAACTCTATATTCAGTCTGTTAGAGGAATTAATAGATTTTATTTACCCTTAGCCTTTAGTATTTACAGCTCTACATGGTCTTGACCTCAAGTCCCTGTGTGGTGATATGTTTTCAGCTTACCAAGAGCTAATTAATAGAGCCACCTACAAGGTTTAGCCTCTACAGTTCTCTGGGTACAGAAGACCAGCTGAATGATGAGTCTATAGACTTAAGGAGACGCTCAGAATTTAATTTAGCAGATCACTATACCAGAAACTCAGATTGTACCTAAAATAAATTTGTATATATAATTGCCTCTTCAATCACTTTTCTTTCCTCTGACTTAATTCAGTCTGCATATTCTTATTCTCTGATGCATGTGTGATGGAACTCCACCAGGAACCTGGGCAAGGTCCCTGTGGATCTGCCTGAAAGTTTTTAGGCTTATGCTTCAGCCTCTGTGGCTAATGACCTCAGTGCCATCCCTTAGCTATTAGCTCCTCTACCTCAGCTGACTGTCCTCACAGGTCAAATACAGGAAATGGCCAAGAGGCACACTTAGCATGCTGCATTATACACCAACATAGCAGTAGCTTTCCTATTGTGTTCATACTCTCTGCAGTTGAATCCTCCTCATCCCCTCTATTCCAATGCCACTTCATCTCTTTTTACACTATGGTCCTCTTCTTCCCTGTCTTTCTTTCATACTATTGCTCTCCCTTCTACCAGCTAGCAGAGACACATTAGATTGGAGTGTCACGTTCCAGAAGAGAACTTAAAGGAGCAAGGTGCCTTGACGGCACATTTGCCGTGGCCTCCTAATGAAAGATCAATCTGCGGTCTGCCTCGCCTCCCCAGGATAGAGCAGAGCCCCTACCGCCCCCTTTAATTGGCTCGTATCCGATTTATATCCATCCGAAGCAGAAGAGAGAGCCGAGGAATGGGGACAGAATGAGAAGCTGGGAGACAGTGAAAGAACAGAGGAGGACACATAGAATACTGAAGACTTTTAGCTATAGATGGAGAACAATAATATAGTATATGGCACAGTGTAGTGTCTTTCACACTTTAATCTGTAAATGTCACGGGTAAGCCTACTCCAATTCTGCAATTCATGTGGTCAGCAATCTAGCAAGCTGTACATCACTAAGACAATGTTGTAGAAGTGTAATGCTAAATTGGTGTACAGGGCTCTTAAGGTTAAATCAGTTCTTAGCCAAATGAACATACTTTTTTACTCTTTCACTGTCTCTTTTTATCACACCCACCTCTTAATGTGGTCCTCTCCCACTCATTAATCTTCAACCCTTCAACCTCGTCTTTGATTTAGTATTCTGCTCCCTAAACCCCATCCTCCTTCCTGTTTCCACGCTGTTGTTTTTCCCCTTCCATTTTTTCCCCCCCAGTGTCCACTAATTGTCTTCTTCTTTCATCCCCACTTTTCTGTCTGTCTCTCTCCTGTCTCAGATTCAGGTAATCAGCTTTGTCACAGAGCAGAACTGGGACTCGCTGGAGGTGTTCGACGGAGGAGACAACACTGACACCATGCTTGGCAGCTTCTCAGGTACTGCTGTGCACATGTTTGCATTGTATGTGCGTCTGTGTTTGTGTGTGTGTGTTTATGCCTATTTTTTTTTTACACAGTTGGCAATGTAAAATAGCTCGATTAAATGTAGAGTACATAAATGCAGCTGGTGTAGTCATTGGACATTTTTCAAAATTCCAAACTGTTTAAGCTTTTCCTGGCAAAATCTTTCTTACATTTCTACAAAGGTTAGCCTTTTTCTGTTTGGAGTTGTTAGTGAGTATTTGTTTACAATATCAGTGTTACTCTCCTCCATAGTGCAGATACAGCAACAGGGAATTGTGCTTTTGTTTGTGCTTGGAACCAAACCAAAAGTAAATGTTAGATGTACCCTGAAGTAAAGAGATGAAAGTGAAATGCCAAGCTCCCAAATTTGAGTTATTAAACGAGCATTTTTAAGGTCTTATCTGTAAAACATGTGATTGTGTTGTTTTCTTCTTTTTTTTTTTGGAAGGATTTATTTTTTCTCTTATTATTATCAGCGAATACAGATCCACACATTGGAAGAAACGAGTCCTTTTTGCTCCTTGTCTTGTTAGAGGCGAGGAGGTCACACTATAATGCATCTGCTTTCCTAAATCTCCTCATGCACTGATACACAATCATTCACGCATACACCTTTATCTGCATGCACACACAAACACACACTGACACACACACGCAGTTGAAATCGCCAAACTTTGAAAGAGCCTTTTGCCTGTAGCTCATACACTTAGTTATGGTCAACCTATGCTGGAGATAGCATTGCTAAACTCCACTATTAATCTTCTTCCCCAAGGCACCACGGTTCCAGCTCTCCTCAACAGCACCTCCAACCAACTCTACCTCCACTTTTTCTCTGATATAAGTGTGTCTGCTGCTGGATTCAGGTTGGAATATAAAAGTAAGTTAAAAAAAAATATGTGAAGTACCAACACCCCAAGAACAACTAGTAAATTAAATAGTAGTACATGTTATATCAAGACTTGCTGGTTCCGTTTTTCCTTCTTTTTCCAGAGGACGTTGATCCTACAATGTTGTGTTTGAATTATCTCCTTTGTGTTTCTGTAATTATTACATTTCTTTCCTTCCTTTTTTCCCCCTGCTGTCCTTTTTTCTTCCATTCTCCATCGCCTCAGCGGTGTCGCTAACCAGCTGTCCAGAACCTGTCGTTCCCATGAATGGCATCAAGGTTGGGGAGCGTCTTCAGATGAATAACGTGGTGTCTTTCCAATGTGAACCTGGATATACTCTGCAGGTAACATCTCTTACCTTCACATGCATTTCAGTCATAAAAGAACGTGAACTCACATTCATGGTTATCCTTTTCTGACCTTTTGTCAGTGTCTCTCTTGTCAGCTTTGCCTTTCTTCAGTTGTGATCCTTTTACACAGTAGTTCATAAAGCAGAATGTCCGAGAAAATAAACTATCAGGGCTTTCCATATATTGTTGTATCCATTCAAATACACTTCAGCCTATAATTGATAGGTTGTGGTGGTTTGCTGTAATGTCAGAATCCTGGACAGACTCCAGTGAATCTGCTGTCATCTAAGCTTAAGGAAAAGGTGATATCCGTGATGCAGCAACTCACACAGATTCTGTTTAAAAGTTCCCACTCCATAATGAATAGGTCTATCAGCGTTGTTCTCACCAAGTTCCAGTTCCTGTCCTAATCTAGAAATGCTAAACTGGATCCATGTAATCTTCTTTGTAACTTCTTTTGCTTTGCATTAGTCCAACTTCAGTGGTGGTGTGGTGGCAAAACCAGATTTTAAAAAGAAAGGTTTAGAGGAATGATGCCAATACTGTTTCTCTCTGGTTAGTCAAAATAATTATGATCATAATCATAACCTCCATTAAAGATGTCCAGACGTATTACTTGAAGCAAATTTCTGAAGACCGTTTCCTCTGGGTAATTAAATAATAGTGTCTGTTACTTCTCGTTATTGCCGTTAACACGCAATCATGCAAATTACAAGAACATAGCTGTTTTTCATATTATTACATAGCACTAATAATTTGGAATTTGGCAAAATTGGAGAGAATTCTGTAAATGCACCCAGCTATAAATGAAGTCACTAAAAATATAGTCAACATTAAATACAGCTGCACTGCACCAGGGCTCACTTTGACATTGTTGTTTACCTACATGTACTTGATGCTTAGATACTAGAAATATGTATTAGTATCAGTAGACAGTAGAGTGGATGGAATTAAAACATCATCCCTTGAGCTTGAATATGTCTGAAGTTGTAATCAGTAGCAGTCCTTGATCAGTGAGACATGTGAAAGAGTATATATTATACCAGTTCAAATGACTTCACTAGCATGTTGTCTTGGTATCCTCATTACAGTGGGTTCAAGGCTTCTTCTGATTATGACTATAAACACATTTTCAGAAGGGTCAGCTGAGTCATTCCTTTATGTTCTAACATCAGAGATATTATTATAAATTACTATAAATTGTTTAATCTTTATAGCTTTGAAAAGCCAGTGCAGCCCTTTTGAAAAAAAAGAAAGAAAACAAAAAAGACTTGTTTTTATTGCCTATTTTGACAGGGCAGCAAAAACATGTGTGCTTCTCTGTAATTGTTCCCTCTCTGTTTCTCCCTCTGTATGATCATTTGAATATGCTTGTGATGCTCCCTCTCTATTGTTCTCTGTCACTTCAGATGGATTTAGTCATTTAGTCTCCACATGAAGTCATGTGGAGACAGGCAGCAGGTTCAAATAATTGGAGCAACAAATGAGTGACAGTGGGTAGTGCATATTAATTCATAGCCTCCTCTCTGTTGCACTTTTGTCTTTGTGTGTGTGTGTGTGCACATGTTGGCGCATGGGTAACGCTTGAAGGGGAACTCGCATATCACATGTATGCCTGGGACCGTCAGACGATGGAACTACCCACCTCCTCTCTGCATCGGTAAAAATACCTTCTTTTCCCTCAGATGCTTCCATTTCTCCCCCTCTTCTTGCTTTCATTCGACTGTGTGACTGTTTTTCTTTCTCTCTCTCTCTCTCTCTCTCTCTCTCTCTCTCTCTCTCTCTCTCTCTCTCTCTCTCTCCCCAACTGAAAGACTTGCATTGAATTGCTTTATACTATATAAAAGTTATCCATGAAAGTAGAATTTGATGAGTATAGTACCACGTGCCGTAGGAGACAAAGCTGCATGTATCCCCTCTATATGGTTTTACAGTTCACATAGAGATATACTTTGTGAGATGTGCAGTAAAGGTTATTCTCCTGAGTTGGTGCCTGTGCTTGAGTTTTTGAGAGATTGTGTAATTTTGAAAATAATTTGGTATTTCAAGTGGCTTGAAAGCTTAGTGAACACACTGAATAAAACAACATTAAGTTCCTTCTCTATCCCTTCCTCCTGCCTGTGAGAGCACCTTGATAAACGGGTTCCACTTATTGGAACAACCTACTATTGCCTAATTAGTTCCATCTCAGACCATGATTGGTTGAAGTCGAGGGAACATTCATTGTGTTGGCATCAGCAGTTTCTTGATTACCTCAGGCTTCTGCTGCTACAGGATAACATTTAACCCCTCACTTATTCCCTATAGAAAAACAATGAGGTACAGCACCTTGGTTTTCTCTGTGGAGTGTATATAGGCCGTTTGTCCTATTTATTTCTTAATCTTCTTCCCTGTGTTTGTCTTTTTTCCCTTCCATAATCTCTGTCTTTCTGTTTTTTTGTTGTTTTTTTTCCCTTGAATCAGCTAATTCTTTTCAGCATCCTTTCATCTTTTATAATTTTGGTGTTGGGATCTCTTGCTCTTTTCATCTTTTCTTGATCCATTCATCTCTTTTACTCAGTACTTCCATACTTTTTTTTTCATCTCACCCTTTTCTTAGCTGTTTTGAGTCTTAAGTACTGGATTTCCGTCAGGAAAACATTGAACCATCAGTGGTTTAAGATGAAAGGAGAGGGCCTAACAAGCAGTAAGATAGAAAGTATACGCTTCACATATATCTCAAGTAAAAAGGAAAGTGCCTCAGACTTCTTTCATACATTTTTAATAGCTTTTTTTCTGGTCTCTCGTCAGACATAATGCAGTTTACATTGATAATCGTGGCTGCTTGACATCTCACAATTTTGAGTAATTTTTGAAATACGGGTCCTTAATTTCAAACACAGGTACTTGAAAGTAGTCTTCTCTCTTCTAGTCAACAACTGTTGATTAGTCTATCTGAAATGACATTTTTAATGTCCAATTAGCAAGCTAGCTAATTAAGCCAATGTTACCTACTTGAGTTTGTTCAAAATGCAAACCTCATCTGATTTTTTAAATATTTCCTGCTAAACTCAGTCTTTAATATGCATGATATCATACTAAATGATATCATGCAAAGGTTAAATCTGCATGTCTCAGTCAAAGAGTCAGTGTCTTTACCACTTGATGATCCATGGAGATGAGGAAAATTAAGAAGATTAAATCTGTTCTTGGTTTGCAGTATAAAGCCAAGTCTTAGTATTATGAGTCTGACTATGAACAATGCTAGATAAGAATAAGGGTTATGCTACATTTACTTTTCCTGAGTGAGGAAAATGGCAAATGTAAAGCTAACCTGGGTATTATTGGTCAGTTGTGTTAACCTCCTCAGATATAATAAAGAGCAGGGTTATGATTCAGGCCCAAAATCACTAAATACGAGTTTCATATCATATACACAGTGTTTTTTTACATTCAAAGTCACCATGTATTTTCTACTAGCACTGTAGTAGTTGAAAGGTGTCCACTCCCACTTCAACTAAACAAAGAACTGAAATAAACCATGACTGTGACATTTTAATTTGGGAGAAGCACTGTTTGCCCATGCTAATGAAATGCTTTGTCTGCCCTCTGCTAGCTCAATGCGGTGGAATCCAGGAGGAGATGGAGGGCATGATTCTCAGTCCCGGTTTCCCCGGCAACTACCCTAGCAACAGCGACTGTACCTGGAGAATCTACCTGCCAGTCGGTTACGGTGAGCACGAAAGGCTCACAGCATACCACACGTTGGCATTTCCACACTCAACAACTTTTTTTAACTATAAAACTCATGGGGCTTGATTGTAGACTGACATGATATGTTTATTGTTGTAGATGCATATAGTAAAACTGATTAAAATTTGAGGACCCTATGCTGTACACATTTCAATTATGTCTTGGTAGTTCTTCAGGAAGATTTCAGTATTTCTTATTTAATTTGCTTTTCTACAGTAAGTATCAAATAATTCAGATAAGCATCAAACATTGAACACATTTGTTTGTTTGTTTTTCTTCATTTGGCAGGAGCCCACATTCAGTTCCTCAACTTCTCCACCGAGGCCAACCATGATTTCCTAGAAATACGCAATGGACCCCTAGATACGAGTGCCGTGATTGGCCGATTTAGTGGCCAGGATATACCGTCCTCCCTTCTCACCACCTCCCATGAGACTACAGTCTATTTCCATAGTGATCATTCGCAAAACAAACCGGGGTTCAGGTTTGAGTACCAGGGTAAGAGAACAAACACAATGATGTTTAAGAAACTGTACTTAAAGCTAGCTAGCTAACTGAGCTAGCTGAAACTGAGTCGATAGAAATGAAGGTCACAGAGATGAATTATGACATGCTAAAGCAAAATGATAAATGCATGTATATCCATAAAATTACAAAATTAGCCTTGAGAACTGATTGTGTCAAACTAAATAATCCACAGAACTCATAAACTCCTTAAATCTATAAACTCTATCTATATGAAACTGTTGATTACTTAAAAGATTCCTTCACCATGTTCCAATAAAAGGCTTCATTGCATACCCCATGTCTACAAATGCAACAGGCACACAAAGTTTGTATTTTGGGATTCAACAAATGAGCCGGCAAATCGAAAGGTAGCATTGTGCATTTACATAATTATGTGTACATTAGCATATAAATCAAACATTATATTTGCAAATACCCCCCTTTTGCTGTATTTGCATGAGTTATCTCCCACAAAGGGAAGCTGTGATCCATAGAAATCAATTTCTTTAGTCATATTTATATCCCGGCTCTTCAAGGCTCACTGCCTGCTCCACTTTTGTATCCGAAAGAAGAAGAAAAAAAAAAGAATTATTTACCCACACTACTTCTGATGACTGCATCACACTCCTCCGGCACAAGTCAAACCCGCCTCTGGCATTTTTTTCCCACTCTGAAAACTCCTAACTGAGGAGGAGGAGGGGGAGGAGGATGAGGAGGAGAGAGTGGGAGTTTGAAAACAAGGAGGAAGAACAACAGAAAGATGAGGAAAGGGAATTAAAGATTATATAAAATAGACAACAGAGGAAGCTCCACTATCCCATTGACGTTGTCTGCAAAGTATTCACACATTTAGACAAATCAGCGGTGGTTGTATAAATTGATTTTTAGCTTCGGGCAGTAACAAAGAATCAGAAATAGTCAAATGGTGAGCATCTGTAGGTCCCCACAGTGATCATCAAACCAATACTTTAGGCATTAACAAACAATAACTGGTCTGTTCTCTTTGATCATGAGATTTACAAAATTACAATATGTTCTCATTTTTAGCTCTGCTTTGTGGGTCAGGGAGGATTATAAGAATTTCTAGATAATTATCTCTTTTTAACTGTTTGACTTTTACTTTAGAATATAACTTTTTTTTGTCTTTTAAAATACAGCTGAATAAGTCGACTGATTGAACTGACTGATGCATGTGCCGTTCTCTCATCCTCAGCTTATGAACTACAGGAGTGCCCTGATCCAGAACCGTTCCGCTACGGAGTAGTGGTGGGTGCTGGTTTCAATGTGGGACAGTCTATATCCTTTGAGTGCCTGCCTGGGTATCAGCTAGTGGGATATTCCATCCTCACCTGTGAGCATGGCACGACACGCAACTGGGATCAACCTTTCCCTCGCTGTGAAGGTAAGAGATGAGATTTGTCCTGTCAATAACAAAATAATGTGCACATTTCACTTTTAACTGTCCGCTTCATGAATGCAAAACCAAAGTAATAACATGATAACTTCCTGTTTAGAATGCACTGAACTATTTCACCATTAATGCAAAGTGCAGCTATTGAAATAATGATTATCTATTATGAATTATGCAATTAAAGTGAATTATCACCCCCCATTAATGAAACAAAGTACTCTTCAATGAAAATCAATACTGCACTAAAGAGGAATGGAGACAAATAAAAGATGAATAAAACAGGGGCTAAATTGAAAATAAAAGTAATGGGCGCTCTTTCTTTCGCCTCGTCCTTGACCCACATTCTCACACTCCAGCTGTCGATTATCCAATAAGGCAGGCAAAATTACACAGGGAGGTGATGGCCGTAACACTAGAACTTTGAATGAGCGCGCAGGGAGATAAATTGGAGTGAGAGAAGGAGCAACAGAGTGAAAAGGAGATAGAGTTTATTCTCTCACAGCCACTTGCTTTTGTATAGGCCTAGCCTTTTCAATATTCACGTCAAGTTTGAAGCTAACAGATTATTGCCAGAGACCTGCTAGGAAATTATACCTGTGTGTGTGTGTGTGTGTGTGTGTGTGTGTGTGTGTGTGTGTGTGTGTGTGTGTTTTGTATATGTACAAGAGGATATACAGTACACAATATAGAAATACATCTGAACAATAATCATATTTCAGCGTCTCATTTCCAAGTACCATGTACTTTGAGGCACCCTGCTGCACTGATGCAATATGTGTTGATATACACTATTAAATATACTGAAGCACGCACTGTAGCAGTGTAATAGTATGTAATATGTACAACATTGCACTAGTGGAAAACTGTCTTACATGACATTTCGGAGAACAGGCAAAGGCATATATTTGATAATGTTTGCCACTGTGTTATTCATAGTATGTGGAAATCCATCGATGCAGGTTTGTGTGCATGTATGTGTGCTATGATGTGTATTAGCCATCCACAATGACCAGGAAGAGGCAGCCTGACACTCCTGACTGTGAATGTAATTGAATTGGCTTTATGCAGTGACCTGGTGTGAAGGGGTAATACAGAAGGAGCTCAAGAGAATAAAGATTATTTGATCTAAATGGGGAAACATAGGTGAAGACATGCACATCACTGTCTGACTGATTTCCATTTTAGAGTGAAACTGTTTGTTTTCTTTTAGAGATTTCAGACCATTGAATACCATTGTTACAGACAAAACAACATTTATTTGACCTTTACTTGACCCAGGTTAGATCAGTAAAAGCTGCCCTTGAGTCTCTGTGTCACTCCACTATTTGCTTAGATTTTCTCTCAGAGCAGTGAGAGGCGCTAGTACATAGACGTTTGTTACTTTGCCTCCAGTGACTTGGCTTTGCATTATAAAGGTAACACAACTGTGTTGTAACTGCTCTCTGCCTGTTATGTTGTTTGCACTTATCCCTGCCTTTAACCTTCACTCTGTGTCATTTATGTCTCTTCATCATTCCTCTTTCATTTCCTTCCTATGTATTTATATACTGTTTATTGGACTGCTTGTATATCATAACAAATTGTTTTGATCGGTTTTATATGCATATGGAATGCTGGGGATGAAATACTCTTCAGTTTATTGCTTTCTGTGTAAAAGTGAAGGGTGTAAGTTAGAAATTCGTGACGACTTAAATTGAAATGGTGTCTCGGGGTGCCAAGAAAAAAAGAACAAGAAAAAAAATGTATGTTATAATTATAAAATGGCAGATGTATTTTAAAAAATCCAGGCATTTAGATATTTACATTGACATGAGGAATTTCAGGAGATTAAGTCCTTAGTAAGTGAAATTAATGAATGTAGACAAACACTGTGCTATAATGTATGGAGAAAGGATTTCAGAATGTGAAGGGTTAAGTTTTCCCAGAAGTAATCCCATTTTATTTATTTTTTTGTTGGTTTGTTTTGTATTTAGAAACAATTGCAGAGCTGTTTCAAATGTTCTGTTCCCACCCAACCCTTCAAGCAAACCCACACTCTTTCACACATATAAGACTTAAGTAGCTTTCCAGTCGATGGCGTCAGCCAGAGGTGCAACTCCATAGAGTCCAGGGTTTAATCAATTGGTCTGATCAATAGCTCATTTAACAGGTGAGCCATCAGCAGAGGGCCCACTCAACCACAGGGCTAAAGCAGGTAGCTGTATAACATGAACACACACAAACTGAGGGAGAAACAGTGATGATACATGCAATCTCTGCTTTGGGAGCGATCGTATACCCATAGGCATCTGAGGGTGTGTCGTTAAGCCGAACGCCCCGTCAGAGTTACTTGAGATGTCTGCTCAACTGTGATTACCGCTCCTTCCTGGTTTTCCTGCTCCGCTACAGTGAAGATGGGGTTTCTCTGAGGGCACCAGCGGGAATGTTTAGGCTTAGTAATTGTAAACTCGGTTAGACCCTCCATGAGTTCCTGAAGAATGTTTGAAATGTAGTTACAGTCTCACTACATGCAAATTTGAGGCCATGTGCAAAGATGTGTGAGTGTATGTCTCTGTGTTTCTGTAGGATATCGAGACCCACTAGAGGTTCTGAGGTTCTGTCATTGTCACCTCTGACATACAGTACACATGCTGTCGTAACCTTTCCTTTCACTCAAACACACACAAGTTTACACACCCATGAATATCCTCTCCTTATACCATCCAAATACATATACACACACACACACACACCTCCAAAGCCCAGTCCACACTAACCCCTCGCCTCATCTCCGCACACTCTTTTCACCCCCAATGGGAAAGGGTTGAGGCCTTATCTTAGCAAAACACTCCATCCAAGTCCCCACTTGCTAACAGGCTTTACTGGCTAATCTTTAGCTCAGACAAGCGCCTGGGCACTAGACGAAGAGCGAAGGAGAAGGGGGGTCAGACACTGAGAAGGGAAGCAGAAGAATAGAGTGATGAAAAATCCCCTTTTTCCATCAATGGCGTTGGAATTATGCATCTTTCCTGTTGAGTTCCTGGCCCACTGCTATATATATATGTACTCTGCCTCTTATTTTACCTTCCACCTGTCCTCCTCTCAGTGCCATGTGGTGGAAACATCACCTCAGACAATGGGACCATCTTCTCTCCGGGTTATCCAGAGGAGTACCCTAGCTCAGCTGACTGCTCCTGGCTGATCACTGTGGCTCCTGGCTTCGGCATCAAACTGAACTTCACCCTGCTTCAGGTTCATGGGCCACACGACTTCATCACTGTCTGGTAAGAAATGACTTCTACAGGCTGCACATGGAAATTGCTCTTGTAAAAACAACGTGTATAATTTACATCGTCCAGTTCTCTTGTAAGCTGAAATTCTATTGTTATAGATCTATAATATAACATATCATACTCTGTTCTCAAGTGTCGTCTTAGATCTTACCATGTTCATTTATTGCTTTGCTATTCCATTTTTTTCTTTATCACCTCTAATCCTTTCTTCCAATTCCTTATCACCCACTCTTGGTTCTCCACCTGTTTTGCCATCAGCCTTTTTTCTCCCATATCTATAACATTATGTTGCTTGACAAAACTGAGTCATCTCTAATTCCTCTGCCCCTGTGGTTTCATTCACAGTCATCTTTATGTGACTCAATATCTTGCTGTTTCTTTTTATCTCTGTTTTGTCTCATGTCATTGTTGCTCTTCGTATTTCCACCGCTCACTCCCTATTTGCCCGCATTCATTCCTTTCAATACATCAACACAAGGATTTTTTTTTTTAAAGGTTTTTTGATATATTCAGAGCTTTAGCAAATTGAAGAAAAACTTAAATGGCAAACTGTGTAGCAAGCTTCTGACCATTATAGATATATATGTGGGGTTTGGCATTCTGTGAGCAATTATAGTGACAGGAAAATTAGTTAGTTGAATTAGTATTAATATTATGTTTATGTTTTATTTAGATGATTTATCATTTATATTATATCTCCTGAATACCAAACACTAACATGTAAAAAAAAATGCATCTAGTTACAGAGGGACCAATCAGAGCCTTTGGTGAAATATAGATCATCTTCTTCAAAGATGTGTGTGAGAGAGAGAAAAGGAGATTGGCTGGTGGAAATGTGTGTGAGCTCTGTTTTTTTTTTTTTTTTGTTTTTTTTTTTGCATGTTTGTGCCAGGGCGCTTCAAGTGATGCGAGGTGTATGTCTTTTTGCCTGACTGAATATCAGAGGGCAAAGCTTTCTTTCATCACCTCCATAATGCACGACTGGGCCCTCCTATATGTGTGACCAAAGACAGAATTTTGCATGCATGACGGTTGCCAGTCCCAGTTGATCCCCTCTCCCCGAGGCAGGCTCCAAAGAGATCCGACTGCCAGCCAACCTGGCAACTTGACCACCACATGAAAAGTCCACATGGCGTGGGGTGACATCTATGTTTTGCACAAGATATAATAAAACGCACAACCACATACTGATTGAGCTACTTATAGAAACATTTATTTGTGAAGATTTTTAGTCTGGAGAGTTTATCTCATCAAGTCGACAAGGCTAAAGTAAGCCAAAATGTCTACTTTCTGTCTTATTGTTGCTCTTCTGTAAACAGTCCCCACTGTGTTGATCTTTCCCAACAAGCTCCCGCAGAGCCAAGATGGGGACTATCATGTTCCCCAGTTTCCAGTTACCACCTCTGTGTATCTATCCACTGAACTACTGAGCCAAGGAAATGGGCCCTGTAATGGCGGCTTGGCCAGAGTGCTGTCAGGCAGCAGTCCCTAGCCAGCCGTTTCCAGAGCTGCTTGTAATCTCCCATGCCCAGTCTGACAGCCAAAGACAGATGGTTTTTAAGCTGAATGGTTGTGGCAGGAATCTGGGAGCTGGCTTAATCGGCCATGCCCACGCCAGGGGACTGCCAAGGCTGGGCCATGGCTTCCAGAGACACTCCCATTGGATGGCAGTTAGCAGGAACAGTGCAATCCAAACCTGTCTTTCCACGCTTATCTGTAATTTTTACCTTATTTCAGAATAATCATCCAGAGCAGCCCAGAGTAATTGCTTTGGTTATGATGAAGTGAGAGCAGCTTGGTTATACTCTGCTGCTGGAAGCTACTTGACAAAAATCTGGCATGTGGCTTTCTTTGGTTTCCACAGATATGCGTCACTGAGCCTCAAAGTGCTTTATGGTTAGAGAGCGAGGAGGCTACTGAGAGAAAATCCCAGTGCTTAATTACTATCACTTTATCTCCATTGTTTTGTTACATTTGAAGTTTTAGTTGACTTATGACTTTTGTTTTCTCTTTAGGGATGGTCCACAGGAAACTGCAAGGAAACTGGGAGTGTTCACTGATGGAGAGCCCAATGAGCCACCCAGTAGCACATCCAATCAGGTGCTGATACGTTTCCGTAGCAACACAGAGAAGGGTGGATTGTTCCGTATCGGTTATCAAGGTATGTAAACTCATCCAATGTGTTTCTTTATTTCCATTATTTATCATTTTACATGCTTACATCTAACTCCTTGTGTGTGTTTGGTTTCTCTGAATAAAGCTTACAGGCTGCAGTACTGCTTGCCTCCTCCTATCATCCCTAATGCAGAGATCCTGATGGCCAGTAAAGAGTTTAAAATCGGTAGGTGGAAATGCTGCTCACAAAGAAGTCTACTTACGCACATGCAACCACATAGACAATAACGACTCTCTAGTTATAAGTGACTTTTTCGTATTAGATGGTGGTCCCATCCTGACCTGCCAAAATAAAGCACTCTGAAGAGTTAAGCCCACTGTCAGTTCACTTTCTTTTTTTGACAGTTTTCATTGCCCCACGTATGCCCCATACTGAATACATATCCCATAAGGCAATGGTACTAAATACAGACTCAAGCCAAACTGTATCACCTAGGGAATTTTGAGGCAGAAAACCAGAAAGCCAGAGGGATTTGGGGCAGGTGCTCTCATTCTCCCCTATAAAAGACAATGGAGATGATCTATTTATTTGTTTGCGTACCTCTTTAACTGTTTATTATTCAGAGAGACAAAGGCAGCAGCTGTGACATAGTGTTTCATCTATAGGGTCCCCAGAGGGGATTTATTTTGGTGCTTCTTTCACTGAGACACTCAATTGATCACGATTACTCCTATGTCCTACAGTATAAATACTCTGGGTTAAGACCATTGATTGCTAATGAAGACATTTTTGCTAGCATCAGTCTTTTAGATTGTTGCTTCCATCTTTACTTGTGAGCCTGCTCTAACACTCACTGCACACATCCCTCCTCCTTCTCTCTCTGTTCAGGTGATATAGTGCGCTACAGATGTTTTCCAGGCTACCAGTTAAGTGGAAACAGTATCCAGACCTGCCAGTTAGGGACACACTTGGAGTTCGAGGGGCCTCCACCCTCATGTGATGGTGAGTGTGTGCCTGAGGCATGACAACATCATGAAGCACCAATGTTATATCTCTGTATAGTCTAAGATTCAGAGGGATAGTACTTGAATTTGATTTCAAAACCATTTTTGTATCTTTTATAGAATATATAGTGTTTTAATGTTTTATTTTTTCTCGCATGCTCTGTCTATGGTTATTGGCGCCTATTAATTACAAAGGCATATTCAAACTCTGGGTGAAGGTTTTAAAATGTCTACTGGTTCATTAGTTCAATTAATCAATTAAACTAAACCACAGCAGTGAGTACTGGTGTTTTTGCATCTTTTAACTTAATTAAATAGGAATTGTGTATTCCAAGAAATGTACTTAAACACTAATAGGAAGCTGCTACATATATTTAATTTGGTGCTGAACACCAACATATTTACATGGATATCATGATAACAGAATCATAATTTTCAGTAGAGTTTTAACACACCAAGAGAAAAAAGACATCTAAACTTTGGTGGACAAAAGTAAATGTGAATAGCGGAACATGGGCTAAAAATGCACATTTTAAGAGCTCTTGCATCTCTTATTATTCTTAACACACAGCATTATTTGTCATTCAAAACGATGTATAGATAGATGGTGTCTTATGCCTTGTTTAGTTGAGATCTAGATCATGACTCAAACTCAACTGAAGTCCATTTTGAACTGATCCCGGGTAATATGATGGTGCAGATCCAGAGTATTCCTGTGGATCTGTATCACTTCTAAAGCTCAATTGGAAAGGAGACATTAGTTGGTCAAATAGCAGAAAACACAAGCAAAGCATAGAGCACCAGTATAGAAAACAATAAGTGGAGTTGTTAAAGATTATTGCATTACATTTAATTGTTCTACATGCTCAGAAGCTTTGGAAAAAGAATAGCTACTTCCTCTCTAAAAATGCAACACAAAAAGAAAAAAAAAACTTCATTCTTTACAGAATAGGTCTCCTGGGATGCATCACCTCATTTTAGGGTCCTGTCATGTCTTGATGTTTTTCAAACATATCACAACGCAGGTAAAACACTGTCTTCATCTGCCAAAAGGGATATGTGAGTTTATTTTCTGCAAGGTTATACATTAGGAAGCTAGTACCATTTTGCTCCAATCACAGATTCATGCACTTTTTCCAGTTTTGCTTTATTTCTTGCTCCCATGGGTTCTCTTCCTGCCTGTAGTCATGGAGCAGCAGCCACATATCAGTTTGGTAGCACTTTCCATCTCTGTAGATGATACTTGGCTCCCATGAGGCAGGGGGTGGCTGCTGCGTCGCTCTCTACATGCTGAGATGCTGCCTACATGCCGCCTCCCAGAGGACACAATGACTGCGCTGTTCATAACACATCATACCATCATAATACTGTATGTTGTGTGCAACACTTTTCCTCTGGGCGAGAGGCTGGGTGCATAGAAGGGTCCCCTCTGTTTCTCCCTGCTCTGAAATTTTATGAAAGCATATATCTCATTCTGTTGCTCGCTTTATTATTATATATTATTTCTTTCTTTATTCTTTATATTATTTTTTCCACCTTTTGTCCTAGTCATTGTGTCACTCACTTTGTTTTTGGGTTACGTGGAGGACGAGGGGAAGTAGGCAAAATTTGATAAATGCAAATAATTTGGACTCCTAAATAGGAAAGATATGCAAATGCTCTCAGCATGGGTTGAGGGAGGAAGGAGATTTAAAAGAGTTAAGCGAAAGAAAGAGGGCAATGAAAGGGGAACAGTAGCTATGTATAGGCTAATAATGAAGACGAAGAACAAAGTACCCAGAACACCCAGAACAGAGACTGGAAGTATCTAAATCCGAGTGAGAAAAGAAATGAGAGTGGTAAAGCTAGTCATTGCCTGCTCACTCTTTATTGCACCTGTAGACATTTGCAGCTGAAATATGTTGCAGAGTGAAAGCGTCCACTGCCATTGCCTGTTTTTAAAAAAAAAAATGTTTTTCTCTCGCAGTGTGCTGTGTATTTCAGCTGCACATAACTACATGGCAATTGTGCCCTGTTAATCCCCTTGTGCTGAGAGACGCATTCTACCTGGGACAAACAGTTCCAGGATATTCCTCCTTCCTGCAAAGTGTCACTTTGTCTGCATAAACACACACCAGGGTGATGGAGAGAAGAGCCACAGATAACTAAAGCTAAAGGGGTGAGGTGTTGAGTGACAGGTGAGAGTTGAGAGTTGAGAGAGTAAGAAAAGAAACCAATGTGAAGGAAGAGAAAGAGATGATTGGAGAGAGGAGAGTCAAAGATGAATAGATAGGTATAGAACAGTTTGAGATCATTGAGAATAAGAAGGGTTCTTGGGGGGGGGGGGGAATCAAAATCAGGCTAGAAAGGATGGAGGTGAGACTGCTAAATGAGCAGAAGGATGGCAAGTAAGTGAGAGTAGGACAGGAGTTAAAAGGCGAGGCGAGAGAGTGAGAGAGAGACAGGGAGAGACTTAGTTGGAGGGCAGTGAAGAGACGAAGTGCACAGCTCATTGAAATGCAGGGGACATGCCGGCTGCAGCTGCACCTATCAAATCACCACTTCTAGCTCTGACAAGCACAGCCCTCCCTGCACTTCTAGCTGCCCCCCCTCCCCCCACACACACACATGCACACTCCCACATCGCGCACCCGTACATATTTACACGAGCGCACATCCACACTAGGCCTGACATGTGTCCGGGTTACAAAAGCCACAGATGTTATCGTTGCGATGGTCTTCCACAGAGCAGCACTGGGACCTATAGCACGTTCTGCAGTGTTGCTTGCCCCTTAGCGCCAGTATCCTCTCTCATCCTCTGCATTCTCTCTCTGTCTGCATCCCCCTCCTTCCTCACTCGCCTCCCCTGACTCACCAGCGTCAGACTTCAGTTCTTACGTAACATATGTACTCTTTATTCCCCATTGTCTTTTTTTTTTTGTCCTTTTCTGGAGCTGGTTTAAATCACAATGCAGTCTATTCTCACAAACTTTTTTACATATATTTGTAAGGCTCCATCAATCTGCAGATTTGTCTTTCTCCATTTCTGTTTACCTCCCAAAACTGACAGATAATTAAAGCTACTACCGTGCACACATAAACACAGAGACACACACACTTTTGTCTTATTTTCAGTCCAGAGAGCTGTTGCCAGTTATGAATGGCTTTATCATCTCTTATTTTGCCTGCCATTGGAGTGACCAGTTGGTTTGTACACTATTAGATTTGCCTGATGTTAGATTAAATTGGGTTGTATTGGATCCACAGTCCTTAACTGCATCTGCTGTCTGCTAAGACCACAGGGAGCCCCAGCATCTCTCTCTCTCTCTCTCTCTCTCTCTCTCTCTCTCTCTCTCTCTCTCTCTATCTCTCTTTCTCACACACACACACACACAAAGCAACATCATCTGTACAAAGTGTTGCTTGAATTCATTAATGAAAGACAATGAGCTCTGATGATCCAAAATCCCTGTGTTTATCCCCCAGACAGATTTCTAGTTAAAACCTGCATAAGCACCCATCACATTAGTTTCCCAGCTAGCTAGCTTTCTTCATCCCACTCGGTCCCTTTGCCTCCCTCACCTCTCTCTATCTCTCTCTCTCCCGAGCTCCTTTTTGTTTCCTAGATTTTTTTTTTCTGCCCCTGCCCCTTTCTTTTAGTCCCACAGAAAGGATTATAGCTACTCCCCCCTCCTCCCCCATATCTTCATTGTCATCCATGACTTCTCAGAGTAGTTATGTCCTGATCCATGCTAATGCTTATATAGTGGCCCATCCCCTTCCATCAGCTCGTTATCGCTCCTCGGTTTATGCTAATTAAATATCAACATGAGTAAAAGCAGCTCAACAGCACTGCAGCACTACAAGCTGATATATTGTGGATTTATGCATCCGTGTTTCCATAATTGCACGCAGGAATGTGCATATGGCAGAATGTAAACAAATACATTATTTGGGGTATGCACAGACAATGCGCTTTGTACAGAAGCAAGAAGCATCCACATTTTAGAAAGTAACATCCACGCCTCCTCGCCCTCCCCTGACGTGTCATCATATTGACACAATTAAGCACAAACAACACACCACTTCCTCTCAGAGTTATAACTCCTCGCTACAACCAGCAGAATTCACTCAGAATTCACTTTTCGTATCTGTCAAATACAGGTGACAGATATAGAATATAATGTATGGATGCAGGTGTGTGTGCATCTGTGTTTGTCTGCACAGAAGCTGCAGCATACCATGAACGGTTTATACGCAGGGAGAGAAGGGATATCTCACAGATTGCTACGCCTGCTACCAGTTTATTCCATTCCTCGTCTCATTAAAGTGAAATTTCATTTTGAGCCTTATCAGCATTGATCTCACCTTGTGTGTTGAAGCTGTGTTTTTTTTTTTCTCCAGCTGTCAGATTTGTCCCCTAATACCCTTTTGTTTACAGCCAAACAGAGTGATGCTTCATTTCAAAGTGGATTAGTTTAATAAGTAGCAGCCTATAGATAAGAGCCCCTGCCTGTCTCTTTTCATCGGCTCCAAGACAAGCTGAAGGCAGTTTTGAAGACACGTTGAGGCTTTCTGAAAGGTCACTGACAACACACATCTCATCCTCAGAGAATTGATCGTTTAATGAACTTCACTGTTAGATTTTATATGCTACTTCCAGGCGCAATCAGTTTCACTATCAGTGATGGATTTAAGCCTTTTGACTCACATCCACTGAGGTGCTTGGGGTTATAAATAATTTCACAGACTCTGTGAATGTCTTCTTGGAATGTAGGATCAGTAGACATTTTTCATTAGTAGATGACTAAAGTACTTTGTAGATTTCTAATTTCCACATCATATGTAACATGTTTTTTGCATATATGTGTTATTGTTCATAATGGAGAAATTGCATGCTCTGAAATATTGCTCAAACAGCATACCTATTTGTAAAACTTGCTTTGAGTTTGCTCTTATATTCAAACACATTTTGCTCATACTGTATGCAACTGCTGTTTATTAACTTGTAGTAAATAATAGTTTGCGTGTGTTCTGTTGTGTTCCACTTTTGGTTACATTTGGCTGGGATTTGCAAGTAATACCAGTAAACAGAATGGCAGAAAGTTGTGGGAAAAGTATTTCAATTAAAAGTATGTTTAAAAAAAAAAAAAAAAAAAAGAGAAAGAAAGTTTAACCATATGCCATTCAGTGAGTGACAGCTTACCTGACATTATCTAAGATATCCTGAGGCAATAAATCCTACCTAGATTATAGCCAAGCAAGGTAAAACAAATCCTAAGTATTATTTGCAAATGCTATTTAACTCAGGCTGTCTGCCATATTATTATTTTTTTTTTCCTGCGGATTTAATAATCTCTTTCCTTATGAATATACAGACAGGAGGGTGAACAAGCCAAGACACACACACACACACACACTCACAATTGTGTACTGACACAAACACGCGGGCTTATCTCCATACACGTAAACACATTTATACACAAACGCACACTGTCCCATGAAGGAGGCGCTGCTGGAATGTGATTCAGAGCATTCAATATTTCACCACTGTAATGAAGGACCTGCAAGTGCCAAGTGCCTTACCCTGAGGCAGAACATGAGGCTATTCAAATGGCAGCTCACAACAGGGGCATTTACACTGCCGGCAACATTTTCCGCCACACTTGGTTGAGAAAAAAGCACACAGAAACATAATGCATATCGAGGCGAATAGCACCTGGTCACGTGCACTTTGAAGTCATTTTTAATCACATTAACTGCATCTTACAGTATTTTGCTGATTATTGCAAGGATTGTAAGTAAAGCCCCTGGCTGGTATGTAACAAGATAAATCTATGGTTTTTCTGTTAAGTTTTAAATGGTCTTTTGTTCATTTTAAAAGCAAGCTGTTAGGTTGAATTCCAGCAGAGACAGCATTTGTTGCTGTTAAGTACTAGAAAGCAAACATTTATAGCAAGAAGCAGTTTATTTACTCTGTTTATTGTATTTTATTAAGCTACATTACAATATCATTTAGCAATAACATCTTAGGCAAGCAAACAAAAACAAAAATAAATTCACATCTTTCTGCTCTGGAGCAAGCTGTTTCACAATCTACTTCTTCAGCAGTCGCCTTCAATCAGTGTGCAGCAAAAATAATAGGAAGGAAAAAAAACTTTAGGTTATTTACATAACCCCGGTTCTCTGAGTAATATGAGTGAGATGTCTCACTATGGGATGCACGCCTCGCTGCAGCCCTCAGAAGCATTTATCTCATTACGCCAATCCTGATTGGCTGGTGAACGTGTCCGTCCGCCACAGGTAGTCCCACCTACCTTAAATAGCTCATGCGGACGGCACCACCCTCATTCAAGATAAGCACCTCTTCTCACTCGCCCAAGCAAGAAGGGTAGTCTGGTGAGACATCTCACTCATATTACTCAGAGAACCGGGGTTATGTAAATAACCTAAAGTTCTCTTTCATAATATTTCGTTCGATGTCTCACTATGGGATATGGTTGCTCCCGTATTGCCAGACAAGCTTATCGAGCGTCCACCAACCCATAGGGAAAAATGTACTCTGTTCCAATCAGGACAGCAAAACCGCGCGTGCCACGCACGGAGCGGAGACGTCCAGCATATAAAAACGGACAAAAGTGAGAGGCGAGGACCAACTCGCTGCAGCACAGATGTCCTGAACAGAAACTCCCCTGAATAAGGCCCAGGATGCGGCCAAGCCCCGAGTCGAGTGTGCCCGCAGACCCGCAGGTGTCTGCAAACCCTGACTCGTATAAGCCAAAGCAATCGCCTCCACGACCCAGTGGGACAGGCGCTGCTTTGTGACAGGTTTCCCCTTATGAGGATTAGCCCAGGAGACAAACAGCTGATCGCTCCTCCTGAAACCCTTAGTCCTGTCCATGTAAGCGCGCACCGCACGGACTGGACATAACGCATGTGACCGCTGCTCTCCAGGTGAGGCAGCAAAGGCCACAAGGTCAATAGGAGAACATGAGCCCACTACCTTAGGCACAAAGGCCGGGTTGGGCTTCAAAATCATCCTCACATCCCCCGGGAAAAGCTGAGTGCATGATGGATGCACCGAAAGCGCATGGATGTCACTAACCCGTTTAGCCGAAGCCAGAGCCAGTAACAACACTGTCTTGAGAGACAGGTGTTTCAAGCCTGCTCCCCCCAGCGGCTCAAAAGGAGGACCCTTGAGCCCCTCCAGAACCACCGCCAGATCCCATGGTGGCACCATCGGTCTGGACACGGGGAGAAGCCTGCGCGCTCCCTTCATAAAACGGCAAACCAGCGGGTGCTGGCTCGCTGTTTGTTCCCTAAACCCCACGTGACAGGCAGCTATAGCTGCCAAGTACACTTTAACTGTGGAGAAGGCTTTTCGTTTGTCAATCAGGTCCTGTAAGAATGACAATATCACACCCACTGGACACTGAAAAGGAACATGGCCATTTCTGTGACACCAGTCCTCAAACACTCTCCACTTACAGTCATACAGAGACCTAGTGGAAGAGGCTCGAGCACTTTGTATAGTGGAAATCACACGCTGTGGGAGTCCCACAGCTGACAAATTGAACCACTCAGGGGCCAAACCCACAGCGCCAGGCGTTCTGGGTGCGGGTGGAAAACCGTCCCCCCCCCCTGCGATAACAGGTCCCTGCGCAGCGGGAGCTGCCAAGGTTGCGCGCACAGCAACCGATATATCTCCGCCAGCCAATGCATCGCAGGCCAATGCGGAGCTATCAGAATCAGCGCGTGGCCGTGGTCCCTCACTCTGGATAGAGTGGCGGGTATCAGGGCCAAGGGAGGGAACGCGTAAAGAAGCTCGTGCGGCCAGACGTGCGCTAGTGCGTCTATGCCGAGGGGAGCATCCAGGCTGCGCAGAGAGTAAAACAGCGCGCACTGCGCGTTTCCTCTTGACGCGAACAGATCCACCGCGGCCCGACCATAACGGGCCCATATCTGTTCCACAATCTCCGGGTGCAGAGTCCACTCCCCGTATACCGGCGCGCCCCTGGACAACAGGTCCGCGCCCGTGTTCAGAGCTCCCGGGACGTGCGTCGCCCTCAGGGAGAGGAGACGACCGCAGCTCCACAGGATCAGTCTGCGTGCCAGCATGTGCAACTGACGAGAGCGCAACCCCCCTTGGCGGTTGATGTACGCTACCGTCGTGGTATTGTCCGTCCTCACCAGGACATGATGGCCCATGAGAGACGGAAGGAAGTGTTTCAGGGAGAGGAACACCGCTGAAAGTTCCAGAAAATTTATGTGAGACCGCTGGAGGTCCACACTCCAGCGGCCCCTCACTGACCGGCCCTCGTGAATTCCGCCCCACCCTGTCAGGCTGGCGTCCGTAGTGATCACCTTCCTGGACAGGACAGAGCCCATGGGCACCCCGCGGGTCAGAAAAGACGGGGCTCGCCAGTGGCGCAGTGCCCTGACGCACCCCGGCGTAACCAACACTCTCCGTGCGCCATGACGCACGGGATCCAGCCCGCATGAGGCCACCCAGAGCTGGAATTCCCTCATGTGGAGGCGACCGAGACGAACCACGAGAATGGCTGACGCCATCAGTCCGAGTAATCGAAGACACAATCTGAATTGAACAGATTTGCCTGGATGGAAAAGCGCGAGACATGCTCTGAAAGCTCTCACTCGCTCCGCCGAGAGGCGCGCCGTGAAAATCACCGAGTCCAGGGATAATCCCAGAAAGATTATGTCCTGTGTCGGGCACAGCATGCTCTTTTCCGCGTTTATCACAAAACCCAGGTCTAATAGGTGCCGTGTGAGAATACGCGTATGCGCCATGGCCTCCTGCCTCGATTGTGCCAAAAGCAGCCAATCGTCCAGATATGTGGCCAAGCGAATGCCCTGCTGTCTCAGCGGGGCTATCGCCGCTTCCGTGCACCGGACGAACACCCTCGGGCTTAAAGACAGACCGAATGGGAGCACGCGGTACTCGTAGCATGTCCCCTGGAAAGCGAACCTCAGATACTTTCTGTGGGGAGGATATATTGGAATGTGGAAATACGCGTCTTTCAGATCGACAGAAGTGAACCAATCGTTCTGTCGCACCAGGCGCAGCAGGGATGCGTGTGTGAGCATCCTGAACTTGTATTTCCTGAGAAATGTGTTCAGAGCACGTAGATCCAGGATAGGGCGAATACCACTCCCCCCCCGTTTTGGGACCAGAAAGTACCTGGAGTAAAAACCGCTCTGACACTGTGCGGGAGGAACGACACAGATTGCTCCTTTGTTTAACAGTGAGAGGATTTCCTCTTGTAAAACACGAGCTGACTCTCCCTGAGCCTGGGAGTGTATTATGCCGGCGAATCGAGGGGGAACGGCGGCAAACTGCAGCCTGTAACCTCTCGAAATCGTCTTCAACACCCAGGGTGAAGCTGCGAGCGCAGCCCACCTCTCCCACCTGCGGCAGAGAGGTGAGACGCGCTGCAGCTCCTCCACCATGAGAGGTCCCAACCGCGGTGCGGTGGTGCCCTCTCGTGGTGGAAAACTGACATGGCCTCTGGGCAGTGCTGTGCACTTTGGCCCGGGAGGACATTTTATAGTTTTGGCTTTTATGCGCTGCGCCCTCGGCACTCGGCCTGGATGCGACAGCGGGGCACATTTTATTTTCTTTATGAAAACTTGTGTGTGTGTGCGTGCTTGTGGACATGGGAGAGGGGCAACCGCTGAACCCTCTGCCGTCAGATGTCCGTCTCTCCCGGTCTGCTCTGGCACGGTCCGTGGCAGCCGGGAGATGGGGGCGTGGGGGGCCCCGGAGTGCACGCTCGGAAGCCAAACAGGTGGAGCTGGAGAACGGGGAACTTCCAGCTGCATCACCGGTGAAGAGAGGGGCGGTCAGGCCGCTCTCTTCTTCTTCCTGGCCTGGTGGCTGGTAGCTTGCGCGGGCTGTGCCGGCGGAGCTGTAGCTGGGGCCGAGGGCTTCTTGAACCAGCCGGGCCGCCCGGGCACGGGCGGCGGGGCGGGCTGAGGCTTCGGATGTTTCGGTATCTTGAACTGCGAAACCTGGGAGGCAGCCTGCGCGAAGGATTTACGCTGCGCAGGTGGAGAGGGAGCTGGGGGCTTGCGAGGGAGGCAGAGCTTGAGAGCTTCGTCCTCCTTCTTTTTGGCTTCACACCGTTTTTGCATCGATGCTAGGGCGGAACCAAAAATACCCTCCGGGACAATGGGCATGTCCAGGACGTCGTCCTTCTCTCTGTCTGACAGGCTGGCGAGGTTGAGCCACCGCGCTCGCTCCTGCAGAACCATGGTCCCCATCGCTCTTCCCGTGGCCTGGACCGCGCAGCGTTGGACACGGAGACACAGGTCGGTGATGACCGGTATCTCCTCCCACGCAGCTGGGTCCTGAGTTAGCGCAACATCCTCGCACAACTCAGCCTGGTAAGCCGTGAGCAGCGAGAGGACATTGAGCGCTCTGGCCGAGAGCGCCGCCGCCTTGTACGCTTTCTCAGTCAGGGCTGACTGAAAACGGTCGGACTTGGACGGCAGGCTGGGGCTCCGGGAGGACACCGCTGACAGCTGGGGGTGAAGGTGAGCTGCAACAAGTGGCTCCATCGGAGGCATGCGGAGCAGACCCAGGCTCTCCATCGCCTCACAGTCGAGGGACGAGGCCCCGGGAACCGGGCTCCGGCTGCTGTAGGGGCGGTCTCTCCATGAGCGCGCCACCTCCTCCAGCAGCTCTGGGAAGACGGGGAGAAGTTGCTTCGTCGCGCTCTTGGCCAAGGGCAATTTCTTCCCCTCGTAGCGAGATCTGGTGGTCTCAGCTACGACAGCGGGCCAGGGGATGCCCAGCCGGGCAGCAGCGCGTTTACACACGTCTAGCATGTCCGAGCTGGGGGAGGGAGAAGCTGGTGTGCTACTCTCATCTCCATCCCGAGAGTCGACGGAAGCCGCGGGCTTTGCAGCCCGAGCTGGCGTGATGAAGATGTCATCCTCTTCTTCATCCTCTGATATGAGGAGATCCAAGGCGCCATCATCATCTTCCCCATAGTCCAAATCCAGGACGTCTTCCTCCAGCGGGGGAACCGCGGCTAGCTCGAGCTGGGAGCCCCAGCTGTTGCTAGCCTCCGGTGTCGCCACCGCAGCGACCCCCACCTCCTCTCCGCCCTCGACGGCGGCGCCGTCGGAAGAGAGATAGGGGTCATGTCCAGACAGGCTAGCCTGGCGGGCTAGTCGTCTGCGGAGACTCTTGATCGTGAACACCGCACAGTGTTGACACGAGCCGGGGACCTCGATAGCCGCCCGGGCGTGTTCCAGCCCAAGACAGCACGAGCAGACCTGGTGTGGATCCATGCTCGATATCTTATTCCCGCAGCGACAGAGTCTGGCTCCGGAGTCTCCGTGCCCTCTGGTGTGAGGGGTTTTAGCCTCCATTCCGTGCGAGCTGGTGTGCAGGCAGGGAGCCGAGGCAGTTAGCTGGTGTGCTAACCGTAAGGAAGCCGAGAATTAGCTGGTGTGCTAATGCCCGGTGCTCGAGTAGCCGTGGTGGGGCGTCGAGAGCAGTGCTGACCAAGCCGTGGAGGGCAGGAAAGCACTGAGTTCGATCTGGTGTGACCGACGAAGCAGAAAAATGTCCTAAGCTAGTAGCGCCCAGCGACAGAAGCTAAATAAGATCCGTCTATGGACAGTTAAGCTAGCTAGCCCTGGACGCGAGATATGCTCCGAGTGAGAAGAGGTGTTTGAATGAGGGTGGTGCCGTCCGCATGAGCTATTTAAGGTAGGTGGGACTACCTGTGGCGGACGGACACGTTCACCAGCCAATCAGGATTGGCGTAATGAGATAAATGCTTCTGAGGGCTGCAGCGAGGCGTGCATCCCATAGTGAGACATCGAACGAAATATTATGAAAGAGAACTATACAGCAGTTGTTTTGTGTCGTCATTGCAGCATTGGTGTCTTTTTATGTTGCAGCTTGTTTTTGGGGGTTTCACTGTGTATGCAGACAGCTCTGGCAGATTAAGAGGTTGGCTTTAACAGCATCGCAGCAAAAAAACACCATAGACAGGAGCGCTGTGTTACATCTGATAATACAGAGTGAAACCACTAGCAATTGTCAAAGGGATGTCATGGAGATGTCACACAAAAACACCAATGACGGGGGGCAAATGAGATGAGACGGATGTGGTCCACCCAGATGTGCCACAGCAATAGGGCGTCTAGACAGGTGTGAGCATTAGCTGTCAAGTTAGCATCATATCTGTCACATACCAACAATGGGCAAGGAAGGGAGAATATTGTCATGGCCACTCAGTAACATTATATAATACATTAGCCGTTTCTTAGGCTGACTAAGCATAGGCAGCTTTGTTTTCTGCAACAGCATCAGGACCAGAATGACAATTAGCTTAGCAATGCTTTTAGTCACATTGAGATGCCCTCCAACAGCAATATGGATCTAACCAATCCAATTTGTGTTTCAAGGTAAATTAAATCCACTAAAAAGAATGAACAACCATTAGAGGTTATCTGCATTTTTTTTTTTAAAAACAACATAGAACAGAACTACATAAACAAGCTGTTATACAATTAAAATGAGTTTAATTTAATGTTTTTGTCTCCTTTTTTTTTTCTCTCTCCACAGTGACTTGTCCCATGAATGAAGTACTGACAGCATCCACAGGTGTCATCATGAGCCAGTCACCAGGAACTGGATTCCCTCATTTTGAGTCCTGCTCCTGGGTGGTCAAAGTAGACCCCGGCTACAATATCACCTTTACTATAGAACACTTCCAGACCATCCGTCAGTTTGATGAGCTTGAGATCTTTGATGGTGAGTCTCTGTATCTTTTGTGAAAGTGAATGTACAGATATATACACAGTGTTTCTGTGGTTACATACGTCTCACGGCTACTTTCCTGGCTAAATACTAATTGTCACAAATACTCCCAATTAAAGGCTCTCTGCTATTAGCAGAGAATCACAGACAGGCTCACTTTTATGGAACATCTTTCTTTAGCGTTTGCATGTGATTACAGGCACAGTCAGTAACTCTGCCAGGCAGCTCTGAGAAAATGGCGAGCATATACACTAGTGTTGCTGATTAGTGCTTTTTATCTTCTGCCGAGTGGAGGGGAACAGACATTTGGTAACCTTGGGGCCAATAATAGGAAGAAATCTTTTTTTTCCCCCACAATTAGCAGCTGAACACATTTTGATTTTACTGTGTGTGTAGAAAAAATTCCTCGAAAAAGCCATAATTGAAGAATATTATAATTATATCAAAATTGAGCATTTTGTGAAAAAAGCTAAATGCTCCTGTAGTCCTTTATCAGATCTGCATGTGTCGAGGTCAAACACAAGGCATTATTTCGAGGACCTAGTGCTAGTTTTCATTAGCTGAATAGCATTGTTGGTCTTTTTAACGGTTATGAGATTTTTGGGTGATGGATTCTTCTTAAACTGTCTCTCTCTGTCTCTGTGTCAAGGCCCATCCAGACAGAGCCCTCTGCTGATCACCCTCAGTGGTAATTACTCCAACCCGCTGAGCATCACCAGCTCCAGTAACAAAGTTTACCTGCACTGGTCCTTCGATCACACTACCAGCCACAAAGGCTTCCGCATACGCTACTCAGGTGAGTAAAGACCTGAAATACCATCCACTAGCCTAGAAAATGTCTACCGTGTTTAGGATTGATTTACTACAGAATTTGATGTTTGACTTTGTTACTTCTAAACTATTGTTGTGCGTTCGATCTAATCAGAGGTGACAACAAGACCTACATTTTGGCATCAAACTGCAGCTAAACAGCTAGAAATATGACCCATCTCCATGACAACCTAACGGGGGTGGCAGGCATCTGCAGCATTCCTCACTGAGCAGCACAGGCATGGGAATTAGTAAATGTTGGTTCTTGTATTGCTTATTATTCCTCTGTTTTGTCCTGCTGCCATGAAGGATCTGTTGGTATACGACACCTGCATAACTTGCTGTGAATTATGACTGTGTAAATATTTAAAAGGCTCCCTCCGTTCTGTATCAACACCACTCAGCCAGATTGACTAATCGTCTCTCTCCTCCTCTCAGTGGAGCTCTCCGTCTCCCCAACCGGATGTTCTGTCGTTTCTATGCCCTTTTTTTTTTCTCTTGCCTTTTTTACTCTTTTCTTTTTTTTTTTCCTTACCCATGATGAATTTTGCCACAGCGGGCTAAGTGACAGCAGGACTAAGTGATAGCTGAGAACCCACAAGTTGCCATGGTCAATATGGAGTTGCCTTGTGTAGTACGTCGGTGGTGAGAAAGAAACAGATGGCGCGGGCAGATTCAGTGTATTCAGCTGTGTTCTCCATCAATCCATCTTTTCTCTTGATGGGTCGGTCTTCCATCACAGACTTGCAAACATCTCCTCCAGCCCCATCCCCATCTCAGTTTTTGTCTCTTTCTCTCCATCCGTGATGCGTTCCATCTTTTACCTCAATCAACTTACAATGTGCCTGACAGTTACTATCTTCGCTACTATCTCTTTCTGCGATACGTCCTTCCCTTTGTCTGTGTCATTCTCTCTCTCTCCAGCCCTCCCTCTTTCTCCGCCTTTCTGTTATCTATTCCATTCCAGTCACCTGCCCATGTAGATGTGATTCCTCTGAGCTGCAGGGCTGATTGCAGCGAGACAAGCTGCGTAGTATAACAGCCAGAAGGGAGAGTAGGAGTGAGGAACACAGACAGAGGGACAAATGAGTGAGACACATATAGGAGTGAAGAATTGAACTCAAGGGTGGCTCAGCAGCTGTCACTCACAGTGACTGACAGGAGAGGGCTTTGCCAAAGATCATACAGGTGCCCTTTCGATGTATGTAACATTACTCCCTGTAAACATTTTATATGCATGTGTTCTATTTCTCGCTAATATCGGACTCTAACTGTATACTACTAGTGTAAGTCTAACTCAGTGGATGTCAGTGTCATATTCCGCATAAAATCTGTTTTATCTAACATCGTCTTTAGTGCCATAAAAAGGTCTGTCAGCTCACTTGAAAAGTCTTACATTATCTGTCCCACTGGAACAATTTGTGTGAGACTGCAACATCTCATAAATGCTGAATATGGAATGGCTTTAAGTTTTTATACTGTAGGTGAGTTTAATCTGACTGTCCACATGGTACTAAAAATTCCACTAACTTAAAAGAGAGGGCATTTTCATCGCCACATGTGAATGGTTTGAATGAAAAATTTGCATTTTTATGGGAATGTAATGTGGTCATAGCGATTAAATGTAATGGACGATATGCTTTTTTTTCCCTTTTTTTTGCATCCATGGTCCACTTCTGTCTTAATCTCTCTCCATAATGCGCCTCATTTCTATGTCACATAGCAGTGTACTGTTACCTCACAGTTTCTTAAGAGTTAGTAGTAAGTTATTTCATTTACCCTCTCATGCTCCAGATGGTATGTGTTGATGTGATCTTATTGCAAGCTCTGCAAAACACCATTGAGGCCTGAGAGTCTTCAATTCTTTGGGAACGATGGACCTGTTGCTGCTACCATTTGGGATGATAAACGATTATTGCTGCCACCAATTTAGCCAACAAACACAAACATACTTTGTTCCTGTTATTATGCCCACTTTTATGATCCTCTTCTGTGTGTGATGACAAACTCCGGTTTTTCTTTTCAGAACATTAGTTTCCTTAATCAGTTTTCCTTGCCTCTAGTCTGCAGTTTTTTGCCTTAAAGAGATCACATTGTAGTGCTTGTATTAATGTAGATCCTCCTTTACTATGCCAGGTGTAGGAGACAGCTGCAAAAGAGATCTGGGGCTCCGTGCTATTGAAGGCACATTAATCATTCACCTCCTCAACAACAACTTGCATCGTTATTGGGATTTTATGCCTGTTGCATTCCATTTTATTGGTTACACATTTCTAGATATTTACCTATCTTTTTTTCTTTTCATAGCGGCCTACTGCAGTCCACCAAGCAACCCTGTAAATGGCACAGTGCACAGTCTGACAGGCACTAAGCTGGGCAGCACCCTGCGTTTCAGCTGTGACCAGGGCTTCCGGCTTATTGGCCAGAGCAGTGCCACATGCACCCGGACTGCACAGGGGATCCACCAATGGAATGCACCAGTACCACTTTGCCAAGGTGAGGGCTCGACCGAGGCAGCAGGTGATGAAGTGAATTTGGAAATTGCTCAAAAGAAAAATGAGATTTTAGCACTCAGTAGTCTAACTGCCATGTTTAGCTGAAGAAGACATTTTGTAGCAAATATATTTTGTAAGTTCAGTCATTCCTATTTAAGTGTTTGTTTTTTTTTAACTATCACTGAGTGTATTCACTTTGGATCAAAGTGTGATTTCAGCTGACAGTGTACCATTATCAGTATCTCCTCAGCCTTAGGCATGCTTCAAAGAAGCTCACTTCACCATTCTTCAGAATCACTCTGAAGATAACACTGCAAAAGATTAATGATAGTTTGTTTACCAAAGCTACTCACAGTTATCTGCTTGTCAGTGCTCCTTTTTCTGGTAATGATCAGTGATGGATTCAACAACTGCAATTTCCTACATTTAACAACTAGTATAAATAAAGTCATAGCTATTGAGCAAAATGTATGTACTTCAATTGAAAAGTTCAATTAAAAAAAAAAGAAGTTATTTTAGATTTTAAAAAGCTGTGATGACATTTTACCATTTTCATTGATTTCCAATGTCAATGAAATGTATAGTCCGTTAGTTTGTGTTCAAAATTGTGTTTTACATTCCATCACAAATGCATGATATCTACTTCCACAGTCTAGTTCGCAACCAGTCTTATTAACGGTGTCAGCTCAAGCGAGAAACCTGAGAGCAGCAGGGCATCCATTCAGTGTCTGGTCAAGTCTGCACCAGGTGTAATCTCCACATGAATTGCATGCGCTCTCTCTAGACTTGATTGTTTACTATTGTGAAGATGGCAGCCCGAGCTAATGTTTACTGCACATCAATGCTGACTCTGGGTGTGTTTGTAGAGGAAGCCCATTGTGAGCTAGGCACTTTGCATACAAATATGGTTATTAAAACACACTCTCCTACCTGCGCTTTAACTCGTACAATTACTTTTTATAAAATCTTCTTTCCACTTCATTCTTTCCATTTCAGTTATGTCTTGTGGAATGCCAGTGCCTCCTGTCAATGGCAGTATTGTGGGCCAAGACTTCTCTTTAGGAGCCAGGGCTACTTACCAGTGCAACCCCGGCTTTCGGCTTGCCGGGCCTGTCACCACTTCAGTGATCTGTCAGGAATCTGGGAGGTGGAGCCCCATTGAGGCTCCTCCAAGATGCATTCGTGAGTTGTTGTTTTTTACTGTCAGCTTTAACTCCTAAATTAAAAAAACTGTTACTTAGTTTGAATTACAAATACTCCTCGCAGGTGTGAGATTAAAACTCATTTGCCACACTTAATACATATCACTGTAATGATAATTCCTCAGTATGGTTTGTAGCCACAAGCAGCTAAAACTATAAGTATTATTATCAGTGAACTCCCACTGTGCCAGTAATATTGACAAACTCAAGTTGAATTGAATTAATAATGTTGGTTTAACCTCTGACCTTTCAGCGGTGACCTGCCCTGACATCGGACACTCTGCTGTGGAACATGGGAGATGGAGGCTAATCTATGGAACTCAAAACCAATATGATGCGATTATGATGCTCACATGTGACCCAGGATATTACTACAGGGGTCAGAGGGTCATTCGCTGCCAAGCCAATAGCAGCTGGAACTATCCAGATCCACGCCCAGTCTGTGAGAGTAAGTCAAAACGACTATCCCACGTCCTTGTTTTCCTATTGTTACTTGAGTGAACAGCCTCATTTGCAGTAAACATTTTTTTAAAACTCCACTAGAAAAAAAGTAATTTGTCAGGCATGAAAAGTAATTGCATCCAAATGTATCTTATTTCCTCTGTGATATTAAGACATAAAAGAGAACAGAACATAAGTTGACAGTAACTTAACACATTTTCCAACCAAAGCAAATGAATGAAAAACATCAAAAGATTTTCCAAAACATAAGAAATGAGTATTGCTGACTATTTTTAACTATTTTAACCGTATTGGATTGTAACATAATTTTTGTCATTTCAGTCATCACCTGCGGGGACCTTGGGACTCCACCAAATGGCAACAAGATTGGAACACTGACTGTGTATGGAGCCACGGCCATTTTCTCCTGCAACACAGGATATACATTGGTTGGCTCTCGGGTGCGAGAGTGTATGTCAAATGGGCTTTGGAGTGGAACACAGGTCCAGTGTCTGGGTAAGATATCCATCACCAAAAAGTGATGCTAACATTGTAAAGTGTTGCACTTTGGAACTAAACCGATTAGAAACATCAGTGAAAAGCCCTTCATGCTATTTAAAGGATTAAAAAGGCTGACCTTGACTCTTTTCTTCTTCACTCTTCCGTAGCTGGCCATTGTGGTACTCCTGAGCCCATAGTGAATGGACAGATCATTGGGGAGAACTATAACTATCGAGGTAGTGTTGTGTACCAGTGTAACCCAGGATTTCGGCTCATCGGGGTGTCAGTGAGGATCTGTGAACAGGATCACCGTTGGTCAGGACGTACTCCTGTTTGTGTCCGTAAGTAACCAGACCTAAATCATCTGGACTGGTTGTAGTAAAGCTACGGCTTGCATATTTGATGGTTAAGACTAAAATGCTAAAATGAACATCGAGGGGTTGTGATTGACTTTTTCCTAATAGGAATACTGGTAAGCTAGAAAACTAACTAGAAGACAAAGTAGTCTTACCAGTTTAATAGTGTTGCTACTTCGTGATTTTTAATAAGTGCAGACATATTACCTAGAGATTCTCTGATCAGGCCAGTTTAGGGCTGATACCAACCACCAATTTAGTGTCATTAGACTTGAGCGAACTGATACTGATCACCAATTAATTCCTGTTATTGCATATTTTTATAGAAAGCTCCTGCATAAGCTTCTTCATAAAATACCCTGTAAAGCCATCTTTGCCTCATGTCTACGATTTACCATGATATTTTAGATATATTTTAGATGTGGTCATTACACTGTATTCAATAATACAAATCAAAAGGGAGAAATGCAGCCAGTGCAGCTGATGTGGGACATGTTTGGTTCAGTACTCTACATTCAGTACATTACTGTTTGCTAATCTAGACCTTGTTTATTCATGAGTTTGATACTAAACATTTCAGACATTCCTTAAACTGCTCTGCAAATGTGTGACCATTATTGTTTTTCCTTTCTCAGCCATCACATGTGGCCACCCTGGCAATCCTACCTTTGGCATGACCCAAGAAACCCAGTTCAACTTAAATGATGTTGTGCGCTTTGTCTGCAATACCGGATATGTTCTACAGGGGGCTGTGAAATCTACCTGCCAGGCCAACGGGCAGTGGAGTAATGCTCTCCCAAAGTGTAAAAGTAAGTTTCAAGTAAATGCCCAACGTATTAGTAAGTGCATGTGTATTATGATTTCCACAGAACCAGTTAGGTGTCAGGGTGGAAAATGAATACAGATGAATGGAGGGATACTGTAATTGCAAAGAAGCAACACTGATGGAAGACATGTGCCTCATCCTTTCTGTCATTGCATCCAGTGGGCACTGAGACACAAATATTTTAAATAATTGATTTTAGGCAACAAAACAGATTAATTGAGAGTGGTAATCAATAATTTGACAGCACAATTATGAATATGAGAGAACAATTAATCAGAATGTCCCCTGAGACTTCAATGATTTGAAATTTTACTGCACATTTATCCATCTAGTCCAATATGAGAAAAATATATAAATGCATGTATGATCACAGCACTGCTACATGATCTATTTATAGATGTAGCATAGCAACTCCCATTGTTATTTACATGTTTTATGCTGTGTGAATAATTGGAGAGCTAAATAAGCCACAGACACCAGCTTTGTGCATACCTAATGCACAGAGTGAGGACATTGTCAAAAAAATTGTGCCAGTTTCCACATACTTGCCTGTGGGGGAACGGTTCTCTTTTTGTATTTTCATCCATTTGTGTGAGAAGGTATTAAATTACCTATTGTACTGTGCAAGGTCATATCTTCTGTGACCACCAATGACCTCAATCACAGAGACAGCGGAGATGAAGCGCAGAGACACCCGTAGGGAGAAAGAGTTTAAACTGCACATATTAGGGGAAATTGAAATGAAAACCCAACGAGAAGCCTGGATTATTTAATTACCATGCTCAACCACATGGTCCATGGAGGTTCCGGATAATATTTACATATGATGTTATTTCCTCTCAGCCAAGTTACCTCTGTTACACCCTAAGGCTCACCTGTCTGTCAGGGAAACCGGCGTGTTTAATAACCATGCATAGACAGCCAAACACAATCACAGGATCCTTGAGCTTGTATAAGAGGCAGCAGCCTTTGGGGACCTGTACCCAGGTTTTTGTTGAGAATAAGAAGTACCGTGTTCTGCTTTGAATGTGCAATGCAAGTACTTTTAATTTGGCAATGTTTTGCAGACAAGCAATGTATCTCGGCACCCACATCTGTCTTTTAAGTCCCTGCTAACCGAGGGCTTTCTGACAGGCACAGAAAAGGGCCGCTCGTGAGGTCGGGCCCTGAATGTAACAAGGCAGTGACAGAACCGGTGATGGATTGACTCATGAGTTTGTTTTAATATATGAAGAGAAAGGAATTGGCCCTTTTTTGAGACATTTATGAAGGGATGAGAAGGTTACAAGTCTAAGATGAATCTTACTTCAGTTGTTAAAAAAAAAAGGGAGAAGTAGATTTGGCTGCTGTATACATAAGCAGGCGAGATATTTCTCCCAGACATACACCTTAAATCTCTCCGCTCTAGCAGTGACATCATATTAGCATTGGCCTTGTTTCCGTGCAGATGCTGACTCTGAGATGCATTTTGTGTGTGTGAGTGTGTGTGCGTGCGTACGTATGTATGTATGTGTGGGTGGGTGAATGTGGGCGTCTGTTTTGATGGCACATTATCCTCACTGCCGATGTGGAGACATAAGTAGCTTAGAGGTGTTTTTGTCAATCAGATTTATCACCTTAATTACAGCTTTCCAGACGTTTTTTTGGTCTGCCGTGCACTTCTCCCCTGAGCGAAAAAAACTATAAGTGCTGCAATGACATCCGCTGCATCCATCTCATCCCAGCCTTAGCTAAGACAAGACATCAGCTTTTCTTTTATAGCAGAGGGTAGATGGAAAGGCAGGAAAAGAGGGGAGGGCGGGGCAGGAGTCAGCCAGACAAAGGTAATGATTTCCACGGTCCAGATTTTAACTACAAGAGTCTGTAGGCTCCATCAATAATGCAGGGAGCAGGAGTGCACCACTAGCCTAGCCCAGTCTCCCATCCCTCTCTAATCACCACCAATTTGAGTCCACAGCAACAGAGCCACACCACCACCCTTTTTGGATGACTCGCGTGTGTGTTTATTTGTCTTTCAACGATAAAAGGCAAGGGACGCCGGACAGAGAAAAACACACTTTGACACACCATTTACAGGGCCGTTACTTGGCAGGAGGCCAAGAGGAGGAGAGGGTGGCCGGGGTCCCTACTTCTGAGTGAAACAGTGATGAATTACCCCAGCCCTTCTTCCCCCTTTCACTTTTATTCTTCTTTTCCTTTCATCCTTTTAGCTTCCTCTCTCTCGCTGCCCAGTGGGCCACACAAAACATTTACCAGGAGGTCAGTCGTTTCAGATGACTATTGGATCGCTTTTGTGCCTGTTCCCCAAGAACATTTATTCAAAGCTGAATTCCAAGCTTGGAAAGTCGCGTGCTGAAGCACCTCCACGGCTTCAAATACTCTTTGTAGTGTTAGTATGCAGTAAGTTGTAAATGATGGCACTGCAGGTCAGCACTCTACTGGAAGGAATCCATTATAATATGTATTTTGGGATGATTTAGCTGCTCTGGCCAGCTTGGGAGCATGAAAATTAGCACATTTTTAGATACATTAGCATACAATGGGTTCATATTGGCTGTGGCAGAGGTACAATCGTGGGGGCGAGACTGGCAAGGTAAACTGGGCATAATGGCTGTGTGGGCACTCCTAGACAGTGTTATAGAAGCCATTAGAGTTTTGGCATCATTGTACACATTTAGTTGGAGTTCACATTATAGACTAGACAGCAACTGTTACTCAGTGTACTCTGACTTTGTTGAGGCAATGTAAGGCTTTGGTTCGTGCCTTGTATGAGACACTCAAGATGGATTGGTGTTGGTAGCAGTCATAGCCTGACATTCTGTCATGAATTTTAATATATTCTGGACCATCAGGGCCTCTTCCTCTCTAACTCTGTACCACACCCCCCTCGCTGTCCCTCGCTCCTCACTCCATCCTTCATTCTCCCCTTCCCTAACTCTCTCCATCTGGTGCTAAACTGACATGGTGCCTCTTCTCCTGTGAGCTCTCCATCCATCACCATCTCTGCACCACGGCGGCCAGCAGGAGACTGGCTCTAATGAAGCAAATGTTTATTTCCGGAGTCTGCCTCCTACTTCATTTGGATTGGGGCGGGTGGATGGATGAGGGAAGGAAAGGACTGGACAGATACTGTGGAGTGAAATCAAGGGAATGTTTGTAGATAGATTGTTTAATATTCTCTGTATGGGTGTCACAATCATAAACACATATCAGAATATACAGTACATTATCATAATCAGACAGCAATCTCTAACAAGCTCCCTTCTATCTAGCCTTATTGTCAATACACTTTTATTTTCTGTTAACACAGCTCACAAATTGTCTTGTAAAAGTGACACACCTGCATTTATGCGGTGTAAACAGAAAGCCATCATCATCAGGTTAAGCATCCGGCTAATTAACCTGAAATGCTTACTAAATAGTTCCTTTTTCTCTCTGTCTCTTTCATTCTCTCCCCCACTATGCCCCCTTCCCTGGATCCCAATTCTCCAGTTGTAAATTGCACAGAGTCAGGCCATGTAGAGAACAGCATCAAGCAGGTGCTGCCCAGCGGGCCACATCGATATAGCTTCCAGACCACCGTGTCATACCGCTGTAACCCCGGCTACTACCTGCTGGGCACCAGCTCCATCTCCTGTCAGGGAGACGGTACCTGGGACCGATCCCTGCCCAAGTGCCTGTGTGAGTACCACAGGGGTTGGTTGTAAGTGGCACTGCATGAATGTAACTTTTATTAAAACTGGAAGAGAGGACATTTTATATAATAATGTGGTTTGTAAAGCCCCTCCACCCACTCCCCAGTAACCACCTGCAAAAAAGTCAATATTTAATGATGATTTCCTGCAAGTAGAAATCTTTTGTTGTCCTTTAAGTTAAATGTCAAAAATTGAGAAGGGAAGACAACAAAACAATGTTACCTTACTGTGTAATAATGACAGTTAAAGCTGCTATCATGATAAATGTAACCTAATAGCAGTGATATTAAATGTTCTTTTTACTCAGTAGTGGGTTTTTAATAATAATTTGAATTATTTAATATTTAAATTCTATGATTAATTGATTCATATTTTACTTAGTCTGTTTGCTTCCATTCATAAAAGACAACTTAGTCTTCTATTTGTTTAAATACCAAAATGTGTCTTAATTGGTTGGTTTGTTCTTTGGTATAATGTGATCTGATATTGAGAAATCTAGTAATAGGAGGAAATAAATCCAATATCTGGTATTTTTATTTATTCTTCCCCTTTTGCTTAAAACATTCACTTGTTCATTGGTCTCTTTCTCTCACCTTTCTACTCTGACTGGACAGTGGTGCTGTGTGACCGCCCCAGCATGCCACCCTATGCCCAGATCTCGGGCGACCGTCGGACAGTAGGCTCAGTCATCCGCTACAGCTGCATCGGCCAGCGTAGCATCATCGGCAACACGACGCGCATGTGCCAGCTGGATGGCCAATGGAGCGGCTCGCCACCACACTGCTCCGGTACGGAAAACTACACCCAGATTGACCATGATGGTTCAGACGATGATGAAACTGAAAATAACCCTGCTTTGTGAAACAGCATTTAACTTGATCTTTAAGATGAACTAAAAAAAAGAAAAGAAAAAAAAATAGATTGGAACCAGAACCAGCAGCATTCCATCATATTTGGATTTATGTGCTGTCATAGCCCATTTTATCATCCTCTTCCCTCTTTCTTCCTCTAATACTTGATTAAGTCAGATGTAATATCACCATCCAGTTGCACTGATGCCCTCGTAACGCCAGGCCAACAAATAAAGAGTTTTGGCGGCAGCTGTTAGCAAGTAATGAGTGAAGTAGGTGGACCAAAGATGGAGCTGCCTGTCTGCTCTGCAGGCCTCAAGGGCAAAGAGAGTGTCCTCCATAAAACTGCTTTAATCTACTCATATTAGACTGAGGAACAGGGACGCCCACACCTCAGCTGGGTTATAAAGACATCAGCCCCCATACTCTCTCTGCCCTTACAGCGATTCGCTCCAGGGCTCCTAGTATATTCACGCATGCGAAAGACCACGGGGGTGTCCACACATGCTAATACATATCCACAAACACCTACACATTCACAAAGGCGTGACAGAAATGCACACAAACAAAGCACATGACAGAGATGCACAAACTGTCGCACACACCTATAAGCCAGCTGACAATAAAATAGCTAGCTGACAGTTTAATGTCACTTTTCACAGCATTCATATATATCTCAGGGATTGCTAGTGTTCTCTCAACAGGCAATAAACATAACCTTTTTATAAAGATTTGCCCGACTTTCTTAGCCATGCACTGTTAACGTAATGTTGACCGGGACCATATAAAAGGAGGAGCGAGAGCAGTACACATTACAAAATGGTTTTTGATTGTTTGAAGTAGAGGATGTGAAATTATGAAGCAAGATACAGTATATGTCAAATCAATGGAATGAGAATTTATATGGTATTGCACATTTTCCACATATTGAACAAATATATATAATGGAACTTATTAAGCTAGTCACTCCTCAGGGAGGAAGGGGAATATTATTTTCCTGGATGGATTGGTTGGGAGAGCTCCTGTTCTAATCATTATTGTGTTTTAATATGAAAATATCACTCAGTACACACAGTACATTTCAAATGTATATTCTCCATATGAGTTATAGTCTCAATTATAAAAAAGTACAAGCTATATTTCTTATTATTTTTCTTTTTTTTCATCTTTCCAGGAGAATCTGCCGGGCTGTGTGGAGACCCAGGTGTTCCTGTGCACGGTATCCGTCTGGGGGAAGAGTTTACAGTGAGCAGTGTTGTTCGCTTCAGCTGTGAGCCTGGCTACATGCTGAAAGGTTCACCAGAGAGAACCTGCCTAGCCAATGGGACCTGGCTGGGTACTCAACCTGAGTGTCATGGTAAGGAATGCATACATTATTTACAGTGTGCATTTTTTTTTTCTTTCTTCTCTGGAAAACATGAACATGATTCTTGATTGCAGTGTACAGCATTTGCAGGTAAGTTTGTGCCTAAGTGATAGAAAGGAGGCTTGTGCCAATTACCAAAATTTGGTTTCAGGAAGAGGATTTTGTTCCCATCCCTTCACTCTCACAGACATACTGGGTTGGTCATGGGATGTCAGCTGTCAATCTATGTGTGTTTTGTGTACTTGGACTGAACTGATCCTGTGGCTTTGGCTGTGGGATTTTGTGATACCGAGATCATTGCTCCTGACCATCTGGCCCTTGTATGACCCAATTTAGAGCTGTGTACACTTACTTTGTGATAAGTCAAGTAAGTTCACAGTGAATGCTGGACTCCACAAAGCCTGTGCATTATGACTGATTCTGTTAGTGATTTTTAGAGACAGAATCTCAAGGTTTCTGCCCAAAGTGAAGGAGTTTAAGAATGTTGGGGTCTTGTGAGGTGAGGATAAGATAAGATCAATAGGAGGATTAGGGTGATATCCACCGATTCATGGTGAAGAGATAGCTGAACACTGAGGTGTGGCTCTCAATTTAGCAGTCAACTTACATTCAAAGTCTCACCCACCGTATGACTTTGAGCTTTTGGTAGTTACCATATGAATAAAGGTCCTTAGGGACAGGGTGAAGAGTGTAGATATCAAGAAAGAGCTTGGATTTGAAAAGCAGTTCCTTTGCATGGAAAGCAGCCAGTTGAGGTTGTTCAGGAATCTGATCAGGATGCCTTCCTCTGAGCACTGTGGAGGCATTCTGGACACGTCCAACTGGAGACCCCAGAGTAAACCCACAAGGCAATAGAGGGATTACATATCCCATCTGGCCTGGAAATGCCTTGGGATTCCTTATGAGGAGCCGGGGAAAATCATGTGTGGGCTACTGTTTTAATTGCCACCATTGCAATGTAAACCTTAAAAAGTGTTGTGAAATGAATGAACGGATGGACTTCTTGGGGAATAAAAAGAGCAATAATGAATGAACACATTATCTAACAGACCAGTTGGGGAGTTGAAGTAGAAAATGATGCTCACTGAACTTCTAATGCACTTAAGACATTTACCATTCAGTAACTTGTTTCTCTCTAGCAATCTTGAAGCATGTTGTTTAAGTATTCCTACTGCATTAGTTTTGCAAACACTTTCAGGCATTGATTTTTATTATAGTTTCAGATTTTCAGAAACTCAGATAATATTCTCAATTGGAGTTAACTGTGAACATGGGAAATGTTGTAAAAATGTGGTTACTTTGCTAATAAATATTTATATTTTACCATCCCTACATTTTGTAGCTAGCTGATGTCAGACAAATGTTATCACTGAACTGCACATTTTAAGCCCTCCTCCACTTGCAACTTGTGACTAGTACTGCATGTTTCAATCACTTCCAATTTTTGCCCTTGTGCAACATTGAACCCATTCTGCAGGCGCCACCTGAAAAAGAACATTTTCTAAATGTGTACTATACTGTATGTGCAAACTGCAAAGACAAAAGCAATCAATATTGGTCATTAGGCCCCACACTATCCATTATTATTGATGAAACAGAACGAAGACATTACAAATGCTGAAGGAAGTATTGCGCAATCCTTCTTTTTTCTATTGTGGAACATCTTGTTTGCAGCAGAAAAGTCAAATAGATATCATAATGATCTCAAGTGCCACATGTCTTGTGCAGACCCTGACGTTTGAGTTGTCTGAATTAAACATGATGTACATTGTTAGTAACTTCAACTTTATAATTGTTAACATTGTGTTCTTTTTCATTTGCCTAACTTGCGTTTTTTTATAGTACATGTTCAGCTGGTGGGTGTTTCCTAGCAACACTAAGTGATAAAACCCATCCAACAACTTGGTTCAATTTTACACCTTTGAGTTGGCAAGTTCTACTATCTTCAGTTATATAATATTTCATTTTTCCTTTCTCTTTTCTTACTCTCCATCATCACATGGCCCTTTTTTCTTCTCTCATCCGTGTGTACAGTGTGTTTATTTCCAGAAGCTTCATCCTGTCTCCCAGGCTGTTTTGAGCACACACACACACACACACACACACACACACCCACACACATACATACATACATACATACATACATCCCTCCCTCTCTCCACAACACCACCTCTCTCCCTTGCCTCACTCTGTCTCGTTCCCTCTCTGGTGTGTGGTATGCCCACTAGCTGAGGTTGTCCACCTGTTCTCAGTTGGCACAGACTTCAAGGGCCAGGCCACATCTGGTCATTACAGGAGGGTGATGCCCAAAGGGCTCTGAGGGCCCGGGGCAAGCTGGAGACTGTAATGAACAGAACCATCGCTGGCGGCCGGACAGACACCAAGGGATTTTCTGAGCAAAAGATATGCCCATCAAAGCGGAGTTACTTATGAAGTAGGACACAGGGGGAGATGAAGAGGATGGTGGCAGGGTTGGATGAATGAAAATAAAAAGTGGAGGAAGGGAAAAACAACTGGGTGGAAGTATAAAGGAATTTAGTTTAAAAAAAAATCTTCATTTTTTTGAGCACCTTGGTAGCTGAGTGGTTACGGTGCATGCCACGTAAAGGCAGCGCCCCTGGTTCAATTCCGAAAATACTTACATTTGTGTAATTTCTAGATTAAGTCTACATACAGTATAGGCACATTTTAGAAGTATAAAAGTAGTCTTAGACTTATAAAGAGAAGATCGTCATGATTCCCTAAAAGTTCTCCATGAAAGAGTTTTGTTGTTTGCTTGCTATTGATCACTGACTGGAAGTTACATAGTAGTTTACTCAACTGTATATACTACTAAATTGCCAGGTACGAAAATATAAATAGAATATAAATAGAAAAATAGAAGTTGTAGGCACTTGGGTTGGTGGGCAGGCTAAATGGATAAGTTGATAGAAAAAAGGAATGAAATGAGGGGGAGAGTAAGGTTGAAAAGAATTTTTCATCTATAATTCAGTCTTTCATCTCTGATCTCTCCAAAAGGGCTCAGATGATGCAAAGTCTTCAAGGGTTCTGTTTCCAGTACCCTTGAAGACTTTGATTCTCCTCAAACATCTACTTTCCTCCTCTGTTTCACACCTCTTTCCCCTCTGGTCACTTAGGAATTAGTCTGTAAATGAACATTACCTAATCTTTTCTGCTGCTCTCTCTTTTTCTCTCTTCTTCTCAGTGATATCCTGTGGAAACCCGGGAACTCCACGGAATGCCCAGATCCTGATCCATGATGGCCTAACGTTTTCCAGATCCATTACTTACTCTTGCAGGGAGGGCTACTACTCTACTGGCCTGCTTACCCGACACTGTACTGTGAACGGGACTTGGACCGGCAACATGCCCGAGTGCTCTGGTAATTAACAGCTCTTATAGAGAAAGAGCTTTAGTGAATCTATATGTAGTTTGGTTTACATTTAAATGTAAATTCATGCTCAGTTAAGGATGATTTCCTTTTTCTTTGGCTCTTACACATTTCTGAGTTGTCTACCTGCTGGTCTCTCAACTTTATGTGTACTGCAGTAGTATTTTACAGTCTACTTTGCAGTTTGGTGAACAGCTCTGACACCAGCAGAATACATATCCCGGCCTTTTTAGAGAATGCTAACACAGATTAAATAGGAAGTAATCTGCAAGTAATGCAGGAGAACACAGAAGTCATATTAACCGCATATAAGAGCAGATATTTTTTGTATGGCACAGGTCTGACTAATAGTCCTTAATCATCATGTCTCACAATCACAAAGGCAGTTGCTGTACAAAGACCATGGAAAATAGAGGTCACTTAGAGATCACGTTTCTTCTGAAAGGAAAGGATAAAACTTAAGCAGCACCATTATGGAATTCAGAACTGGGTAATCCATATGAGAGAAAGGACACACGTGGACGCACTTTGATAAAAAACCCTCAACGATGCAAGGGGCTGTGAATACAAACACTTCAAGATGAATGTTTCTATATTACTGGGTAAAAAAAAGGAATACTGAGTGAGTTAGAGAAAAAGTATCACTTTGATAGAGCCAAATAAAAGAACACTGTGACGACTATGATGCCACCGCACATCAGTATGTCTGCCACAGCTGTGAAGGAGGACAAAGCTCTTGTAGAGTGGGCACAATGCCTGGCAGGGGGTCTTTCCCCGCTGTGACATATAGTATACCTGTGTGATAGCTTCACACAGCCAGTGGGCCAAGCACTGTTTTGTCAGACGCTTCCCCTGAGAATGTTCCCTATAATGCACACTGTGTGTTGTGCACTTCCATTGTCTATAGGCTACTGCCTGAATTTTCTGAATGAAAAGCAAGTTTTTCTTTCAAATTACATTGAACAGAGGACACATGTTTGATTCTGAAAGTATGGGGTTCCATATTTTCTTTTTTAAGTCTACATTGTTATGTTGTCTTACATATTTTGTCGTATTTGCATATTTGGTATTGAGATAATCCAAACATAACAGAAAGTAATCAAGTTATTGTGATACATTTTTTAGCAGATTTTTGAACAGATATTTAGTAATTGTAGTGGAAAACATCTTTAAAGTAACCCTCCTGGCACTAGCAATCATCTGAGAATATTGTTATGCAAAAGGAGATATTATTTCACTGTGTCACCTCCTTATAGGTATTCTTACAGGGCAAATAGTGCTAAACAGACATTGTGGCTCCAGGCGCCACATTCTTACCAGCCCAATGGAAATGTATGTTCGTGCTCAGTCAAGAGGAGACACTACACCTCCAAGAGGCCCAGTTTCCTTACCCCACTGGGAATTTTGCTCGCATGTTAGTCATATGCTGCCTTTTCGTCCCAAGGCAACTTAATGCAAGTTGTCCTTCTGTACCCTGGATTTTCTGTCTGAGACATTTACAACAGGGCTGAGCTATGATGCTGCTGAGTCACACAGTGGAATTATCACTGTTGTTACTCAATCGCAATATTTTCCCCGCAGGATATAAAAGTATAATCAAGGAGAAATGTGGCTCATTTTGGAGTTTTAGGGGGCTACCGTAGCAGCAGTCTCTGCATCCTAAAATCTCATAACTACACAATCAGATTACAGGACAGTTTTTTCACAGAGAAGTCTAATGTCATTTTGTGGGTGACTGTGATTAAACAGTCTGTCAGATGAAGAGTGAGTAATATTTTTATGCGCACACAGTAGAAATATAACAGTGATTGTGCATGAATGAATGAATGCTAATTACCTGTGAAGACGCATAAAGTGCGTTGCTTTTTCAATTGTCAAGTTTGGATTGTGAGTTGAACTGCTTGGGTTGGGTGCACATAACAGTTCATTAACTCTGAGGACCCATCCTTAGCGCCTTGTTTGTTTATTTGCTTCTATTTCATCCTAAGTGTGTGTGATATTGATTTCCTGCTTTATTGAGTACAATCAAATGCAAAGTAAATTAAACCATCAAATAATATGGCTTGGACATCGTATCCTTTAGAATTGTTCTCTTTTCATTAACCAAACAATCTGTCTAGTCACCTTGGTCTGTTTGTTCCGCTTGGTCTCATTTGTTCTTACTTATTCATGCCTGTTTGATTATGCAGTAATCAACTGTGGTGACCCCGGAGTGCCAGCAAATGGGGTCAGGTTGGGGAGTGATTTTACCTACAACCACACTGTCAGTTTCCAGTGTTCTCCTGGGTTCACCATGGATGCTGACCGGGCCTCCACTCTCATCTGCACCAAGGATCGCACCTGGAATGGCACCAAACCTCTCTGTAAAGGTATGTTATGCAGGATGATGTGAATTACATTATGGTATATACTATATGGTGAGATGAGTACAGAAGATGGCTTAAGCTACGGAAAAGGAGCAAAGAAGTGATTGTGAAAGGAGCAAATGTGTGAAATCATGGGTGGGTTACATAATTATTTCCACTTTGGCCTCTTGGCATTATTTCAGAATTATCTTTTCTCCATCATTTTAAATTATAATAATGGTTATTCAGACTGGAAAGTACCACATCATTTAAAGCAATATACATTAAATCCTCTAATTTCTCTCTCCTTTTAGCAATTGTCTGTGGTCCACCACCCACTATCCCAAACGGACAGGTTGTCGGCACAGACTTTACCTGGGGCTCCAGCATCAGCTACTCCTGCAACCAAGGTTACCAGCTGTCCCTTCCCACCGTGTTAACATGCCAGGGCAACGGCAACTGGAGTGGCGAGAAACCACAGTGTTTCCGTAAGTGGCACCATGCTGGAATTATATTACATGTCACTGATATCTCTCTGACTTTTTTGTCACCCAAGTATGAACTGGGTGTGTCACTTGTTTCATATTTCACCCGACTTATCTGTGGTTATGGGTATTATTCTGTGTTTGTCTTTCTAGCTGTGTTCTGTGGAGACCCAGGGATGCCGGCCCAGGGGAGGAGGGAGGACAGAGGCTTCACCTACCTTTCTTCCGTCTCCTTCTCCTGCTACCCTCCCCTCGTCCTGGTGGGCTCTACCAGGAGATACTGCCAATATGATGGCACCTGGAGTGGCACACAACCCTCTTGTATAGGTAAGTTCCTCTCTTTACGGTATATTCTGACATATTGAGAGTGTACACTATTTGGTGTAATAATTAATAGAATGACTTGAAAGAGTGATGTGGTTATTAGCACTAGTGTGTGTTCTACAACCACAGCGCACAACCTTGGGTAATCTATTTCATAACTTTCATGTAACATTTTACCAGCGCAGTATTAGTGTGGGATAAGCTTCTTATTAGCTGACCATTGCACCGTGCTCCATTATGCTCACTCCCTTTGTCTTGATTGACTTTTCCTACAAAGAAAGAACAACAAGCATTTGACCTAGCTAACAAGCTCTATTGATTCTATTTTTCAATTATGATAATTAATTAAAAATCCATAACGTTTATTATTTCTATTTCAAAATGGCCGTAGGTTCAACCAAATCTTTCATCTACACTGGCACAGTGCAGACATACAATGTGTGGAGATATTTAAGGGTTAACACAGGGAGACTGCAGACTGAGTTTTGGCCCTGTTTGTTTTGGCCCTGTGTCAGCAGAACATATCAGTCCCCACTGCAATAAACATCCTTAAATAAGAGTAATGCCATTTTAGTTACAAGACACATGTGTATGCTGCAGTTAGAAGCACTTAAGGAAATCAGAAAATGTGGTCAGATAGAAAATCCAGATTAAATAAAATGAATTGTTTCAGCCCTCAGGTTTGTTAAGATATAAGAAGTGCTGAAAAATATTCACACATGCAAACCTCTGACACAATAACAGTTAGTTTAAACATGAATTCATTATCGCCTAAAGTCACCAGTTACTCCTCTACCTATGCATTATTTATCAGCCACTTTGTTTAACGACTGTCGAAAAACTGGCATTAGTGAATTAATTCATTAACAGGGTGTGTACTGATAAGGCCTGCGAGTTTATCATTGTGTTATACTGTAAGCTGCTCTGAGAAGGGATTGAGAGTGTGTTCAGATCACTTATAAATACTTGTGTGGGATTTTTGTATGAGAGTTTGTAGGTGTAGGTTCACTCACACATGTGCATTGCAGGTGTGTCCATGTGCATGTGTGCGTGGTTGTCGTCATACAGTAATTTATGGCCTTCATTCCCACAGTCAGTATTTCATGCCAGGCTTGTGAAAAATGCAATTTCACATACAATGACTCTAAGGTGATATATCCTTTTGCTGTGGGTGACATGTATATATTAAATGGGATCTGCTTTAACATGTGAGTAGTTATCATAGAATTGTTGTATGTGTGTTTCAGATCCTACTCACACAACCTGTGGAGATCCAGGCACTCCTCTCTTTGGAAATCAGAACAACAGTCAAGGCTATCAGGTGTGAATATGTGGTTGAACAGGAAATTGAATTCATGTATTGAGAAAAAAATTGATTTGAAACCTTTTTATATGCCATTCTTTATGTTGATCCGCATCAGAGAAGAAGAAAAGATTAAAACGTGAAAGAATGTTTCTGCTGATGTATTTTCTTCCTTTATCACTGGGCTATACATTTTGTCACAGTGTGGAGAACAAGGATACATCAGAGTTGAGGTTATGAGAAATTACACCATTCAGCCCTGACCCTTCTTTCTGGTTATAATATAACTATATTAATAACGTTCTCTTCTTCTGGGCTCATTTGTTATTTTCTATAGAGAATTTCAGGGGGCAGGGTAGGTTAATTGCTTAATAATAAGTGTTGTTATTCTGTCCACACAACAAAACTCAAAATGATTTTAATATTTAAAATGCTTTTTATGATGGTACATTAGAGTAGAATTATTACTCTCTAAGACCATATTCATATCTGACAATGTATTTATAAATACAAATATTAGCAACATATGAAGAAATATGTTTAACATTAATTTTCGCCCCCATAATATATAAATCAATGTTGAAAAATCCCCACAATTTTATCCTACCATCTTCCATAACAATCTAATAAATTATGCCATAATTATTGTTAATTCTTTCACTTCGTGGGCACATATAATGAACTATCCTTACTTTGAAATGACAGCAAAGTTTATCCTGACCAGGTTGAAGTATTCCAACTTCTAAAGCTATACATTATAAAAAGATGACAAAAACATTTGCTGTCAGCATTATTTTAGTTTCCCTTATAAATTACAGACAAGTGTAGAGGCTTAGCAGTAGAGGACCTTGTTGTTTTTTGGGGGATTTTGTTTTTTGCCATTAAAAAAGGTACAATTGGCTGTGTTTTTGTACAACTTGCTGGTAACATAATAACAGTACTTACAGCTCCGAGAGCGTAGAAACAGCAAAGGGTAATATATGATTTTTTGCTCTGTATGTGAGAGCACTATGTAAGAACAAACCCCAGAATGATCATTAAAGTGAGACTTTTATGTGCAATTTCTGCTTTCTGTTATATTTAATATTCTCACATCCTGATGTGTGTGTGTGTGTGTGTGTCTACTTTCAGATCAGCAGCACTGTGTTCTTCAGCTGTAGAAAGGGCTACTTGCTGCAAGGCTCTATTTCTCGCACTTGTCTACCCAACCTCACTTGGAGTGGTTTTCAACCTGAGTGCATAGGTACGTACACAGTCTGCTTATACTGTAAAAACATATGTAAAGTTGAGTAGTGAAGATAACCTTGAGCAAAAGTTCTAATTTCTCCAAATTTGACACCCACACATTGCATACACTATTTCATGACCCCACATCTCTACCTCTACCCTTTTTTCACCTTATGTTTTCTTTCTTACACGTGGCTCTGATCTCTCTCCTGCTTATATTCTCATCCTTACTTCTTTCTCTAAAGCCCTACTCTCTTCTTCTTTGGTCCATTTAATCCCTCTCTTCTCTCTCCTTCTCTCTCTCCAGCCCACCACTGCAGCCAGCCAGAGTTGCCAGCCCAGTCTGATGTGAGAGCTATTGAACTGCCATCCCTTGGCTACACGCTGATCTATACATGTCAGCCCGGCTTCTACTTGGCTGGTGGATCAGAGCACAGGACCTGCAGGTCCGATGGGAGCTGGACTGGGAAACCACCTTACTGTGCAGGTATAAATATGGTTTCATTAGGGAACATGGAGAAATACATACATATGCAAAGACATGCAAAAATGTTGTTTTTGCTGCAGCTAAATTCATTAATAATTAGTGACTAAAGTGAATGCCAACATATAGTACAGGTTTACATATGACTTGCTGGTGTTGGAAAGCACATGTATGCAGACACCAAACCTCATAATACTACAAACGCGTACACATGGCCACCCTGCTTTCCCATGGAGCCACACAGATGTACTGAACATTCAAGTATGTCACCTCACAGTTTCCAATAACACTTTGCATTGAAACCGCTGGTTGCTGTGCTAGCATGGGATTCAGTGGTGACTCAGAGGTTGGGAAATTGAGGACTCACCTAATGTGGATGAATAGCTCTGTTAACACTTGCTTATTCTCAGACACATGCCAGGGTAGCATGGTCCATCCATCACACAGTTGCACAGCATGGCATTACACACACACATGCACACACACCCAAGCTTTGAAATTAACAAGGGTGCAAAACCTGATTAGGCCAATGCATCCCATTGATTAGGTTAGGAGACGCACCTCTTATAAATGGTGCAGCAGTGTTAACAAGGTCTAGCAGACAAATAGACCTCCATTAAGACACCCCCAAGCATCGGCCTAAATACATATAGGAAAAAAATAGAGTCATCGACTACAATTATCTACGGTAGACGATTGCTAATGGCTTAAGGAGAAAGACATACTAGACAGGGATTTCCATGTGATGGATTCCGTGCCAAGCTGTTGCTGAAATATAGAGGGTGATGGGTATTTTTAAGGCCCTGCCATTAAGAGTGAAGGCATGAAAGAGAACTGGCTTTAGCACATACAGGATATTAACAGCGCCTGTGGGCGCAGTGATGGAAGGACGGCTCAAAAGACTGGCAGCTAATAAAGCACAAGGCTGGAGGAATGTGTGTGTATGTGTGTTTGTCTGTGCCTGTATACATTTATACAAGGTGATATTTGGGCTCATAAACTACCATCAGTATACCTGTCTGTGTTTGTAGTTTCGTGTAAAGCCCTCTTTGCTCTGTTTGTCTGTGTGGGTGTATGTTTACTACTGTGGTGTAGTCCTTCGGCCCCATGTGAGTAGTAAGGCATTATTAAAGTGCTTCTCTTGAAGCTGCAAAACTGTGTCTCTGACTTAGCCGTAGCCCCGCAGGGACACCCAGGCTGCTCTTTGACGCATGAGTCAAGTCCTGTCGCTGGCAGCCCTCACTCTGGACATCACAGAGGTTAATAGCCATGGAGGAAGTAGGGAAGTGCTGATGATGACATCCTCCTCTGCAATTACTTAGATCTTTTATTTTGTACACTTTACCCATTTACAAGATGAACTTAAAAAATATTTTTTTCAGTTACTATTGTGCTCTTTTGCTCCTCAGCTGATAATCGCCCAAGTGGCAAGAGCCCAGTGGGGACAGTGCAGGAGCCACCCTCCAAATTACCAGGTAAAACAAGTCTTTTTCCGTTTGTACATTTGTTTCAAATGTTTTTTCTATTAACTTTCCTTCTCTATCTGTGGTTCTCAGTAAACCCTCAGCACAGCATCCCAAAGTAGATTTTTTAGTGAAACTAATAGGGGTTATCGATCTGAACTGATCTCACTGACTTGTTCCCCATCCCAGCTTAAAGGTGTAAACCTGGCACATGATTTGACATCCCTGGCACAATTTAATGCTACATCAGCAACAAAACATTTAAATGTTGGGAAGTGTGTGGTCTGTGTGTCTAAATTGAAAGAGTTTCACAACACCTTCACAAAATAAATATATAATAAATAAATTAAAAAAAATATGTATATATATCTATATATATATATAGATATATACATAGATATACATAATAATTTGTCACTTCTAACTCTGCTCCTCCTCTGATACTCCCATCCCTCTTTCAGTCCCTGGTGGTGTATTTGCTAAGAACTCTCTCTGGAGGGGATCCTATGAGTACCTGGGGAAGAAGCAGCCAGCTATGCTCAGCATCACTGCCTTTGAACCCTTTAGCAACCATGTCAACGGGACACTCATCGACCACAGTGGAGTGGAACTCAAACTATCTGGTTGGTACACTAAAAACAGAAGTCACAGTACAAACCTTCTGAAAACACTCACTTGTACACACCATGGGTGGCTTTGAAATTTTATTTGAACACATTCTCATATTGGAGACCCCCCATGTTTGGTTTTATCTAAACAGACAATTGTGAGATAAATTGAAGTGAGGAGATGGAGCAAAAAATCAATGTGGTCGCTGCATGGAGTGGATCATTACTGCTGTAACTGAACAGCACACTTTTTTTCCCCCTCTGGCATAATCACTGCACAGCTGTGATCATTAAGACACAAATTTGCATCAGCAAAGGCCTGGACACACACCTCTGTACCTGGGTGCTATCAATCTTCATCTCAGTGTAGTAATAACTATTTTCCTCTGTGTTGCACTTTCCCCTGAAATAACTGTTGCTGAGTCATGCTGTGGTATAATTTTGGTTTTGCACAATAAATTAAAACACATTCCATCCATGTAAAATTTGGACACAAAATTTCCACTTAACTAACAATTATGAATTATCATGATTTTTTTTATTGTGCTTGTACATGTAGCTTGGCTCACTTACATGGACCAAAGCCGAAACGTATCCATTGTCTCATTTTTAAAAAAAAGTCAGATTTAGGTTCCTTTATCACAAGCCAGAAGCCATCAATACTAAATGGACTCACAAGAGAAAATTAATGTTTTTTTTCTTTGATTGACTTCATTTGTCTTCTGATCTTGTCCACTGAAATTATAGTTGTATTTGAACTTCACTCAAGACTGCAGTTTGACTTTCCGTCATCTATAACATAACAGGGCTGCTAGAAACAGAGAGGAGGCAACACAAAATGATGGGAAAAGCCAGTGCTACCATCAAGGGATGCATCAGATTTAGCTTCTGAATGCCTTGTGTATGGGTCTAAACTGTATGCCTTTTTCTCTTGTAGGAACATATAAGAAGGAGGAAGCCCAGCTGCTGCTACAGGTCCACCAGATCAATGGCCCTGTGGAGATCTTTCTCAACAAGTTCAGAATAGACAACTGGGCTCTAGACGGACATGTAAGTGCAAGCCCAGGGTCAGGTTCAATACAACACTTGTCTTTTTAACTGTGGATATGGTACATCACACCCCCACCCACAAACACACACACACACACACACACACACCTATGTTGTGAAATATGCACGAACACACATGCACACTAACCTTGTCACTCTGGGGAGATGGAGGGCCAACAGAGAGTTTTCTCTTTAATTAAAATGTCAGTTAAATCATTTCCTGGTAATCAGGACTCGACAGACCCCCTCCACTCCTCTCTGCCATATTATCCCCCCAACCTCAGGCACCTCTCATACACACACACTCCAGATATAATTAAAAACAAAACAGGTCACAGTATATGTGTGTTCTGCTGTGTGTAGTTGTATGTGTGAAACGCATGCGTGTCTATGTATGAGTATGCCTCTCATGTAACATGGTTGCATGTGTGCAGCGTGGCTGAGAGTGTTTATGTTTGTGCGCTTGAGCAGAAAAACATCATATTAAATGTCATCTATAAGAGCCCCTCTCAGCTCCTGTGACATGATTTCATTTTCTGCGTGCACCAACTGCTGACACTTTGATGATATGTTCCTTTGTAAAGCGTGGATGTGACACATAAAGTGTCTGTCTTCCATTCCTCTCTCTCTCTAGGTGTCCTACATGTCTCCATCCAACTCCTTTGTGTACCAGGGATTTGTTAGAGGAAAAGGCTTTGGACAATTTGGTCTCCAGAGACTGGGTGAGTGAGCTGTTCATTTGGTTATAGAAACCACTGTGACCAAGCGGTCTCCTTGGGGAACTGTATGCCTGTGTGTTTCCTCCTGTCTGAATTTCTATCACCAAAATCTTTCTCTTAAGATACGTGTAGAGCTCTCAAGCTTAGCTTCAAGTACATTCACAGCATGTACTTTGCTGTGTTGCATTAGTCATTTATACACTTTTACAAATGCAAAAACTCTTATGGAGAATGTGGCTGTGAATACTGTAGAAAGACACAAAGATCAAAAACATGTTTAATAGTCAGAGAATGACATCTGTACACGTGTGGATGCCTGTGGAGTATTTGCTATGTCATATAACCTTACATCTCATAGTTGTGATACAGTTTACAGCATCCATTCGTTGCTGCATGTCATTTTTTGGTTTCTTTAGCATCTTCAGCCAAGCTGTCCTAGATACAGAGCATTTTCAACAAGCTGCAGCTATCAATGTATTCTGCTTTAAGTTTGTGACCTAGAAATCCCACCCACGTGATCCTCCTCTCTGCAATTTTTGCTACAGTGTGTATACAACAAATCCTTACATCCTGACTCTATGGGTCTAGATAGCTGCTGCAGTCCAGCAGTTATGTGTTTGTGAGACAGATTTATTCCCCCAATTTTCCTTGTGGTTTCATGCCCCTGAACCTTCAAATAGTTCCATGTCTAACATGGGGAAAGCACCTGTCGTAGATCAAAAAAAGAATGTGTTTGTGCTCATTTTAAGTTGTGCATTATATGCTAAGCAAATATATAAAAACAGGATTTTTGGATTGTTAAAAGCTTGGGAGATCTGCTTTGTGTTCACAACATTAGTTTGCTGCTGCCACCCACTGTTGCAATCCAGTTAAAAGCATATGGTATGTGTAAACAGAAAACTAATGAATGAATCTATTTAAAACAGTATCTGCTCATCAGCAGTACAGTTTTTCTATGTAATCTCTGATTTACATAAAATGTAATATGTAGTCTGCCAGCACTTAACTCATTTAAAGATGTAATTTTTCCTGTGTTTATCATGAGCCTCTCATGTAGTCCCTGTGGCACACACGATGTGGAAGATGCTACACATATCCATATGTGATGTTGATCTTGTCTATGTTATCTATGTCAACTTTTAAGCGGATGATGCTAGTGGCACTTTTAAGAAGCAAATGCCAGATGGAATTAATTCCATATTGGCAAGATAGACTGGACAGTGATGTAGGTATAAAAATTTAAAAAATCAGATTTGAGCAGTGATCTTGAATTAAGTATGAAGGTACGTTACGTGTTATTAACATAGATTAAGTATGCGTGTGCACTGTGAAAGTGGATGTGAAAATTTGCGGTAATGAGAAAGGAGCCTGAACAGCAGGTGTTGAACCTTCTCCTCCGACCAGCCACAACACAATGATTGGGCAAACAGCTTTTTATTAATCTTGAGGACTGGGGCTGGTGCCAGTTTAAGTGTGTATGAGCAAATGGATGTGAGAGCCTGTGGGGATAGGTTGGACGTCTTGGAAGTAGTCCTACCCAGTTTGTCGACGCTTTCCTGTTTTGTTTTAACTCGGTGGTGTAAGTGCAGAGTGTGTTTGTGCATCTGTTTGTGTGCTCGCGTTCATTCAGCAGGGGGTTGATTGGCAAACACCACCGCTCCCGCTAATTGAATTCCTTCTTGTTTGTCACTCGTTCTTTATTGGAGCTTTTTTGGCATTCTGTGGCAAACAGGTGGGCTGTCATTCCGCCGTTGTTGCTGTTGCAGACACACACACCTCCATAAATTAGAGAATGAATCTGAAATGACTTAATAGCTGTCGGCCTTTGATGTCAGTAATTAAGAGTCATTGTTAGGATAATGGAATTTGACGTTCGTGGGGGGGGGGGTGGTGGCTGGGGATTAAAATAAAGCATAGAAATAAACTTTAACAAGTGACTTGTCTGCTTAGTCCATATGAATGAAGCATTCCTGGCAGCCCTCTTAAGCCATTAAAATTCCTTTTATTTCAGTGTTTTCCTGTTTGTTTTTCTTAAACATTTGTCACAAGTTCATGGCAGAAGGTGGGGAGGATAGTTTATTTTATGTGTGTTTATGTGATTAGATTGTAATGTATGAAGTCATATTAAAGTAAAGACTCACTGCTGTCTCTTTTTTCTTGCAGAGAGTTTAGATCCCAGGGGAGACAACACAGGCTACAACTTTGCCTCCAATAGCAGTTCAGTGGCGGCAGCCATCCTAGTGCCTTTTATAGCCATGATCATTGCAGGCTTTGCTCTGTACCTCTACAAACATAGGTAAGTTTTATATCATTGTTATATTTGATATGTGACGTTGTGACGTTATCTTCGTTCTGATATCAGTAAAAATCTCCATCTGAAGCACTTCAGTCAAGAATTAATCTACCTCTGTTATTTCACCTCTGAATCTTACTTCTGTCTGATTTCTCTTGGGAGATAAATGCACATACACTCTACAAAATGTGTTAACTTGATATGGATTTCTTTAATCCAGTAAGGCATATTTTAACCTCAGTAAGAGAAAATCATAATTTCTAAAAATGAAGAGAGAAGTTGACCAAATCCGTGGACCAAATCCATATAAGTGTTGAAACCATTAGTCATTTGATCAATTATTCCATGGAAAGAAAATCTATCAGCAAAATATGAATGGTCAGTTAATTGTTTAAGCATTTATCAATGTGAGCTGAACAATCTATGTTAATTTGTTTCATTTCAGAAGAAGACCCAAAGTCCCCTTCAATGGTTATGTGGGCCATGAGAACACTAATGGACGAGCTACGTTCGAGAACCCAATGTATGACCGCAACATTCAACCCACCGACATCATGGCCAATGAGACAGAGTTCACAGTCAGCACAGTGTGCACAGCTGTATAGCGACTGCTTCCTCCAGAGGTAACAAAACACCACCAGACCACCTGCCAATGTAATACAGTTTGGACTTAGAGCTTTAGGCATCATTAGATCCACATTTATTTCAGAGTAGAGAAAAAAGTAGTGATCACCTTGTTGCTAACCTGAGTTAGTCACACATCCAGGGTATCAAAACGGCTGAAACAACAAGACACATCCTCAGAATCCAGTTTCAAACTAGACCTTTTATACCATCCTTTTCTAAAATTAGAGAAACATGTGATGTCTTTGCACTTCCTTTGATCTGTATCTCTCATATTAATGACTCTCATTTAGCTTGTTTATAGTTTTTTTTGCTTATTTTCAATTTTAGCCCTGTTACATTAATACTTGTATCTTCTCTCCCTCATCATTCTCATTTCCATTCTTTTGGTTATTTCTTTCTTATTTATTTCTTTAATTATATTAACTATTATTTTACCTGCTCATTTTTGCTCTCTGTATTTGATTTTCTTTCAATTCCTCTTTTCCTTGCCCTTCTCTAACCACGTTTGGTTATTCTCCTACACACCCATCCCTTTTTACATCCATGCATCATCCTTGATTCAGTTAGGGAAGGAGAAGTGCACCACATCTTCGCCCGCCTGCCAACAGAGGACATCTATAGTTCCTTGAGCAGAGGGCAAGACAAAGATTATTTTATTCGCTGAAATACATTCAAGAAACATCTCCAGTGGCAAAAGCTCTTACCTGCAGGAGACGAGAAAAAAAACAACAAAGGAAACCATGTGAAGACAATGACAACTGTAACCAATGCCAACAACAAAATGCTTTTTGTAACTTAACATGGTTTCTTTATCATTTTCCACATTTTGAGGAAAAGCTTCCACCTGAAACTGCAGCTGGCAGGAGTACCGCTGGAAGCAAAGCTGTGATGACTTTTCTCACCGCCCTCCGCCTAAACCCAAAGGGAATTTTAAGGTCAACTTTATGTCATGATATTGACCTGTAGCTAACAGAGATCTCTGTGCAAGTGAACTGTATGGTGGACAGCGCCGTGTTGGCCTGTGTCAGTCAAAGAGAGACAGTCTGGGCTGTTTCAATTCATTCTTCTCTCTGGTTTCCATTTGCTTTTTATTCTTTTTCTTTTTATAACGCTGCTTGCTTTCTGTCATGAGTAATTGGGAATCCTGTTTCCCTCCCCCCTCCCAAACGTCTGCTTCTGAGGCTACAATTCTCTGGCTGAGGAATGAATTAAAATTTCAGTGAGTTTTGAAGGCCGTGTTAGAGACACGCATCCCGTCACTACTTTTCGGGTTCGACTCTGTGGTCTTTTTTTGGAAGCAGGGATGACGTTCCGCTTGCTGAGGCAGCTGTGTCCAGAGCAGGGGTTAAAAGGTAGCGAGGCCTGCTGGGTAAAAAAAAAAAATAGAAAAAAAAAAGAAAGCACTTAGTGAGGTTGAGTGTATACTTGAGTGGGAGAGAGTGTGTCTGTGTGTGTGTGTGCGTGTGTGTGTGTGTGTGTGTGTAATTCTGCACACATTTTGTGGTAGCAGCATCTGCAATGACTCCAAATATCTCCTGTCTGTTTTAGCCCCAAAGATTCAACCAGATTCAAATTCCTCCATATTGTTTCATTTTATGTCTGATGTCTCGATGCTCTGGACACCAATAAATTCAATTCATGTCTACCTACAGTAGACCTACTGTTAATGCTAAATCAGAAAGCAGTGCAAGTCTTTAGTTCCAACTTTCCTGTCCCAACTGATCCATGCGCAATCATTTCACATTTTTGTGTTCGAGAGATACTGAAAAGAAAGCGTGGGTAGACAAAATCCACCTCTCTAGCAGATATGCTTATATCAAAATGTATAACAAGAGGAAATAATCTCATTTGCTTCAGACAAGCATCGGCCGCAACCTTCCTGCTACTTTGGCTCTGAGGCACTTGTGGAGAAAAAGACATTGGCTGGGTAAAGAGATGGGAACACTGATGTTTCCACGGATATACAATCACCTTGGGACCACATCTCTCTCTTTTTTCTTTTAACACTCCATTTCCAAAAATCTGAACAAAGCCGCAGCACCAGTTTACAGAGCGACAAGTGGCACATTCTCTTTGGAAAGACTGCAAGTCTGATGTCAAATTTCTCTGCTTTTCACATTCTTTTTAACCCTGGATCCACTTTCAAATGTTTCTATGGCTTGAAGGTGGTTTAATGTATTTTCTCTAATATGAAAATGTGTATGAACTCCCTTAACCTGGCCTTTGGAAAACAAAGATCAAAGTGTGGTCATGTTCTAACTCCCTCGAAATGTTCAACTTGAGGGTGCTTGAGTTTGAAGAATGGATGAGTCAGTGATTCATTCCTACTGGATTACATTCATGTCTTTCCTTCAAGTCAACTTCTGACAGCTCCATCCTTTTGAAAAAAAAGAGTAGCGTTGCTTTGTTTTGTCTTCAGTCGTCATGGAAATGTAGTAGAAGGCTTCTCAGAGCTGTGACAGCAGGGGAGTTGCTGGTACAGTGATTACTCCCATGCATTAAATTGGAAATGATAAACATGGGGGAAAAAAAGTGGTAATGCATCTAATGCTTCAACTCCTCAAATGTGCGGCAGGGAGTGATGTACAAAAAAATATGGTCTTAAAGGTACGACACAGGAGGGAACCGCCATCAGATTGACACTCAGACTATAACAGCAGGACTCTAACTTAGCTGATGAAAGACATGCCTATAAGAAGAGAGGATTCAAAACATGAATGCTTTTATTAGCTTTTTCATGTGTTTAAAATGTGTCTGAGCAGAGGAGCTGAAGGACCTACTGTATTTCAAACACCCTGCTCCTGGCTATTTACCACTTAACTATCCCCATACCTGTGTAACCTGTGGATGCTGAGTGGGGTGAATAGTGCTCCAATTTCACCGCAGCAAATTGAGCCATTACATGCAATTTGCTTGAATTTAGTCTTGCTTCATTGTCGAACCCATATCGAACTATGAATCCATCTTACCATTATCACTGGCAGGACAGATCCTCAATTATGCAATGTTTGACTCCCAAAAAAGCACTCTTAAACATCCATACTCCTTTGATTCACTCTGTCCTCATTGGCATCCTTTTTCTTTTTAGTAACATTGCTAGAAATTAGGAGGAAAATTGAACTTACGTGGATTTGTTCTGGTACATTAGTGCATACATATATATATATATATATATATATATATATATATATGTATATATATATATATATATATATATATGTGTGTGTGTGTATATGTATTTAGTCAAAATCAAGCTTCATGCCTACAGGTTTTTCAGTGAAGTCTTTAAAATCAACTACTGTACATAATTTCCCTCAGAAATCCAGGCCTTTGAAACCAATCACTGTATTGTTCCTTCAGTCAGTTTCGCTGTGGGTTGGTAATTGCTTTTACAATTTTATTACTTTTAAAGCTCTCGCTTATCTCGACAGTACAGATAGAATATTGCCCCTTGCCTGCTCTTGTCATGAATTCATGGAACAGGAAACAATTGAATTACCCCGGAGATTTCACGGGGAGAGGAGCAGTTACACTCACATTATCTTGAAGGCATTGGCTCTCAGTTCTCATAGTTCTATGTGGCTGTTGCATTGTGCATTTCATTTATTTTCATTCTGAAATTGCTCCAAATATTTCAACAGAGTGGATAGCTTCATTGCTTTCCAGTTAGTTTCTGTTAAGACCGCTTTTGGTCTCCTCTCCTCTGTTTACTCCTCCCATGGCAACATTTAATACACATTACGCAACATTTTATTAAGCTGGACTGAGTGTTAAAAAACAAATGTGATTAGCTGGTGCAATAGGATATGATGCCCCCTCTCCCTAGATGGAACTGATTCAATTTGAGTAGATTTGGTCAAACATAATCTATGAGCATAAGCTCACACAACTATGATTGTTTTAACCAACAAGGGCTCAATTTTAGGGAATTCAGAAATAGGTATAAAGGGCCAAACTCATACCTTCATGTTTTTGTACGTCCTTCGTCTCCAATAAGCACTTTACGTTTATTATAGTGCCTTGGTACAACCCCGTGATACTAATATGATGAACCAGCTCAAGTGGCTGTAATAATTTCTTTACTAAGATTAGAAGATTATAATATTATTATGTCAGATATTTCAAATTAGAAGCTCGTTTTTCTTGTTTGTCCAGTCCTTGTTATCATAGTTTGTTAGGATAATGTTGATGTACTCATCAGTTTTTTGTCTTTGTTTTCTTTGCCTACAAGTGAGCAATGTGATCATTGATACTGTATTTTGATGTGCAAGGATTAACGTGCTTGCATTTAACGTGCTTGCCTACATGAGTGTTTTTATTGTGCATGTTTTTAAAAGTTTAAAAAGTTCCCTTTTCAACCAAAGAAAAGTATCCAAATTCAACCAAACTGGAACTCAGAAAAATTACAAAATTAAGATTAACTGTTCAATCACTTCCTGGTGTTGCTTAATATGGACATTCTCAAATTCTCACTCTCATTTCATGCTGGTTATTTTGTAGGAATGGGAGTTTTCACGTAATGGGTGCTGCATTTATAGAAATATTTTCCTTTTAACCCACCTGGGTTAGTCCTGGAAGTTCTCAAAGTGCAGCACATTTATAGAAAAATGAAGATCAGTGAGTTTCGAAAGGAGCCGTGCTATAAGAGTTAGAAGAGTCTTTCTTGATAGCAGCTGGTTACTTCCTGGTTCTCTTTGCATATTTTAAGACAGAAACTCTGCTCATCCAAGGTTCATTTTCGTTATCAGCCAGACACAGCTCTGAGTTCTGTCCTCCTCACCATCTCTTCTATAATGAAACAGACCACAGCTATGGTCTTTGAGTCCCCATCAAGTTCACTGAATTCTCACACAGTAAGGGACTAGACCAACAAACTTCCAATTTCTTTCTGCAGCTAGAGCTCTCACCACTTCAGTACAGACCACACTGTACATCTATTGAAAAACCAAGCAATCCATCAGTCATGCTGTGTGTGACATACTCTGCATCAACTATCATTTGTAATCTCCCACCTTTCACTGTCACATACAGTCACATATAGACGGCTGTGACAAAGCCACTCTTACTGATGTGTTTTTCAGGCCCATTCCATTCAATTTGCCTTCACTATTCAGCCCATTTCAGTGCGTCTAGTGGGCTCAGACGTGGGGTAAAGGGAGAGGAGATGTATTTTGAAAAGCTATGGAGCTTAGATGAATTTTATTCTACAAATGGAGATAAGAAAGCACTGTTGGTTCCACAAGTTGTCATCAGATCGCTGGAGTTATAGCTGAAAAACTACTGAATGTATTTCATTACACTGAGTGCATCAGAATTTATCTATCTATACTGTGTTCAATATCCGTAATCCCACAACTGCTCCTCTGTTTGTGTGCAGTAATAGTAAAAAATATATATATATCTGTGTTGCCAGTATTGTCATACTTGGAATAAAAAGAGAATGTCCAATTTATCTAGAGTATAATATAGCAAAATATTTACAGAGAGCTGCTTTACCAGAGATTACAAGATTACAAGAGACTTTACATTCCTGTATGTTTGTCATGGCAACAGTTATTTCAAGGTCCCATGTTCCCTTTTAATTTTATGTTGTTGTTGTTGTTGTTTTTTATTAAACATTATTTTATGGCATTCCAGAAGATCTCTCAATTAACTCTAAATGAGAGTGAAATTCATGACAACCCATAAGCACCTGAGTGAGATCAACATGGCCCTTGAACGCCTCAACAAGACAACAAAACAGTAAAAGGCAAAGATTCCCAGTCGATGTCTTGCTGTACACCAAAAGGGGTTACCTGTAAAGAGATGGACAGACGTGGACTGGAGCAGACTGTGTAACTACAGAGAGTAAACTGAGAAAGTGTCTCTGAGAAAATGTTAACGAATAAAAAACTTCTTTTTGTACAGAGATATATTTTTATGAAAATACATTTGTAATATAAAAAGAAAAAATGGATTGACATATATGTAAATGTTTTTCTTTTTCATTATTGTAGTACAAATGCTAGTGGGGAGTATATGAAAAATCTATATATATAAATAAATATATATATATAAATATATACAAAGAAAAATAGAAACAAGGCTTTTTGTATATGTAAAAAAGATTGTACATAAAAGTTTACATACATACTGTACATATGTAAGACCCACCATGGCTTGTCTGCAATATATAAAATGTATTTTATCCGTCTGTATATGATGCTTTGCATTGTGTCTAAGCTTATTCTACTTTCTTGAACTTGAAACTTATTTTGAAGGTTTTGGAATAAAATATAAAACCTACTTTCATTCGGGGTATTTATTGAATGAATGCCTTTATTGCTTCTAGCCCAGAATCCATTAGCTAATCATGCTCAATTAGCCTCTAGAGGTAATAAGCCAGTGTTCCCCGTGTGGTGTCTCATATTTGTGCCAAGATGTCTGCTTCCACCCATTATTTTGGAGTTTAACATTTCTTCATGCAGTTTATAAGCGTATATTTTTGTGAGTATACTTTATATACTTTCATTCTTAATAGAGACTGTTTACCTGCTCTATGGTAAATTGACCTCCCACCACTACTCTTTGACTTAAACTTGAATGTACATTCTTGAATGTAAAGGGTGAATGTACATTCAAAATGTTGACACAAATAACCTGATTAAAAGAATGTTTCAAGCTTTAATGGTTTTCACTCAGTTTTCAGAATTAGTTTGCAGCAGCTCAGCCATTCATAAATCTACTACATTACTGTTTGTGTGTAAAAGTTCTTACTAATTACTTGATATCTTTAAAAGTAGTGATTTATAAAATCATTCAGGCTGTGCTTTTAACATTTAAGACATTGTAATGTGAACATTAGTTGCTAAGGAACCGCTGTATTGCCATCCAATATAAAGTAAACAACTATATTAACAGAATCTCACCAGCAATTGCATATCTTGCAAAAATATATAATATTTAGATGGTCACACTAAACTAAATTTGAGGAACAGTATCTCAAATCTTACAATATGCAAATGCTTTATCATTGGGTTCAGTTAGTAACAGTTACACCTGTTAGTGGCTGTAAATATTTAGCTACAGCTAATCTCTATATGATAACTTTTTTGTGTGACGCAGCCACTTTTAATTTGTGTATTTAATAAACAAGTAGTATTATGGTATAACTGGACTCAGTTTGAACTGAGGACCAGCTGGTGCAACTGGAGGCAGCACTTAAAATTATTTGTTCAATAACTTTTATGTCTTATTGGCGCCACAAACCCAGTGATGGAGAAACAACTTGAGTGTGTTGGTGTTTGTTTTTAGAGTTAATGTATTTTTTATGTTTCTCTACCACTGCTAGCAACGCTGCAGGCTGTGTACACAAACACTGTTGTGCACCCTGTTCACTCAGTGACCTGACCTGTTACGTGCTGCATGTTACCCGTTATCTGGAAAATAAATCAGACTCGACAGACATACAGTACATGCCACAGTAATTTGAAGTATTGATATGTAATGGAAGTGTTAATTGGATTATAGTACTTCAGTGTCAACCTCAATTTGAATTAAATAACCTGGTTAAAGTGTTTACATTGCAAGTTCAGTAATCAGATATCGCCTTCATTTTGGTATAGTCAAATTATTAGTGTGTGTATTGAGATATGGACTGTGACAAAACCAATCTGTAGCCATCTTATTAGAACAAAGACCAAACTGAAAGAATTAGTCCTAATGTACTAGGTAAGTCAATTAATAATTGTACTCAAAATGTGTACTTTTCACAACACAGTTTTCAGAGCCCAACAGCCGGATATTAAAAGCAGTTTGGGCGTCTTCGTATTTCATCGTTTAATGTTTTGTGTATTGCGACAGTGTAGACATAAAAGCACGCCTCCAGAACAGCACTTAGTTGTCATTTTCACTGCTGCAAACTTGATAATGGCAGAGTAAATCTTATTATTTATACAGATATGAATAAGTGTTAACACCTTGTGAAGCGGCTGGTATTGTTAAAAAATATAAAGTGAGAAATTTAATTGGTGAATTTATCTTTTATACCATGTAATAATGAATTTCTTCTCCTTCCTCCATATTCATTTAGACATCTAAGATATTCATTTTTATTAAATTGAGGACACAGACTGGCACTTTTCTTTCTGTGTGAATATTTTTTTTTAAAAGTAGTCCAGACAAGCTGCGCAACTTTTCTGTAGTTAATGCCTGTGGAGCGCTCCATATCACACACAATATTTAAATGACTTCTCCTGCTGGTTCAAATAAGTGAGTGAATGTATGTGTGTGTGTGTATGTATGTATGAGTGTGTGGCTGTGCCTCACCCAAGTATTGGCAAGGTTACAGCCTTTTCTTGATTGATTAAATCAACAGCCATACATGGGTCATTAGTCACTCCTGTTCTCGACCAGGTTTCCCACTGTGATTAATCAAACCTTGTCAAGCTGCCCTGACCTGAGTGTTCCTTCACAGCAGCCATTTAGCTCTCCGTCCCCAAGACTGGACCTTTAAAAAAAATGTTCAAGCCCTCAGTGTTTGTGTCCGAAGTCAATGTGGAGCATTAACTCAACGGGTACTCTACTTTGTCACCAACTGACGATTCAGATCAAAAGGAAACTATTGATTTAATTTCGAGGCAGATAAATCATACGTGCTACAATCATCTGATCTCAAGGCGCTCTCTATGATTGCCTTCTCATCAGATTAGAATCTGATTCTGCTCAAATGTACTGTATAATGGTTCGTCCTCATCTGAGTGAGGTCTTTTATAAGATCAAGTGGAGGTGCTGTGGTGAGGAGGATCCACTCTTGGTATCCTGGGTAAGGAGTGTAGGGTGTTACTGTTCTTCTCTTTAAGTGCATCATTTAGAATTTCGGCATGTTCTCTGACCAGTTTGCAGTTACTGTATCATTGCTCTCATTAGTCAATGTGATAGCATGCTAATAACGCCTAACTAAATTCCGAGTCTCAAATATTATAGCAGCCGGTATTACGCAGCCAGGATAACATCAACATCAGTTTTACTGCTTCTCGCTTCCTATGACACCCAAATGTCCCCCTCAGGCCTTTTAATATCAGTGAGAGAAAGTTCTGAGGAAGGGAATGGAGGAGAAAAGCTTTCCGGAGGTCTCAAGAGTTTCTTTGAGTTTGGAGATGCGAGACGACAATTAGCTTTGTCACATTTATAACTGCGCAGTGTGACACATCACACTGACAGCCATACACTCTGCTGTCTTGCCAGGGATGACAGCTTCCTCCAATTACCTAGGTGTCCGGCAGCCATGTTCCCTTTGTTGCTTTTTTAATAAGAGCTTATTACGTCGCAGTGAAAAACAAGACTGTGCTATTCATTGCAAAGATCATTTGGGACTAAGCAAGTCCCCATCTCAATTTACTCTATATGAACTGTTTACTTGAATTCCTCTCAGACAGCCTGTATATGTGTTTTTCTAGGAAATACAAATGAAGGTATTACAGCTGTATCATGCCAATCTGATTTTAAACAGCACTGATAAACCTGTACGTAAAGTATACTGTGGCAGAGGATAATTCCCTACATCATTAACTTTTACCTTTTTTCTGCATAAAAACTGAATTTGAGAAATAACATGATAATATAATCCATTTCCTTTCTTTTTCCTTTTAATCTTTCCTCAATTACTTCCCCTGTGTTTGCTGATGCCAAGGTCACAATCACTTTTGGATCAGTCCACTCAATTTTCTGCTATCCCTTGTTTTACCGTGTCAAGCCGGGATATTCGAGGAGACATCAAAGCGAAAGGTTTACCCTAGCAAATCTCCCCAGTGTGCTGGCCCGGGTCTTGGCTAATATCAGGCAAAATCCACCCCTCTGCTGTCCCAGAAGACATTGGACCAAGGATGAAGGGATTGACTGATGAGAGGAAGTATATATTTGCTCTGTCAGTTGAATTTGTCAGCAGGGGGGCTGGTTTACTTACTGCAGTGCAAGCACCATGGGAAGGCTAACTCACTGTAATTACAAATAAATATCAGAGAGCTCAGTCCATGCTGGCATTTCTTCAGGCCAAGCTCTCTAATCTGGGTTTCATGTTGTCATGAGCCTGTAAAAGCAGAGAGATGAGCCTGTGTGAGATACAGTATAATCAACTTGAATTTGAGAAACCTTTTTTTTTTTTTTTTTTTTTTCTATGATTGAATTTATTTTTCATTCTGACAGACTGCATTAAGCCACATCTCTCTGTTTTCAATCATTATCATACCGTTGGAAGCATAAGAAATGGCAATAACAATAATCTCAGCCTGTCTTTTTTTTTTTTTGCCTCAAATACTGCAGTGGTTTAATGAATAAAGGAAGCAGATAAATGGCAGCCTGATAATGTGCTTGTGAGTCTTTGAATGAAAGAAAACTTCTCATTATCTTAAATAATGAATGACTCAAAAGAAAAGCTTAGCTCCATGATAACAGTCAACAGTGAATCTCCAATTACCACCATCCTTGGCTCATAACAATAGGACAATATCTAATGGGGAACTGTCAGCACTCTGCAGCATGATGGGATAATAATATCGCAGGCTCATCAGAAGGAGATGCCCAAACGTTGAGGCAGACTTAGAATCAAGTCTTCCTTTTTCCCTCCCCCTCTCTCTCTCTCTCTATTTCATCCTCCTCTTCTCTTTCTCTCTCTCTCTTTTTCCTCTCTCTTTTCAATTTGAAAGAAGCAGCCTTCCCATGTGTGACTGTCAAACTGATTCATTAGCACATTTGTGTAATTATCACTGTAATTAATATGGAATCAGCGGGTAAGGGAGCTACTGATGAGGAAGCTGAGTGAGATGTTTTTATTGTGATGGTTTCACACCGAAACTTGTAATAACGCACTCGAATGGATTCTTCATTTTCATTTTTTTTGCACGCGCATGAAAATGAAAGGTGGTCACACAAGCATATAGCATTGATGTGTAGGAAGTATAACCATTGCATTCATCCTAACAATGGCACAGGCATTTTTTTTCCTTCTTCAAGCTTTCAGTTTTACTTTGCAACTATCAGGAGAGAGACGTCAGGGGATAGTTGATGCTCAGCACTGTGTTAGCTAAGTGTTAGTATCAATTCTTTGGAAGCTTTCAGTATTCAGAGAGGAACATTTATATCTATTTATAGCAAATGCTTCCTTTTTAGATGTAATATGTCACAATCTTTTTTCATAACTTCAAAACATATTGCGACATGTCAAGTCCAATACCCAACTGTTATCTGTACTAATCATTATGTTTTGTTTATATTAGCTATGGATGTGACAGCTATGTATAGGGGTTGGTCCTCAGTGACAAAGCCTGAGACTCTGCAGTTCCCTTCAGCTCTTGTTTGACTGCTGCACAGATTAAGAGCACAGATGTTCTCATTTTTCATTCATAATGTCATAATGTTCCCGCACATTGCTCAGCGACGCCTGTCTTACATAGAATTACTCTCCGTAGCTGGTTCTAAAGAAACACTATGACCGTAAATCTTTGTGGTGAAGGAACATGCCGCCCACTGCAACAGCACAACTCCCTTCCATGTTTTTAATAGTTTTTGGACAACAATGGAGGTCTATGTCAAAGAGATGTAAGATGTATCAGGCTTTAGATGCACACACAATACTTGGAAGTAGGAGCAGTTATTTGTTGGCTCTGCACAAGAGATGTGTTGATAATAAGAAAAATAAAGAACACCATCTTCCTCACATTTCTATAATGAAGTATCTGCTTCTGTCTACGTGTTACATGACTTACACTGAGTCAGTGCAGATTAGGGGGTGGAGGTTCAGCTATATTGATGACCTCTTGAACTTATTTCTGAAGCATGCATAGAATAGAACCTTATAGATCTCCATGTGGTTTTCATTCACTGTTGTTCTGGACCAGGGTTTTCAATAACAAGGATGCAGCAGATAAAGACTGCTCTGCTGATGTTTGCTGACATTTTTGAAAGGAATACTTCTGGTTATATGTGTGTATATGCAAGCTTGCACGTTATCTTTTGCTGTAGGTTTTTGATAGGTCTTGCATTTGCTTTTGGCTGCAAAAGATACATTTTGACTGAAGGTTATTTAGAAGTCAAAAAGATATCCCATCTGTTATACTGATCTATCTTATCTGAATATAATGTAAGTATTTTGTATTCACATGAGTGAAGATGTTGACTGACAGAATGGTCCTTTGTCTTGCAGTTTAAAGTCTTGTTGGAGATGGTGGCTGTCTGCCAGATCAATATACTGACTTATGAAGTGGGAAAGCTATGTCAGGGTCAATGTGACAGTGCCCACCTCATAAACCCACATCCTTGTAACAGTGCCCAGACCATGAACTGCATTGGGTCAGGGGTGAACTGAAAGGTTGATGATGAACATGTGAACAAAACTTCTCATCTCTCCAAAAGGGTCAAGTTTGGAGAGGATGAAATGAAACTTTAATAATTTAGAAGCTGCTGGATAAGTTTGATGCCTGTCTACATTACAGGATGTTTCTATTAGGTAACCTTCTGTATATTAGAGAAAAAAGAAGTCCATTCAACTCCAGCAGAAGCTGAGATTCTAAGAATCACCTGCAGGTTAGCAGTGCTTAGAGGATCTACCTGACCCAGCCACACCACCACAGTAAGAACAGTCAGATAAAAGACAACTGCGGTACAAGTCCATCAACCTCAAGTTGCAGAAGCAAGACTAAGAGTTGCATCACAACAAGGGTGAAGAGGAAGATGACACAACGTCTGATCGCTATGAAAAATCAGATAACAGAAAGAGGGTCAGAGAAGGCTGTTCAGGTAGATCCAGCTCCACCTGCCACCAGGACTCTCCCAACACTGACTGAGAGTTGCACAGGATTGAAAATGTGTGGCCCAGAAAATCAATCTCTGCTCACTGGTCAGATAATGACCAATAAAACATCTGCAGTGTGTTGAGAGGAGTACAGGAAAATAAAAGATGAGTAGATTTGTACTGGAACTTGATTTAAAGTTGACGTACTCTGTAGATCAAGACATTGGTAGATATGGTTTTCTGGGTCGGGGACTAAAGTGCCATAGAAGTTGTAGTATAGTTTCAGTGTTAAAACTGATCAAATAATGGCTTTCTGTGGTTCTATATGGGCTGTGGCAATCATTTTGAAAAATAATAGCTTGCAGCAACATATTGAAAAAAAAAAGAACAAACTTAGTTGGAACTGAACTTAGTTCAAAATTTTGAATTATGAACTATGAACTGATCTAGTTCATGTAGAAAGTGAACTTGCATCAGTGTATTTTGGTATGTTCTCTGATCAGTTTGCAGTTACTATACAATCTAAAATCTGAGTGCTGACTTTCAGAACTTCATGTCAATGAGAGAGGACAAACAAGCAACACCAGAGGACCCATGACCATCACTGCAATTCCACTTGGACTGTCAAGGTTTGCTTTTTCTGCTTTACACAGCAAAGCCCAGTTTTTATTGGCTTTGTTTTCACTAAAGTATTAAACTTAACCTTCCTGATGTTACTGTGGGTAAGTATCCTAAAATGCTTGGTCAACAAATATCTGGTTTTAGTCATTTCCTTTATCTAAATAGCTGATGAATTTTGAATTGAGCTTCTTCTGACAATTTAGCTTTTATCTCCAATCATACTATTTTGAACATGAATTAATGAGTCATTTCCAAACAGTAACTTGTCTTTGGCATCCGAACTTTAATAGTTAAATAGCAATACATGCATAAAGGCAACACGTTTTTTATACATCATTTAAGTTTCATGCTTATTGCATTTTTTTCACATTTAAAAGTGTTGACGGCATCACAAAGCATGAGTAGGTGCAGGGAGAGAGGTAGACTTAAGAGCCATACTAATAAGACATTTTCACCATCACATGAAACTTTTGAGTAGGTTCATTGCTGTCACACAATGCCCCGACCCAGCAGGCTTTGCTCTTTGTGACATTTCTGACATGGCAATGGCCTATTCATTCAGTCAGGTAATAAGCACTCGACAGGGAGGCAGCACTACAAACTGTTACATCCCACTTCACTGCCGGATAGAAAAATAGCTCTGCAAACAAGACAGTTTGAAAATCCACGTTGTCATAGTGACAGAGGCACTCTGTCCCCTCATTTTAATAGCAGTGATCTCAAGAGGCTGATCTTTGTGTAGGCTTTGGAAACTTTTTACATCAGGAGGATAAGCTAATGGTTTCTAGCCACAGTAGGTATCCTTCAAGAAGAAAAGTGAAGTTTTTTTTAACTGATTATGATGTTCTTTGCCAAACAGGAGGTGGTAAACAACAGTCAAGTGTCTAGTAATCATCAGAAACATATGCTCCTTATTTCTTTGTGTATCACATAGTGAGCACAGTGAGCATTCATGATGCTTTGAATAAAGCCTGACAGGGAGTCTGGAAAATATATTTTTTTTCTGCTTCGATAATCTGAGACATTTTTTGTGTTGGAGAAAATTAAAGTTGAGGTTTTTTTCACAAAAGAAAGCTAGTCCGTGTTATTTTCTGTAGATAATGGATCCAAATACTGATGCAGTCATTGGAATTTAACTGTAATTATTACCAAAATACTTTATTCAAACGGTAGCACAAATATCTTAAGAAGATTATGATTTTTAAATCATTTTAACAGTAGAATGTGATTGTTCTGCTGGGTTTTGTTCCCTTGATTATAAAATACAAAGCATGTATTCATGTTGAAGAGGATTAAATGTACTTGACAACCAAAATAGCAGAAAATGTAATGACACTTGCTTTTGTGTCCTCGTCATCATTTGATCCTGTGACCTAATCATTTCTGCTCCGAATCAGTTTTCATGTTTTTCACATAATACACAGGCTGAGATGAGACAGTGTCCAGGGGAAGTAATCAGCTCTGGGTAGAGTCAATAACATGATCAGATGAGTGCATTGTTAATTCTTGATGAGGATTGCTCAGCACTTGTACTCCCTCCCCCTTGGAGTTAGAGGGAAGATAAATTATGAATAAGGCATCCATAAAACATGCACTTATTTATGGAGATTAGGCGATATTTAAGACATTTCTAATTAAATTCAGCTGATCCAAGGTGTTTTGCCAGAAATCCCTGTAGCTAAGGCTTATTTCAGTTATTGTAATGAAAGAGGGGCAACAGGGAGCAATAAAAAAGTAGCAAAAAAAAAATCAGTTTTCATGTACAAAAACATGTCTGCCTCGGGTCTATAAAAAACATTTTTTTGACCCCCATCAAATTGTTTCGTCTTGAACAAATTATAGACAGTATTGATTTTTTGTTCTCCCCCCCTCAGGACACTGTCCATCATTATAATTCGTCTTGCTAAAATAATAATTGAATGAGTAAATAGTTTAAAATCCTTTATGCACATTCAAAAATGGTTTCAGGCAGACAACATTGATTTTTTTTTTTCCTGCATATTTTTTGCAGATTTGGGGGATTCATGCGATCTGTTACTTTACCTCAGTGACCATACAATAATCTGAAATATTTATTTTTGTTCTTCCATGTGTTCTCCGTGTTCACACATGCATTTTTAATGGAAAAAATATGTTTTTTTCAGCAGTGTACATAGTGTGCTCATACATAAATCTGTAAAGCAAAAGTAAACACACACTGTGGGGCTCCAACTGCCCAAGATGTTGAAGTGAGGTGGAGAGAGTTCAGTCATTTTTTTCTGGGTAAGTAGATTCACCATTTTATGTTGTCTTCTGGCTTTATAAATGTCCAGCCATGTGTAAGTTGGTTGTAAAATGGTTTTATTGTATTCCTGATCAGTTTTAAATAACCTGTGAAATCAGCATTCTGCTTTATTTCCCATTTAAAGCTCCTGGGAGAAGCAAACTATGCAGCAAAACCACCCTCTCTGATATCTTTCTCTGTCTGCGTTTGCAGTCCAGTGCATATTACATCTGATTTGCTGTTTTTCAATTAAGTATAGTAACTTAAAGAGTGACAGTTTAATGTGTTTACACTCCACTCACATGGCCAAACCCTCATCAATAGAGCTAGGCGTTTTGATTTCCCCACTGCCTTTAAGCTGTGATTATGTCTCTCTCTCTCTCTCTCTCTCTCTCTCTCTCTCTCTCTCTCTCTCTCTCTCTCTCTCTCTCTCTCTCTCTCTCTCTCTCTCTCTCTCTCTCTCTCTCTCTCTCTCTCTCTCTCTCTCTCTCTCTCTCTCTCTCTCTCTCTCTCTCTCTCTCTCTCTGCTGTTCTGGCACTTGTGTTTAAATGTTGATGACAGATTGAGTCCTCTCCAGAAACTTCTGAGAGATACTAGTTTATATTGTGATTACATGACATTTGTGCAAAGAGACATAATAATATGAAATTTAAAGTTCAAAACAGTTGTCGAAGAAGAGAACCACAGAGCCGGTGGTGATTTTTTTCCACATTTTTTGAAGCATATACTGTGCCCAAATTGACAGGCTTTATGGAGACTTGTAGCAGTGCCTAGTAGTGATGGCTGTGAGGCGATGAGTATATAGTAGCTCCATTTAGACACTTCAGAGAGCGCTGAAGAAAATGCAATCAGCTATACTCTTTGTAATGAAAAAGCTCCCGGCCAGCTGCTTTTGTGGAGGCTGGTCGAATCAACACGCAATACCAATCCCAAAGGGTGTTAACGCCCGCTGGATACAATGCTTTGTTCACTTCCTGAGGTATTTGTAAAATCAAACTATCAGTCATTCTACTTCAATCACTCGCCTGCCACCAGTCAGCCCCAGAGTGGATGAAGCAGCGGCAGCAGCAGCAGCAGAAGCAGAACACCCACTCAAATCTCTTACAAGTGTGACTGAACACCCCCCCCCCCCCTTTCTCTAACCCTATTCATGCTCAAAAGTAAAGGCACATTGCATCATCATTTATCCCAAATGCTATTGTAGGTCTACAGGAGAAGTTGAAGGCAGAGACAGAAATTCTCCAAAAGCAGAACTTTAGTTATTTGTCATTGTCAACAGCAATATTGTGGCTGCATTAGTGCTGAGAAAAGGCCTCAAGATATGTGGATTTCTGTCACAGGCAGGGATTGAGTAAAAGTGAGGCCTGACCCTCTGAGATCCTAGAAGACAGGGAAGTAAGACCCTCCATCATTCTTTCTCTGCTTCTGACTTACTGAGCACTTACACCGCTGTTTGTCACTAAGTCACAGTCCCTTGTGGTGAGCATGATTAGTGTTCTTTGCATGGAAAATAGCATATACAATTACATTATTTTTTTTATTATTATTATGAAACCTCAGGGAAAAGACCCTCAATATTATTAAAATTAATGACATATTAGAGCTCATTGTGTATAGAGCAAAGAAGTAATATTAATGGTGCTTGTAAAAGTCACAGTTTAACTCCGGTGGCATAAAGTTAATCCATATAGTATTTTATTGTCCTCGTGAAATTATTGCAATCCATCAGTCTTTCAGTCCATATACTTCACAGCATCAAAAGGGAACACTTAAACCTGATGAGCCAACAGCTTCACTTTCTAAGGCTTTTATTGTAAAGTAGTCAGGCAACATGACGCTGTTCTGTGATAGTGTAATTAAATCAAGTGGCCAATTACTACATCCTGATATGATGGCACGCAGGCTTTAGGAAGGGAGCAACATCCAGCTATAAAATAAACTAAATGGCTTTAGCAGTCTACCTGGTCAAAAATCATTATCCAAGGGATGATAACGTGTGAAAGAGAGAGTTATAAAGCAAGCCTATTAGCTGAAAGGTCATTTATGCTAAGATGAAGCAAGCAACATGTTTTGTAGTATGATCAATATGTATTGCTGACCTCCCATACACTTTACTTTAGACTCCAGTGAGCCTACAGTACTCCATCATGTTAAAGAGTGTTAAGAATGCCCTCCTACTTGGACAAAAGAAAAAAAAAAGTTGAATTGTAATCATCATTAGACATGTTATAAGTGATGTAAATTTGAGAGTTTGGATAAAGGCAGTGGATTTAGGACTGTGGTGACTAATATAAGAACAAATGTGACGGACCAATTTGTTAGAACAGTCAGAAATATCTTAACGTTAATACATCTCTTCAGTTTGACAGGCCACTATTTTCTTTGTGAATCTCTCCATCCATTAGTTAGACATATTGACCACCTTCTCCTCCTCCAAAATACACAACATGTCAGAGTTTGCTGCCATTTCTATCACAGAATAAATGAAACCAAGCTCAGTCTGGCCTCTGGGGCTCATATTAAAAAGTTGTCTTATGTGGATAACCACAGTGAGTAAAGCCTCAGACAGTTCTTTTTTACTTTAGTCTGTGTTTCAGATTTGGTTTTATTCAGCAAGGTTAAGCAGATAAAAATATAATGCAGCCTGTGCATAGAAACTTTCTATGCACACTATGCCTGAACTATGAACACAAAGCATCATGTGATAAAGTTATGTCAACCTATACTTTGTTTTATAACTTAGGTCAAAGTAGATTTATACTGTATGCAATAAAAATATTTGCTTAACACTCAATTTATATAGTGTGTTGTGGATTTTAAATATGCAGCCCATACATCAGGTGGAGAAAGCGCACAGGAGTCCAAGATGTCTAATGCTGAAATGGTTTATTGAGACTTGATCAAGGAGAATGAAAGAGGTTTCAGTCCTCCAGGGATAGTCTTAAGCCACACAGATAAAGCCATAGTTGAACCATGCCCAAATATGAGCAGATCCAACACATCTACAGTATATAGAATTTAGTCTATTGGTCTACAGATGAGAACAATGTCTGCAAACTCAACTCAGCACCCTTAAACCTCCATTCCTCAGGGTCCACAATATCTAACCTCTGACTACAGTTACTTCTACTCCATTCAGAGAGAGAGACAAGCAAACACATCTCTGACCTTGGCTGCTATAGCAACACTATCAGGGTGCCTGCTGTTTTCCCCAAAAGGAGCAGACCTACTGTCTCAAGGGAAGACAATGTCTCTCAGTCAAGATTTGGTGTAGCCTTACAATGACCTCAAGGCCTGTTTGACTGTATGTCAGTGTATGATGTAAGTTATGGAAAATTCCCCAACATAGTGAAGAACTTTTGAACCACTGTACAGTATGTGTGTATTTGAACATGTGGGAACATCTTTTACTTTAGTATTTGTCTGTAGGCCATTTGTGAATGTATGTACATAAACTGCATGCCTTCCAAACAAGGCCCAGATGGAAGCTGGCAGTAAAAACACATAACAGTAAACTGATTGTAGCCACTCCTTTGTCTGTCCCTACTTTGCTGGCCCTCCGGCTTCCTGCGGTGCAGAGGGTTTCCCCGTCCTGGTCTCTTGAGCGGACTCACTGACTGGAAACTACAGACATGCCCAAGGCCTGTGTCGTCTCCTGTCTCCGACTGCTCTCTGTGTCTCTTTCTCCACAGATAACTGATGCAACCAACAGAGAGATGCATAGTGAATACTGGGATTTGCAGTGTGAAAACTCAGCTGGACCAGTGAACAGGGCATCAACCTACAACTGTGGAGAAATCAGAGTACAGATCACAGGCTGGGAACACGAAGGACTACAAGGCAACATCTGAGTTTACAGGTCCGTCCCAATAATTATATGTTCAAATCTGAAGATATATTGTTTTCTTATGTTGGACAGCAAAAAGTACATACTGTGCATACTATGCTAGATGTTTTAATATGTCTAATAATGTAATCAGACCTTCTGATCTCTACTACTCATTACAAAGGAAACTGCCATTTTTATGACAGCTAAGTTTATGTTGTCCACATGCCGTTGACAACTGCAATGCAGTTTGGTAAAAGCTACACCTTTATCAGATATAATGTGATAAAGATGTCAGAGCAGTGTGTAGCAAAGGTTTCATGAACAAATGATCTACAGTGGGTAAAATGCTCTTTTAAAATAATTTGTCTTCAAATTCAGTCATTTTTTTGATACGTTACCTTGCTGAAAGGCATTTCATATTTTCAGCCACGTCCTTGGCTGTTTGCTTGCTTTGGAGCTGTCTGTTGTTGGTCAAAACAGAAACATACAATGTATTCAACCTGAGGGTGAAGACCTAGAATCTTTGAAATGCCTCTGTTCACCCGTCATGCTGACAGATGCTTGTTTTTGTCAACTCCCTGCACACCTCCTCTCCTCCATTTTCCTTTTACCATCCTCTCTTTTAATGTGCTGGCCATTGTCAAGCCCCATTGTGTCTGCTTCCTCACTCCAATTTCAGGCCTCTCTACTTTTTCATCCTGTCCCCTGAAGCCACAAAATGTCTGTCACATCTCTACCTTCTATTCCCTTGCCCCAGTTTTTTTTTTCTTCCTTTCTCTCCTCTCAGCTCAACATCTCAACTCAGTTTTCGTCTCATCGCTGCCTTCATGTGCCACCATCTTATCATTTTAGGCCTCTAGATTAGATTTTGTACCTATTAGGATGCCATGGATGCCAGAGGGGAGCATTTAGATGAATCCTGGATCGCTAGAACACACATACAGTAGATATCGAACACATGCATGTTGCACACACACACACATACACACACACATACACACCTACCTGTCATTTTTTTATAAAGACATCCTATTGCCAGAGATAAATATGTCATTCATGTATCACTATACTGCCTAAGGCCAAACTGTTAAAGTGCCTTGACACTGCTCATCATCCAGGAACCACACACACACACACACACACGCACACACACACACACACTCCAAACTCTATTTCCTCCTCCTCCATCCCTCTTTCAAATAGTCACCCAGAACACAAGAGCATCTCAGACAGATTAGAATCATTCATAATGATGAAACCTGGTTGTAACTCCTCCATCAGTATGGCCATTGTCGTTCAACAAAGCAGACACAAATAAGGTTTTTGTGCATCCTTTTATCTGTTTCATGCCTTAACTAGCTTCACTTTTATCTGGAGACCAGGCACAATGGTCAGAGGACCAGATTGAAAGGAATTAATGACTCTAGCAAGGTCTGGAGGGTCAAATGTGCAGCTGGAGGAGACAAAGTCCTCTAAAATATGCCAAAATGATCCAAGTTAGGTGGATACAAGTTTTTCCCACAATACTAAATGACATTCTGGATGTGTAGCTTGATGTCAAGTTGGTTGAAGATGAGGTAACTCGACTCCATGTCAACCAAATGTTTCATTTCACAGAAAAGATTCATTTGGCAAGTCTGGAGCTGCTGTGCATGAGTCCATCCCAACTGCTCTGCAGAGCATCAGAGGAAAGAAGCCACATCAGTCTCAGGTGATAGATTGGAAATCAAAGTTTTAATCATACATTCTGGGCTGTTGCCTGGCAACAGGCCTCCCCTTGCTGAACTTGTCTGTTGGCTGTGGAGAAGCAAAGATGAGAAGAAGATGATGAGCCAAACAGGGAGCATGGGGAGACTAAGCTCAACTGTTTGACATGTCTAACTGAATGGGTTGCAATCAAATATGTGCAGAGACAGTGATAACACACAGTGCTTAATAATCAACAAAAGCAGTAAAGTACAATTAAAAATATATACTACTCAGCTTATTTCTATATGTTGTTTGAGAAGCTTTAATCCAAGTGAACTCCAGCAAACTCTCTTCATAGTGCTGCCTTCATTTACATACAAAGGGGAGGATACATTAAGTCATCATTTTACCTTTTAAAGTAGAGCAGATAAAACTTATTACCTCTGTTTAACATTAGAGTCCAGTGCTGTGAACAACTTCTAAGTAATTACATTGCAGCAGCATTAAGCCACAAGCAGAATCCCACATTAATATGCATAATGCTGCCATCATGTTACTGTGCATATTTCTGTTTATTTACTTAATAATGTGACCAGCTAACTGTGCACACTTTTCTCTGTCTGCACACGTTTGTAGAGTCCATCTATGCTGTAAAAACACAGATAAGTAAGCTTCAAATGATCTATTAACCCAAAAACTGAGATAAGAGTTCCTTCAGACTTTGAATATGTTATTGTGGTATTCTGCATTTTGTGAGATGTGTTGAACATGCTTTAGCTGTAGCTATCTGTGGCATTGTTGTTATTTTATTCGCCATTGGAAACTGACCCTGCTGTCTGATGATTATGCCTTTAGCCAGCTATGTCACCAAACATATATATATGCTGCTCATTCCCTCTTCTTACACATTTGGTCTTAGCCAGCTAGCTAGCTGCAATGATAAGAAAACTAGACACACAGTAAACAACGCCAGAAAAGTGGAAAAAAAAACAACACATAACTTTCATGAGCAGTGGGAGGAAGAGTTTTTCACAAAGAAAGAAAATTGTGTGTGTCTCATTTGTGGGGCGACTGTAGCAACAGTGAAGTGACACAACATAGAGAGGCACTTCAGTACATGCCACAAGACCTTCAATGCTAGCTACCTGCCAGGCAGCTCATTACAGGTAGAAAAAGCCTATGAGTTAAAGGCAGCTTTGGGCAAAAAGCTTTTTCTTTTTTCACTGAAAAAGTCCCAAGCAGCAACGGAGGCTTCGTTTAGAGCTGCACATTTTTTGACAAAGAACAAGAAACCCTTTTTGGGATGGTGGTGTACTGATAGAAGAAATAACGGTGATGTTCTCTCTGACGTCCAAGTTGGAGCAAGTACATCTGGACCGAGTTCTGAATACGCACAGTACCAGTCAAAAGTTTGGACACACTTTCTCATTGATGTGAATGGGAAAGTGTGTCCAAACTTTTGACTGGTACATGTGATTAAGCTTCGAGTGGTGCAAGTCAGTGGACTCCAGCAGTACGGCGTATCTGGTGGTGTTCGTACAAATGGTGTTCCATGTTTTCTCCCCAAATGAGCAACTCCTGACACTACTGCCCCTGAGGACAACAAGGGAGGTTGATATCTACAATGCTGTGAAGGGCTATTTCGTGGAGAAAAGGATATTATGGGAAATGCTGTTTTGTGACAACAAATGGTGCCCATCATGGTGACCAGCTGTCACACAGGCTTTGTCGCTCAAAGCAAAGGTGGACCAGAGTCCCCCAAATTTCTGCATTACCACTGCATCAGTCACTAGCAGGTGATATTTGCAGAAGTGATGGGCGTTGATCATGTAATGACTGGTTGTAAGGATCATAAATAGTACTCACTCAAAAGCTAAACAACACAGGTCATTCAAGGTTCTGTTGGAGGAGCTGACAGCTAAATGTGCTGACTACTCACTGAAATCCGATGGGTCAGCAGGGGAAGGGTTTTGCAGCTTTCTTTATCACTTTTGGGGGAAATCAAAGAGTTCATGGAATCCAGAGGGGAGGGTGCCTCACTGCTTCAGGACACTGAGTGGATACTAGACCTTGCCTTTCTGGCAGACCTCCCTGGGAAACTGAACCATTTAAACTGCAAGGCAAAGTTGAACTGTCTCTGACATGATCAGTGCTGTAAATGCATTTAAAGTCAAGATGAAAATGTTCTCTGTGCATTTACATAGAAAAAAATGCAGCACTTTCCCTCTGTGCAGTTGGTCAGTGCTGAATGATAATGCTTCTGCATCTGGGGCCTTGGACAGGGCTGCAGAAAAATACTCTCAACTAATATATGGACTGAAGTTCAAATACAGGTTATGTGACTTTGATAACCTGGAGGCATGTGTGTCATTCTTTCATCATTCAAATCTGTCATGCAAGTGGACATGACATGCATTGCTGAGCAACAAAGTGCAGCATTCAGCTTGAATGCTTGTGAGGTAAAGCTCATCAGGAATAACCAAACTTTTGGTGCCTTAAGGACCCAGAAAAGTACAAAGGTTTATGCATAGTAGTTATGTAGCCTTCTGATATAAACTGAATTAAGAATAAACACAGAATATGACTTACTAATACACATCTAGAAGTGCCATGTTTTCCTCTTTGCAGACCAATCAGGTGTTTACAGGACATAAAAAAAGAGTATAGGAACCTTTTTTTTTCAAATCAGACAGAACCATGAGAGCAGTGAGAGACAAAGAGAAGAACTTAGAGAAGGAGCACAGGGAAACATGAGTCACTTTACATCCTTTCGATCCTGTGAAATTAAAGAATTAAGTTACACAGAGTCAGGTATTTACAGATACAGGAAAATATTTGTTTGCTTCAAAGTGAGTAGGCGGCAACAGTACAGTATAGGTATCCCCATCAGGCATTTGGAGGAAAGCAGCTAAAATATGATGATCTGCGAGAGAAAAAATAGGAATAGCTTTGTTACTCACCTCATGAATATGCAGTCTACTGTGCTCATTGTCTCACATTTAATAAGGTTCAGGGTTCCAACTTTAGCTTCATTACTAAGGGCTTCACTGTTTGGAGGAACGCTACTGGTGAAAAGAAAGGTGTTATCTGACACCATAGCTGGACAGTGGGGCATCAAAGAGCCACTGAACTGGCAGAGAACTACCTGTCTGTAGTCCAAGGGAATAAAAAAAACATTGGCTCAGTTATTAGCTAAAAATATGATAAAAAGGTTATGTCCAATCATAAGGGTCTCTTATCCATAATTTACATAATAGTGTGTCTTGGCGAGTGAAATGTTGAATCCTGTGGGAGCTGGGAGGGGGTCTGAACAGATATCCGTATGTGTCTGTTAATTCAGTGAGGAAGAAAAAATAAAACTGAGACAAGATACAGCAACAATCATTGCAGCCATTCTCGGAGCTTACAAAGTGGGCAACCTCCCTTGGGACTCACAGCTGGCCTCTACCTTAGTATCACATGTACGTTGCTGAACTGCTGTGACTCGCACCCTGACAGTATCCACACAGACAGTGTTAATGCTGGAGCGTGGCTACTGCCAGCTCTATCTGTCTACATAGAGTTTGACTTTTCTAATGGCCACCAATAATGTAATATTTCATATCATTTCATTATAAATTTAACTAATATTTAATTTAGACAGAATAAGGTTTAACAGCCTGCGCTCAATTGTAAAAAAAATAAGTAATATGTGAGGTGACACTACCCATTGTGGTAACACTTTATTTTCTTCATGTCATGTAACATTCTACACAGATATAGACATTCAAACCAAAGTGAAAGGCGTAATGTTGCTGGTATGATGTCAATGTGACTATCAACAGATCATTTTCACTGTCTGTTTTTGCTGAGTACTGCGTTGTGTCATGCAGAAAAAATAGCAGAGCCCCCGAATCTCTAGATTACACACCTCATCATCTAGAGTCTTATGTGCAGCTCATGCAGGCTTTATGGCTGCTCTCATTGGCACCAAAATGAAAAGCAAGGGGTTCTGCGATGTGTGTCCTGGCCGCTAGGGATTAAGGCTATGAGTGGAAAAGTTAAAGGGGTACAAAAAAGAATTCCAGAAGAACAGTACAGCAGTGCAGTGTACACCCACTGTAGGAGTCATGCTCTCAATTTGGTAGTGGTCATCATGTCCATCGGTGAAAGGAAGGTTAGGGCACAGGTAATTCTGTGATGGTAGGGATTTTTTCTTCTTACCGCAATGAAAAACAGATTCACAAATTCTCCAGTGTATCTCCATCTGGTTGTGTTTGGCATTAAACAAAGACAAAATACAAAAAAAAACATTGTGGTGATGACAGTAATGAGCTCAATCCTGTTGTGGGCATTACATGACTGATTTGCAGTAATGCAGTTATCATCACAGCCCCAGCCAAAGGTGCCAGCATAAAGATGCCAAGCCAAAGATGCGTTGCAGAAAGTACGCAACAGACATTATGCGATTTTGTTTTGAATAGCATGGAGACAGAACCAACCTCATCTGGAATCTCTGGAAATGCAGGTAATCAATTGACTATCATTACTCATTACTGCTGGGATCACCAACCATGTCCTGGGTTGCATGCAGCCATTCCCCAAACAATGACCAGGCTACTAACTTGGACATCGTCATAGCATTTGAGGAGGCAAGAAATACTGTATGTGAAGTCACAGCCAAACAGAGATGTGAGCGAGGAGTCAGTGCATGTTTTCCAAAAGCTGCAGCCCTGCCAAACTCTGTCGATGTAGTCCCAGCCAAGCAGAGAATATATTTGAAACAACTTCAGGTCTACATCTTCAGAGAGTTGGTGGACAACCATTACAAGGAAACGGTCTTTTATCCTTTTGTCAACCACATCACCAGTGAGCTGGGTGCCCGTTTCCCTCAAAGTAATGAGCCTGCGATGCAAGCAGTTTACCTGGAACCAAAAGCTCGAAAAATGCTAATGGGAAAAAAGGGAGGAAGAGCTGGTAGAGTGGTACCAAGAAGCAGGAAACAGAATGCTGAAGGCACAAGTTTCACTCAGAAGAGACCCTGCCTACAACAGCTTTGCAAACTCTGCAAGTGTGGCACACCTAAAATAGGGTGACCACATTTAGGTGGTAAGGTTCCTTTAGTGAGTAGGCTACTGTATTTTTTTTTTTTTTTTTTTAATTAGTTTTCAAATAGAATGCGTACTGTATATTGTCTTGAGGTGGGGGTGGGGGAGGGGGCGGAACGTTTGTGTTCTCACTAGTTGCTTTGGGGAACGGTAAGGGAGCAGGAAAGGAAACAGAACAAACTCATTCCTTTGCTTTACCTGCTTTTACAGGTCAGTAAACAGTTAATACACCGCGAAATATTACTTTATATAGCCAAACACTATTAGTGTGAGTGTTTGTGATGAGTTATCCATGTTTAAACAACATTAATATGTGGAAAGTTTTCCCGCGCGGACGCCATTTTGTGCCGAGCGCGACGGCAGTTGCACCAGAGACATTATAATAAGAGCCTTCGAAGGACTTTGGTTGCACTCTATAAAGTGGGAGTAAGTGACATTTAAGCTCCTCCACATGATGTATTTCCAGCTAGGTATGATTAATGTGTGTTAACTGTGAATATGTACATTTGTTTAAATTGAAATATTTATGTTTACAGATTTAATTTATTGTTGTTAATAATCCTGTTGCCTGGTAAATATAGGTTTGAAATGTAACACAAGCACTTTGTTGATCACATATTTCAGAAGCAGGGTATGTAGTCAATTGTATTTAAAGGTGTTTTATACACTGTAAAATTACACACCATGAAAATGGTGTTTTGAATCAGTTTATACTGTGAAAGGGGAAAGAAAATGTAATGTATTTACAGAAACTGTTTGATATAAATTATAAATGTGTTGATTAGAAAAGAGAAGAGAGAAAATGTATGTTATTGAGGCTGATTGCCTAGTGATTTAAGTTAGATAAAAGACTGAAAAGGATGGGAAATGTGAAATTGAACTACGTAAAACTGAAATGAGTGAAACGGATATGCATTGTGCTTATGTGACTGTTATGATACACAATGTTAAGTAAATCATACACAAGAGGCAATCTGGAAAGGAAACAAAACAAACTATCCTCATTCGTCTGCTTTACCTGCTTTATATTGGTCACATTTGTTACAGTGGTCTCCTATCCCTGGGACCTGTAACACAAGCAACACAAATGGCCTTTTTTAATATTAGTATTAGTCATGTTTCTATTATTATTCTTGTTGTTATTGTTAATATTGTTGTTGTGCATCTCTCTCTCTCCCTCTCTCGTAGATGTCGCCAAGTGCTATTCAATAATACGGTCTACACCTGCTCTGTACTAAAGGTACCATGAAGTCATTTCTATGACTTATGATATATAAAGAAAAATTAACTTTACTCTTTCCCAACACAAAATGATTGTTAAAATGTTTCTAACACTTCCATTGACAGCATATGCCTGCAAAAGGTCATTCTCTGCCCTGAGAAGGCTCAAAACATGGCTCAGAGCCAGCATGTCCAACGTACGTATGCATGTTAACTACAAAGTGAAAATGGACAAGGAGAGAGCTCTCAGGCAGTGGGATGCCTCTGGCCATAGGAGGCCTTCCAAAAGGTAATGCATGTTGTGAAGATTATTATACCAATATTTCCCTGTTGCATTCTCACCAACTGATCATAACATGTGTGTCTGTGTCTGTCTTTCTTACTTTATGTAATTACAATTAGTCAACAAGTAAAGAAGTGGGGGGAAAGACTGATTTATGTACAAAATCAATATGGTACAGCCTGTACTTGGTGTGGTCACGTGCAGATGGAGAGTGGGAGTAAATTGCAACTAATTGTGCAGTGTTTAATGTTTTAGCCAACAGCTCCCACTATATGTATTTAATTATAGTTAATTAGTTTGTATGTAGAGTATATCTTGGTTGGCTTTTATATCATTTTGGTATGAATTGTGCTCATCCAGAAATAAGCTCCATTAAAAAGAAAAAATTGTGGATCTCACTAATCTCTAAACCCTGACCATGGCCCTGCTGATGATCATTAATCATTATCACTCTGGCAATGACTGGAAGAACAGTTAGGAAAAAGAGGAGGCAAAGACATCATCTTGGGGATGATTTTGAAGCCTTAACTTCATTTCTTGCTTGGTCGGTGAATGAAGATACAGACTCTCTCCAAGTGCAGATTTTCCCTTTGCAATGAGAAGAGACAGCTTCTGAAACAGTTCATCTGTAGCCTGTTGCTTTGGTGAAATAGGAAATTGATTTGGTCTAATGTGGGCTGTCGTCATGCCTTCATGTCAAAATATGCCCAAAAATGGAAATTTAAAAATCTAATGGGCAGATTTGCAGGCACTGTATAAAGAACATTCATGCTTAGTGGGATAACACTTTTTCATTTTAATGATCTCATAGCCTGTCCTCTAGTGCCACCCTCACAGCAAAGTTTATGTTTTTAACTCTAACACGTAATCCCTTTGGCAAGCTTCTTTCTTCAATTTAGCACTTTCATATTGAACATTGCAGCCTTGAAGCAGCCTTGCATTTCTGTGAAAGCATTTCTGTGTTTATGGTAAATAAAAGCAATATAACAAATACATTCAGCTACAAGGGCAAACTTTACACATGAAACACACTGTATTGGTGTTATTTACATGTAACATTAACAATTAACTTGATGGTAAGTAATAATGTAGAAAATATATTAAAGCCCTTAGAACAGCATAATAAAGTTTACACCCAAATCTGTAACACCTACCAGCAGAAATGAAAGAGACGACCTTAGTGAAGTGAAAACTTACCAATACATATTGGCCTTAAATTAACATCCTCTCCAACATCTACCTATGTATGTTTATTGCACTTTTAGTAATATTATTATTGATTCATTCTCTTATAAGTTTTTTCTTACAGCGCCTTATATTACAACTACTGAATGAAAAGTGCTATAAACATAAAAAACTTGCTTGTGATCACGTGGTTTTAGTTCAACACAGCAAAGTCAAATGTACTGTGTAGACATATTTTTATATATGTAATCCTGAGTCCGAACTAGCAAGTACCAAACCTACATACATGGTATTGAGAAAGGCCTAATATCAAACTGGCTTTAGTCAGAGCCTGGCGCACTTCTTGGAGGCTTGGTCGTAATGTGACGCCACTACCTGTATCCTTCATTTCAAATTAAAAACCTAGTCTGGATTCTCTGTGTATCTTCTGTGAATAGTTAACATAAGGCTTAATATATGCAAATACAGTTACATTGTTTAGTTTAGGAAAGGATCATTGAACTTGAATATGGTGTCCTGGACAATGGTGTCATGCAGAATGGTCTATTATGAATCTTCTTCGGGGACTGGACTTGAAACACCCTAGCAGATCCATCACAAATCATGTATTGAATATATAATATGTTACACATTAAAGCAACATTAATAAATGTAGCAGCTCTCTTGTTCACTCCTAATTTTTACAGGTGAAACAATTCCATGTATATTTTCTTCCTGATTAGCCAGATGATAATAAACCCAGATAATTGAATAAGTACATAATCCTTGTTATAGCCCCAATACAAGACGTCAAAGATAGAGCTGCTGATAGCGTACTTTCCAGTTATTCATTTTCAAATAACTACTTGTCTTTGTTTGGGTATTTAACTCATGAATAAAACTGTTAGCCATGGTTTGGTGAGAAAATAATCACAGTTTCTTTACTCTGAGCCTCAAAATTGAAAAGGATAAAAATGGCTTCATTTCATCTTACTCACACGAAACCTCTCAACCCTTGTTTGACACATTTTCTCCCCTGTCAAATAAATGTTCTAATCGTGGCAAATAATTCCATATCCATTTGCAAAATGATTTTTCAGAACTGCACTTCATTCAGAGTACCATAGTTTTCATATGTAAATGTTGGTCATGCAGCAAAGAGAATGAACACTGAATCTTCTCATGATACATAATAATGCTCTGCTGCTAACTGCACTCAAATTCATGAAGCTAATTTAACCCAATTTCCTCTCTGTAATGTTTTACTCTTCACTTGCAGTAAAAGTCAAACCTGCTGTGATCTGGGATGGGTTGCTGAGCAGTTCATTCTTTAAGCCTGTAATGTTCTTTGTAAATGGGCTTGTATGGGCACAGATGGATCTCAGAATGGCTCAAATGGAGAGTCGCCCCCTGCAGTGATGACTTGAACAACTCTGAATAAGGTTGAATCACACCAGCGTTGTCACATTTCAAATGCTCCCAAAATTACAACGAGGAGTTCATATGAAGTTGTTTCTGAAATAGTTCTCGTTATATGTCAACTTGGAGATTTCTGCGAGTGGCACAAAAAAACTTTAACTTGAAACAAATCTCTCGCTTTCTGATTGCTTTTTTTGGGCTCTCTCATCCTCTTTTGTCCCTGTGAGTTTTATAAAAATATGGCCCAAAAACTAAATTCAGCTGTAACTCCTTGATCCACCAAGAAAACAAACAACACTCCCCTTATACTCAAGAGCTTAGGAACCAGCAAATAATGCTGAATATTTTACTTCTAACCCTGCTTTCTCATGAAGCGTTGCGCAGGAAAGATGTCAGATGACTCTGGCCTGATAAGTTAGACCTGTCATCCCCCCTGGTTTGTACACACATCCCTCACAGTGGCAGAAAACTGACAGGATGGGAAAAGGGCAATAGATGAAAGTGCAGATGCAGCAGCCGGAGTTGACGTCCTCATTTCTTCTACCACCGTCTGTTTGATTACAGTAGTGTCAGGGCTGAGCCTACTTAATTGTATTCAAGATCACCATGTCTCCCTTTGATGATGCGTACGATGGGAAACAGAGGGAGAATCAATCACAGGGCAACCCTGCTCTCGCTCTGCTATACAATAGGCGAGCAGGCACAGGGAGAAACGCACAGACACATGCGCATATTATTCTTTTTCTTATCTTCAGTATTCTGTATCGTATCCTCTCTTTTCTCATTCTCCCTCACCATCACACATATAATTTCACATACACACAAATCCACCCCTTTCCCTCTTTCAGCCCTTACATGATGTGAGCAGAAAGCTTGAATATATCCCTTGTGAGAACCCTCTCCCCGTCTTATCCTTCCCTATTCTTCTAGCACACTTACATATACACACGACTGGTAAACATGTATTATATTGGTTTTGTCAGTGTGAACCATAGTGGAAATGAGGCTGTGCTAATGTGTGTGTGTGTGTGTGTGAGTCATGTCAAACGTGAAGTGTTCTGTGACAAAAAAAAATGTAATGACGGTGGCCCTGCCAGCAGTAAAGAGGATTCAGTGCAGGGTGGGGATGCAGATTCAATTAGCTTTGTGGGTGCCATGAAATGGTGATAATACAGGCGGGTAATGTCAACAAGCATCAAATCTTTTCTTTTTTTCTTTTTTTTTTGCAGAGAGAGAGCTTCTTTTCCCTCCTCTCTCTTTTTCTCTGCATGCTTTGTCCTTCACGTATGGTGGTGGTTAGGGTCACTGAGGCCGTAAATCGCTGGTAGCGGGACACGCAGCCAACGCCATTCATCAATGTAATTAGCGTTCGGCATACGACCCTGCTGCTATGGACATGCCTGCCTGCTTTCTGGCAGGCTATCTAACAGTCTCTCATCCTCCCTCTCCTTTCCTTCCCTTTCGTCTCTTAGTTTGTCTCCACAAAAGGGTGTGTACACTTGTCACAGTCTTTACCTGCTTTGTTCCATTGCCCTCCTGCAGTAATACTTTTCATTATTTGTGTGTCTGAATTTCTATGTTTGCGGACAAGAGAGAGAAAGAGGATTACTGAGTCCTAATAGGTGTGTGTGTGTGTGTGTGTGTGTGTGTGTGTGTGTGTGTGTGTGTGTGTGTGTGTGTGTGTGTGTGTGTAAGACTGTTGGAGCAAAGAGGGAGCAAGCAGGCCGTGGTATTGTGACATTTGTTCATTTGTCATTTCGGTTGAGTGGTGCAGTAATTACTGCCACTGGGGGCTCGCTCTTGTGTTTGGGGCTCGGCCAGAGAGCAAAGAGTGTTGTCAATGGGAAAACACAGTGGGAGAATTTGGAAAAATGCAGGATCCCTGGAGGAATTGCTTTGTTATGTTCACTCATTGATAACACTCCTGTTGTGCCACCAGTTTTAACCAAAATTACCCATATTTTTAAGAAAATATGGGTGAAATAGGATCTGCGGTTCCACAAATTGGAAAGCATAAAACATGCTTATTCTTCGATGCCCACACAAACCTAGATAGACACAGTATACACACTAACATGCATAGAATTGTCCAAAGATGGAAATCGGGACATACAAAGGAAACACAAAACAACAGAGGATTAGAGCACCAAGGCACAGGAACAGAGTATGAAATCTTTCCATGCACTCCATCCACAAAGACTCTTTCATAATGTTGCATAATGACACAATGCTTGTTCTCTCATTCATCCATTTCCTCCCACGTCCTCATCCATTACATATCCTTTCTTCTAAGTAGGTGCTTGTTAATTGCCGGGTCTTGGCTGAAGAGGTTACGAGTGTTCCAGCACCCTACAGTGAATGAATGTGGCTTGTTGACTCCAAGTCACGCTGGAGAGTGTGTTCAGAATACCAGAATGCCAACTCCATTAAAGTGGGAAGGGTTCATTTGTCACAGTTTCCACTGGAGTTGCTGTAATGACCAGGTATGTGGGTGATGAATGGCCTGACCTTTTCCTCCCCCTTATAATCAAGTGTTCCTGGTAGATTCCCATGCTTAATTTGTGGATATCTCGGCTGCCGACAGAGTCCAGTATGCAATACTAAGTTTCAAGAAACTGATTTGGATTTGCAGATATTTTTAACATATTAATGGATCAACCATTTAAGTGTATCTGATATTTCTATAGTCTATCGTTGTGCACTTTAAAAACTTAGTCTGGTAAAACACCTAAATTGGCCGCCAGATAAACCTTTATGTAAATAGCAGTTGTCCAATTTCCGAGAATCTACCTAGCTTTCCAGGTGTGTTTTTCAGTGGCAAGCAAACAGGTTGAGCATGAATAACATTTTCTATTTGTGATGACCCCTGCCGAGTCATCTGTTATTTGCCGTTTTTTGCTGTGAAACTCACCTGGGTGCCTGCTTTGTTTTTGCAGGTGATTGTTAACACAACTTGGAACACCCTCAGGTATTCCCAGGTTATTTAAATCCAGGCTGTAGCACAGCTCACCTCTGGCTGACTCTTTGGGTGCCCGGCTGCTGCTCCAGCTCTCCCCTCTTCCCCATAGACGCATTTTTGATTTGGCTATGTTTCTTTTGTTCTTTGTCTATGCTTTTATGCAACGTACAACACCCCTCACACACACACACACATCTTCCACTCATGCATATTACACTACTGATATAGTCATACACAACCAAAATTGTAATAATTTAGTTAACTTTCTAACACTGTACTATAATATTAGTGCTAACTAGCATCACCCTGCAGCACAAGAACAATGCTGACCATTTTCTTTATATTTCTTCTGCAGGATTCATCAACTGATGACCCTTTAGCTAAGAAATGCAGTATTTTACCATGATATAATGAATGTGGCCATTATGTGTTATTTACAGGGTTTCAAAAGGATTCCTTTGGAAAAATGAAATTATCAGCTGAGTGCAACCATAATTAGTATGAATTAGCTAGCTAGTAACAGCTGATAAAATCTGCTGACAAATTTGTCACTGGCTAGAAATGAGAAGACTGGTTATATTGTATAATTATTAACTGGTGTACTGTGTATGGTGTGCTAGAAAGAAAAACCTTGACAGGCATAATAACAGTAAAAGTAAAGCAATATGTGGCTTGGGAAATTTACTGTAAGTTCTCTAAAAGTAATACATTTTTAGACACCTTCTCTCACAGTATATTTTTTCTTTTGGACAAACTAATAAAAAAAAATACTATTTGCAAAATGCTGTCATGCTGTGTCTGTAAACTGCAGAAAGAAGACTATGTTTAAGCAAGCTGTGTTTTTGTCTTTTAGCTGAAATTTATTCAGGAGATCTAATTTTCACATCAGGAGTTCAAGCAGCATGGAAGGGAAATGTTGAAATGAAGTCGTTTGTCTACTGTTCGTGTTGTGACCTCCACACAAACCATACTAGACCATCCCACCGCCCCATCACCAACCCATGTCATGTATGGATTTGTGATGCGCGACTGCTGGGGATGACTCGAGGTTAAGGTAATCAATACACATTATGGAGTAAGTTATGCTGTCATTACAGGGATGGAAAAGAGTTGTCATGTAAAATAGGGTCAAATTTATGATAATACCTCCGAGACAAAAAAAAAAAAAGATGCATTTAGTCATAAATAAAGCATGTAGAAAGGTGAACAGCAGTGTTAAGGCAAATACATCAATAGTTACAGGGCCTCTGCTTTTCCCTGCAGGCAGTGTGCCATGCTATGTTCCTTTTTAGTTCTGTCATTCCAGATGATTGAGCTCAGAGCAAAACGCACTGAGGATTATGCCCCATGTTCGATCGTGAACAGGCAGAAAACCAAGGAATCAGCATGTGTACAGGCTGACTGGCAAGTCCGCCATCATCACGGGAATAAAAGTGCCTGGCAACAACACAAAAATGAATGATATCAAAGAAATGCAGGAGAACAGAATGTCTGTCCATGTGACAAGGCTCTGCTGGAGACAGTGGAAATTAAGAGGACATAATAGTCACTCTTACTTTGCATTTAAAAGTATGTGATCTCTCTGACTCTGACACTGTGGTGAGGTTCAGTCTGTCCAACCTGTTCTGTTTATTGCGTTTGTCTTGTATCCGTTTAATCTTGAATATATAAGCTCAGCGTGTACAGACACATACACACAGTGGGTAAGTAAAGTGGCTGGGAAAAGCGCTGACAGACTCGGGAATGATAGGGAGAGATGAGGGGAGGAGAACTAAAAATTGAGGAGATGAAAATAGGACAATGGGAGATGTACACAAAGCTTAGATTCTCTTCCCATCATAGATACAAAAAGAGCTGACTGAAAACTGATTTTCCCGGCGTTCCACGCATAGATGAAAAACCATTTGCATTTCATTTCAATAATATCTTGAAAGCTTTTCCGATACTAAGTTATGCCTAGGCACTTATAAATAATTAAATCATTACACTAATGACTTCAAATACTTCAAATAGCATTCATCTTTTTGTACTCACTTTACGAATAATTGGAATGGAACATATATGTATGTGTGTGTATTTTATATATATATATATAGTATGTAGTATCAAGTGGAGTGTTCCTAAATCTTGACCAACAATCAAATCGACCTGTTAAATATTATGGGTAGAGAGCCAAGAAACAATATGACTGTGCAACATGCTTTTCAAATGTCATTCATCCCAGCTCTGCAAAGTGCTGTGATATGAATAGCTAACTAGCATACATCTAATTTCAGACATGGTACTCCCAACTCCTGTCAAACACACACACACACTCGCAGAAATTATACAGCAGGCTAGGTGACCTGCTGATTTGCTCCCCAGTGCCTGCAGAGAGGAGGAAGTAAGGGTGGGGGAATGGCAGAAACATACATACTAATATTCAGGTAAATGTTTCTATAAAGTGATGGCCAGCACTTTGGCTTCAATGGGCGTTCACATTATTTCTCCAACAGTAATGACTCATGGAAGACCTGCCAGGTCAGTAAGTGATCACAGGAAGAGACAGGGAGAGAGATTTTAAATTTCATTTCTCCAGTAATTTATTCATATATTCATAAAAGACATTGATCAGTTATGTGATAATGTGGTATATGTACAAAGTAGATATGAGCCAATGTAAAACAAGAACTTTGTGTCTTTGTGTGTATGCACATTTATTTTTAATATTTAACAGTTTATCTGTTTTCTATCAATTGGAAAACAACTCTGCCTTTTCTCTGTCCATCTCTATCTCCTCCCTCTGCATGTTTCACGCTTTTTTTTCATGTGCCAAGGCAGGGCAGAGGTTTGGATATAGCATTGACTGCCGCAGGGCTGTAACCGCACATGCCGACCTCTGCTACCGATGCTCCACAGATTGCTTTGCCAAGCCCTTGCCACCCCACACAGAGACACCCCTCAAGGGGGAGAGGGGGCTAGCTCTTTGGCACTGTTAGTCTGGCAAAGCAGTGCTGGCACAGAGGGAGAGGGAAAGGCTGGAGGCCTGGACAAACCTGGGTCCACCATTTTGCCCATCTGCTGTTTCAAAGCCCATAATAGCAGAGTAGAATATAAATGTGTCTTTGGTGGTTTGCATTCACCTGAGTTACAGATAATGAAATGGGGGACTTGCTTGTAGAAACACACAAACCAGTGGCTGTTTTGTCAATATAAGAACAACTGATTAGTGTACTGATTAGTCAGTGACAGTTCCTTCATGCATGGGAAAAACTTTTTTTTTTACAAATCTTATTTGAATAATTGTTCAAGTGCTTTTTTGGCAAACTTCCTTTTTAATTTGAAGCCGTGGGGTCGGATCTAATAAAAGTGTCCATATTAAAAAACAACTGCAGACTGAAATAACAAATATGATCTACTACACTACACGCATCTAATACAGTTAAACTAAAATGAGCAAAAGTTCTGTCCTTTCATGCATTTTCTCAGTATGTAATAGTGGGTTAATTTGGCAGCGTAAAAAATATTGGCAGTCAAGTATGCAAATTGTAGTTTAATATACATGTTGTGTAGAGCACTGAGAGTGGAACTGGTTGTAAGAAGGGTTATTTGCTTGTTACATGTGGTAAGAGCAAGTATTAATCTGAAAGTCATAAAAGGTGGGAGCTCTGACAGTGAGAAGATTTCAGGTGTTGAAATTAACTTGATAAATCTGCTGTTTAAAATGTTCAAATGTTGCAAATAAGACAGCTGGTAAATATGACATATCCATGCACAATCAGCAAGAATGGCACAGGTGATGTACTCATTGCTTTCTTAGATTTTTTTCCCCCCCATTTCTCCCAGGTTGGAGTGCCCACATCAGTCCTTCATGCTGCTAACTGTACTTTTGGCCTGGGGTGAGTGAAAACCCATGTGCTTCATGATATCTGGTGTCAACAGCTGCTTATTTTTACCTGCCAGCAAGGACCTTCCAGAGAAAGACGTAACACCTGGTCATTCTTTCCCATGACACTTCTTATCAGCATTTTAAAATGGTATTCTAAAACCCCTCCCAGGCAGCTTTGAGTGGTTGTATTCATTGCTTAAAGATCCCCTCCGAGCATGTTTTAAGACATAATAATTTGTGTCTGATGTGACTTTTCCACCACATTTTCGATTACTTGGTTAGAAATTCTTCAAATGACATTCACACATCCCTCAGTGACAAATGCAGTACAGTGCATGAGTAATTATACCTACTTACTTTCCACACCAGTGCACACCATGAAGTCTCCCTCTACTCAAAAGTGTTTTTCTTCTTGCTCCTTCCACTGGATGTTTGACCTTCACTGTGCAGAATGATGTATGCGGAGAGTTTGACACTAGAAGGCTGTTTTCACATTCATCTGCTGAAAGTGGAAAGTTTCTTCATGCTCACCGAAAATCTGAGTTCAAGGCATGTTTCTATGATTTGCGACATCACGAACAGTTTGGAGCAGATCGTGATACATTATTCCACTAGCACAAATGTGATGTGGAAACTTGAAGCCACGTTGAGAATGAACTACTCAGACAACTTTTGAAACAAAAAAAGGAGTATATGTCATTTTAAGCATTTCAAAATTAAATGATATTTTTGGTGGAAAAAACATATTAGAAACAAACCATTCCAAATATTTTATGTATATTAAATCATGTGTAATTAATATGACTGTTATATTGCTTACTTACTTACTTGCAGCCTGCTAATTTTTCATGACATCACAAACATTTAAACCAATGTGTCTTCAATAAACCTGCGAGCCCAGTTTGACTTCTACCTCCAGGTATCCTCTGACATGCATGACTGAAATATCTTAATCTCATTTCTCACATCCCAGAAAATATTTACATGATAATTGAAATATGTTATCTGCATTAACATCCAACCAATCCAAACAACGCGTAAAATCTATACCTGTCCATGTGTAAATTGTGCATTGGAACCCTTAAGTCATGACTCTGTGGAAATGGCAGTTTGAGTGCAAAGCCTTTGGACTCTCACTAGTGAGTCTTAGCTCTTACCTAGATCTGTCGCAGCACTTGGCAAAATAATGGACTGGGCAAAGGGAAAAATAAAACAAAGTAGAATTTGCATTACATGAGTTGTACATTAAATATTCATATGGGGGAGTTTTATGGACCCAGAGCATAGCTGCTGGAAAAGAATTTGTTGAAGGATGAGACAAGGAGAAAGGGAAGAGGGTTTACTAGCACTAGCTTCCCTCCCATGTAATGCATTTTCATAAAAATCTATTAGGGTGTCTTATTATCTTCCAAAGGTACATTTGATGCATAAATGAGCATTTAAAACATGAAGTGCTAAGGTTCAATTGCCCTTGTCCCATTGGTGATGGTGGGAAATTACTCTGCAATACTGTATAATCCAAGCTGCCCGCGTACACATACATACACGCACGCAGAAATGTACACGCTGGTCACTGAAGGAAAGGCTGACACAGGGATAAAACGCTTCATGTTTGAGAACGTTTAAATGTAACAATGACTCAATGGGCTTTCAAATAGCTGTTAACCTGCTGGCATACCATAAAATGCTTTTGCAGAGAATGTCTCTGGTGTCTTTTTAAATGCAGTCAGCAGGAACATCACAGGACCTGTAAAACTGAGAGATACTTGCTGAATCATTAGAGCATCTATTAGATTAATTAAGGTATTGTATTACCACCACTGTTGGGATTGCTGTCTGTATTTCAGATTACAATTCATTCTAGATAACAAAAGTCTGCACAATGTAAAAATCCACATCTCCTAACGGGCACCATGTCCAGTTCAGACTGTGTAAAGAATCCATGACATAAAATCAAATAGGATAATAAAGCCTAAAGGGTTATTTCAATTATAAATAAGTTAGATTCAGTATTTATGATAGAGACAAGTCTGAGTTTAGGACTGTGTACTACAGTTTTCTTTTACTCTAAACTGTGATACAGTTTCAATGATACTGTGTCTGTATTTGGTGCCTGGTTAATGTCAGTGTAATTTGGTTTACCTCCTACCTATAATTCTTAGTGGAGCTCAGCCACATTGTAGCAGCTTGACAGCTCATATACTGAGAACAAACTCATTTAAAGGGGAAATAATAGAAAAGAAACCAAAGTAATACAACTGAAGTTAAAAGGAGCATATGGGTGCCATACTTCAAGATAAAGGCAAATTTGGATAAAATTTGCTATAATTTTACAATGCAGCACACATAAATGACTTTTTGCTAGAGTCCACTGTATAAAATCTATTATTTTTAACAGTTTTCACCCATTGGTAGTTGGAAGCTTGGTAAAGCCTTTATGCAGCTAATATGTCCTACTATAATAATTATCTTTGCTCCACAGGCTCCAATAAGTTTTTTTGTGCCTGTGTGAAAGTGTGTCTAGTGTCTAGTGTGTGTGTGTGTGTGTGTGTGTGTGTGTGTATGTGTGTGTAATGACTCGCCCTTCAGTAGCAGGTGTGTTTTAACAAGCTAATCAAACTGTGTCCACCTGTTTTTAATTCGAGTGAGACATTTTTGAAAGACCTGTGCGCAGCTGGTAAAGGCCGAGGATTACACTCGGCAACTGTAGAACACATGGCTACGCCACGGAGGACGCACACCACCTCAAACGCACAGATGTGCACAAGTGCAGACACACACCTAATATTTGTTCCACATTACGCCGCAATCCAGCAGGTTTAGGGGAACCATAATGAACTGAGCCACTGCTTTGGGGACGCTTATTACATTTCTGTCACTAACTGTCTTTCCATCCAAGTGTTTTGATCCAAAGTATGAATTAAATTAAGAGCTGAATGGAAGAGGCTCATCTGATGACATTCTTTCATTATCATAAGAAAAAAAGGTTTTCAGTTTGCTGGAGGTAGAAAATGTTTTGTCTGTCGCAATAAAAATACATTTGTTGAATTGTTATGCATACAGCAACATTCATCATGACCTTGTCATTCACTATGTGATGTCAGACTTACTAAAGTCATCATAATTGTGATAGTCATTAGTTGGTGCATTTGAATTTTGCCATATGGATTTTTAAAACATTAAGCACAGCCAATAACAGCTGACATTGAAGAGCTTTAAAACTATCCGTTATTGGAAAAAGCTCTCCTTTCAATCAACCTCAATCAAAATGTTTTGGTAAAATGTTGCATTTGCCACATTCAGTAATGTATGTGCAATTTGTGTGTGTGTGTGTGTGTGTGTGTGTGTGTATGCTTTTTATTGTTTACCAATAATTATGTGTCTATTGGAGCAACCACAGTCCTGCCCAACACTTAATTTGGTACCTCTTCTGTGCCAGGCCATCTCTTCCTCTTGTCTGCAGTATTGATTCATTTATTTCTTTTGCATTTGTTCCTCCATTCTTCCTTCCCTCCTCCTTGCCCAACCCATTCTTATTATTTTAATGATGACAGACTTATGCATTGGCCAGGCGCATGTAGAGTAATTATGGGGAAATGAACCTGCGGGATGCACGGGCCATTGACCAGCATATTGACTTTGACTGCCACCACAAGCAATTAAACTTAAGCTGCTCGGCGTCTATAGAAGCCCCCACCTTTCTTTATTACCAACCCCTCACACAAACACACACACACACACACACATACTCAAACTGGATGCAAGGTCGCTAGAGAACAGTTAGTCAGCATGTTTTTCTAGGGCTCCAAACAAATTAACATTATGCTTTCTAAGAATAAAAACAAAACATTCCTTGCATGAAAATGTGAGGTTCTTCCCTCTTCTCACAACACCTCAAGTGAACACACAATCCTTTACCATGCATGAGCCCGCGCTGAAGCTGACATGATCTTGGCCCTCCCCTAGTGTGGACTTCTTAGTCCAAGAGCTCTACCACTGTTTTGACATGCCTTTCTCAAACACTTGTGCCCTGTGGCCGGCAGATATAATCCCTTTGTCGAGACATCTCTGAGTCACAGTGCTCATCCAGTGGGTTGGGTGAGGAGAGCCGTGAGTCTGCAGCAATGGTTCTCTTGAATCATTTTAAAGAAAAGTGAGAAGTTAGTTGACCCAAAGCCAAAAGCATTCAGAGTTTGTTTTTTTTTTCAATTAAAAAAGGTTATGGATAACACTTTAACATTAATTGCAGCTGCAGTACTTGTTAATGCAATGATAAACATTAACTAACAGTTGATTAACAGTTAACTGTGTCTACTAGTTATCATTTACTAATGGTGTTCATGTTAACTTAGGTTTTTACTTATACATATTGAATATTTTATAAAGATGCTATTAGCATTAGTTAATCCAGTTATATGCATTAACAGTTAATGCATTTATGAAATGTTACTTAAGGAAAGCAGATTTTTCAACTTTAGAACAGACTAAAATGTTTAAAATGTGAAATTGAAATCCAGTCCTTAAAAGTGCAAAAAAAAACCCAATAACTACATAATTGTTTCTAAAAAGAAAAACTGACACATGCTAAGGGTCACAAATAGCATAAATAAATGGTTACTTATGGATAAATAATTCTTATTCAAAACTATGTGCTACTTAAAGGGTGATAATATATAAATTAATATCTTAACATAAACACCATATAGAAAAAAACAAATAAATCAAAGTAAATTATTTAAATACATATCTTCCAACAACATACCTGTCTTTGACTCACCTTCTTACTATGTGTATTCTTCAACAACAGCATACAGTACTATGCCCTCATAGAAATTGTACACCTTTTAGAACTCACCTGTCAGCACAGCTGCTTTGCATCAGCCTATTAGTCACGTAACATACTTAGACAACATTTTTGTCTCGCTCCTTTGACACACTGTATACACTGCTTTGTCTTCTAACTTTCTTCTTGCCTGCTCCTGCATCCAACAATGAAAACTACAGACCAGCAGGATGACACCAGACCTGGTAATAATACTGTAAGGATGCAAGTGTGTATATCAATATTTTTCTCTGAATACATATTTCTAAAGCTGTCAAGAACCCTGTTACATGCATTAGCATGTGAGTTGCAACAGATATATTCCTGTCACTGTGGCTGTTTTTCCACATCTCAGCTTCCTAATGGGTACTCAAGAAGATGCTTGTATGTCATTGAGCTTCACTTCTCACACTGAACAGGAGTAAAATTCTTGTGTTTTAGTGGATACTGTCTATTCATGTCTTCTGTGACAGAGTGTAAGATTCTCTGTGTTCTCTTGGTTGGAATGAAAGATGTAAAATAGGAGTAGATTTGAATAATAGAATCATTTTTGTTGCTTTTTGGCACTTGCTGAAATAATTTTAAAATGATTTTGTATTTTTTCTTGGAAGGAAAATCTCATTGATGTCTTTGCTTGCATCTATGAGATAACAGGGATCTTTATGAAGGTAAGTGCTCAAAATCAAAGCTCCTGTTCGGTTTCCTTTTTTTCTTTATCTAACGGCATAAGAAAACGATGTTTCTGTAGTAATTACATATTATTAGTTGTTACAATATCAGTGTGTGTGTGTGTGTCTGTTCGCTTGAGTCTGCACATTTATATGTTGGTACATATGTTTCTGCAACAGTAACCCTCCAGCCGTTTGTGTGTGTCTCCCCTTCTGAGAGTGATTTAGAGCAGTGTATTAGTGTTGGGTTGACTGTCAAACAAATAGGCCCACTGTTAGACAGGCACTGTTGCTCTAACAGACCCCCTTAGTGTCCTGGGGACTGTGGGCACATATTGACTGAACACCTGTTAAAGGTTTAATGGGCTGCTGACAAGGTTTCTGAGAGAGGAGGATTTTAGACTGTCAGAGCACCCACAGGTCACCTGTCATGTCAGGCCTGCCACTCAACCAGATGTTATGACAAGCATTAGCTTTAAGGTTTTCAATTCCTATTCATTTTAAGCATTTGGGTTCAATTAGTGCTCACAGGAGTGATGTTGAGTGCCCAAATCTATTAAACACTATTATTGTGGAATTAAATTCAAAGTTCATGGATGTATCAGGTGTGTATAGTATATGACAAGAATATCAAATGCCAGTATAGAAATGTTGACATGTTTCAGAACATTATCAGTCATTCAGGTTATAGGACATACAGCAGTAGTTCAACGGCAGCTGAACTTTATTAGTTAAAGGAAAATTATGGTCTTTGTCAACGTGGGTGTTATTCTCATATTTTGATTCTTTATGACTTGCTCTGGTAACATTTTGCAACTCCATGGGGAGGTGCAGATTTGGGAAATGCAAAATCCTGCTATATAACTTAATCAGACAAGCAACTGCAAACCTCCCACACCTTTGAAAAAAAAAGAATAAAGTAGTACCCTGGGACTTGTATCATGGGGCAAGATTAGCAGGTTAGCTAACACAGTTTTAACACAGGTTTTCTTGTACCTTGATGCTGGCTTTCTTTTGACTATGGTAGATCACCGTGGTTACCTAATCTGCTCCAGAGCAGGATCGGTTTATACCTACTGACCAATCAACTGGGAAAAAACATAATTCATTCAGGATCTTGTCATGACATGTACTGTTTTTAATAAAATGGCAAGTAATTAAGAGCAATAGTGATGTTTTATGCATGATATTGGTTATCAGGATAATCACTGTCAGGGTTACTGAAGCCAGTTAACCCTTAGAGTCTGAATTTGTTGAACAGGCTTTGTAATACAGACTCCTGGAAAATGCATGTACATGGTGTATAAAACTGATGTAATCACTTTTTCAAGATAACATCAAGTCTTGCTTCCTTTAAGTCACTGATACTTGACTTGAGAATGTCCTGGCAGTAAACATGGCGAGCCAAAACACCACAAAACTGAGCACTTAGTCCCAAATACATACCCATGTATACCCAAAGTTGATGATGTATGTCCGGTATTTCTGGCTAGCATTTATCTGGGCCTTGCTCTATGGTTAGGCCCATAAGAGCCCAAATTTTTAAAGTAGCAAATATTACATCTATTTCTAGGACTAAGGTAGCACGGCAGAGAATGATCACATTTGGAGAGTAATTAAAGTTGACGCCCAGGCTAAAAGCACTTTTAATTGATTACCCTGGATTCTCTCTGAAATAGGTTAAATACTCTTCTAAAATGAGTTCCATTAGTCTCTCGCTCACTATTTATATTCTCTCGGTCCTCTCTTATTATCCAGCCGAAATGGTTGTGATTAAATTGGCCTATAGTGTACCTCCCTTGCCTCTACATTCCTCCTCTCCCTTTAGCTCATTCCTCTTCTCTCTTTCTCTCTCTTTCTCCACCTCTTGATATCCCCCATTGATCAGACACCCAGTGTAGTCTGCATCGTCACCCCCACCCCCTCCATCTCGCTCTCTGTTTCATGTACTTCTCTAATGATCATACAGTTGCTGTAATGTATTGGTTGGCTGCATCCATGTCTGCAGTACAAGGCCCAGGAACCTGTACTGATGACGAAACACGACCATAGACCCTCACTAATCGGTGTTCACCATGGTAACGGCTAATCTGTTTATCGACTCTCTTTTTCCAACTGGCCTGAAAGGTATTAGACTACTTTTCTAACTTTTTTTGGAAATGGAAGGTCGAAGGTGGGTGGGAGGCTGGCAGCACATCAAAGCCAGCCTTTCACCCACCTTCTACCCATACCAGTTTGCCTACAGAGCGAATTGGTCTATAGAGGATGCCATCACACACTGTTCACTCTGCATTGACACCCCCTCCGAACATTAGGGGAGCTCGGATGCTTTTCATAGATTTTTATCCCTGCCTTTAACACCGCCATCCTGAGCAAACTAATTACTAAACTTACTAAGAACTTTCTCAACCTAACTGCCACTGGATTGAGGATTTTCTGACCAACTACTCCCAGACTGACGCCCCCACCTCTTTCCCACCCTTACACTCCGTACTGGTTCCCCACAGGGCTGTGAATTGAGCCCCATCGTCTACACTTTCTGCACTTGTGACTGTGTCCTCACCCATTCCCCAAACACCATTATCAAGTTTGCGAACAGAACCACTGTGGTTGGACTTATCTCAGGAGGAGATGAGACAGCATATAGGGGAATAGTCCAGAGTGACAGCACAGTGTTAAGAGAACAATCTTGTCTTGGACTCCTCAAAAACACATCGCTTAAGATCTCTCCCAGACTACCAACATCACTGCAGTAGTTAAGAAGGCACAACAGCTACTGGATCCTCAGGAAAACCAACCTGCAGGAGAAGCTGCTGGTGTCCTTCTAGAAAATCATCAGCTACTCACTGCCCTCTTTGAATGATGTATTCAGCTCTCACTGTCTCATTAGAGTAGCCAACATACTGAAAGACCAATTCCAACCTGGACATCCTCTGTCTGACCTCCTTCCCTCTAGTAGACGCGTCAGGTCTATCAAATCATGGACAAACACACTTACTGTAAGAACAGCGTCTCCCCCACTGTCAAACACTAACACTGACTGTGTGGGGCCTGTGTGACTACAATACTTACCGTTACATTCATGGAACACTTAACAGATGTCTACGTTCACCTTTAATATGTAGATATGGCTAATGACACTACTTGTAGGACCACTGCAATCAGCAAATGTGAAATATGCCGAAGTGTCATATTACAGCTGTTAATATATATTTAGCACTTTAAATAAGTTTAGTTTGAACTCTTCTATGTTTAATTGTTGTTTGCTATCAGTATTACAACTCAGTTTTGTTGTCTCTGCAATGACAATAAAGGAGTTCTATTCTATTCTGTTTTATCAAGGCACCTCCCCACAACCTGGCCTAACTTCAAGCAAGTCCAACAATCCAATAAAAGCCAATACTGTGAATTTCAACTGACCCTATAGGCATCGGTTTCCAATTTGCCATTGGCAGCACTTTTGGGAGGAATTTCTTTTCTGGGTTTTTTTTTGTTCTCCCACACCTGGCACCGTTACCACTGTGAAATTCCCATTCATCATAATAACCAGTGTTGAGTGTCCATTTATCAAGCCCTGAATGCCAGTGCATTACTGTGGCAAGTTGAGCCAAGGGGATTTACCTTCTAATGACTGTTATAAAACCTTGTAGTTATGAGACAAATTAGACGACAAAGGAAGGGAAAACAAAATGGCCAACAATTCCCCCACCTCCACTCCCCCCTGGAGGAATTTCAAAAGCCTTTAAACAGTATTCCTAACAAGCAAGGTGGTCTTCTTTTGGAGTTGATTACAATTCAGTTCAATCACTTCAAAGACAGAGCTGTGAGAAAAGTTCACAAATCAGCAGGTTTCATATCTCTAACTCCATTTATTGTATCTTAAATTGATTTTGCGTCTCAAAAACTCATAGATTTTTGGTTGATATTCTAAGTTCATCATCTGTATTCAATGTATAACTTATCATCGCCACCAGTAGACACAAAGTCACTCTCTCATTCTTTCTCAATTCAGATCTTGTGACTTGGGTAATATAATGCGATGAGTCTCTGGTGAGGCACCTTCACCAGAAGACTAATCTGCAATGCATGCCTGTTTGAGCTTTATGCAAGCCAACATGAATTTGCTCAAAATGTGATTAATGCAACCTCTGTATCCCGCAAGGTACCATTTTGATGAATTAACAAATCAGGTGTGAATGTCTCCCATTTAATCACACTGAGAAATGAAATGCTGGACTGGTGGGGCAGGCTGGATGAGTATATCCGCAGTAATCTTTTTCCATCCATATCCTAGGTAAGATGAGCAGCAAAATATGACTCGGCACCCACTTTGGCTTGATAGAAATCCAAATGGAGAAGGTTTGGTGAAGGACCGAAGGAACTGGAAATGGTTCAATTTTTTTTTTAGGCAGTTGTAATCTGTTTCCTGTCAAGCTGAGGTCTGTGCCTTGTTTGTGCCATCCTGAACTGTATCATTTGTAATCAATCCTCAACATTACAAGCAGAATGGGAAAGCAAAGTTTGAGGGCAGAAATGTATTTTATTTATTATTTATTTTATTTTATAAGTATGTTTGTGATGTGCAGAGATGGAATGGAACCTGTTTTAACTGTTTTAATTATGATCCTTGTGACTTTTATATGGATGAAAAACAGTGTGGGTGTTAGTACTGTATGGAAGGCCATAAATGAATAAATAACAAATAACAGAAGAAGTGGAGGAAGAAGAGCAAGAAAAATGATGTGAAATTCTAAAAGAGTAAGAGGAGTGGAAGAGGGATTTAGAGTAAAATGGGGTGAAGAAGTGAAAATGGTAATGTATTTGAAAGAGGAAGAGGTTGAAGTGGAAGTGGAGGAGAGAGTATAAAAGGCAAACAGGCAAAAGTGGAGGATGAAGACAACATTAAGCAGAGTGGTTGAAGAAATTGAAAAGAAAGTCCAGGTGAAGAATTAGAAGTTTAAGTGGAAGAAGAACAAAGGTGAAGTGGAATTGGAAGAAAAGAAGAGGAGGAGGAAGACAATAAATAGGTGAAAGCGGAAGAACATGAGTAGGTAAGTGAAAGTGGAGAAGAAAAAGGAAATGGAAGAATAGGTTTAATGGAAGGAAGAAAAAATAGGAGGAGGAGCAAGCTGAAGTGTAAAAAGTGGAAGTGAAGACGTAAATAGGAAAAGAGGAGGCAGAAATGTATGAAAAAGCAGTTGCAAGGGCAAAAAAGGAGGCACATTCATATGTGTGTCCACAGTGTTGCTAGGAAATATGACTTTGTCAAACAGGATTGGTGTTTCAAAAGTGTCCTTACCAATATCCTTATATCCTTATAACTCCTAATCCTATAACTTCATGCTGAGAGGATGAAACTTTTTAAAGTAAAAATTCTTCAGCTCGATCAGCACTCACTCACTGGTTGACATTGAATAATTGATTGCTGCTGATAACTCAGAGGGTCAAGCCACTTTTAAGAACTTTGATGTGTTTTTAATGTAGGGCTGAATTTGCCCACATAAGGGCTAAGAAGGCCAAGAGGAGTTGGAGGAGAAACTTGCTGGCAAGTCTTGTAATTCACTCGGTACGAATAAATGCCTCTCATTATTTTTAGCTCTCCTCATACTCCCCAAAGTTAAGCCAGCTTGTTCTCTCTCTCTCTCTCTCTCTCTCTCTCTCCCTCTCTCCCTCTTTAGCTGCCTCTCTCGTTCCCTTGTCTTATTCCATCTGTATAGGCATGCAGTGCTTAATTTGTCAGCCAGGAGGTTCCAGAACACACAGAGGATGCTGTTCTGGCAGGTCAGGGGTAGACAAAAACTCACTGAATGCATTAAAACATCCACAATGCCTGGAGCACATTGGACATCACCTAGGTGTTAGCAGTTAAAATGAGACCAAACTGTCATCACAAACAAACAATGTGTAACACAGCTGGTCGATATTATCAGAATAATTGCATCTGAGGTGACAATCAAGCCCAGAGTAGGCTACACATGCATATATCATGCCCACAACAATGGGACTTACAAGATTTCATTAGCCATAAGTTATTCATTTCACAATTTCACAGCATAAACGCCCACTTGCTTAGCTATGGGGATTACAGAACTCAAATGCCAAAATATTTAGACACAAAAAAGCACTAAACCAATTGCCGGTACACAGTGCATCTGTTGACATGTAGGGCCTGCATGCCCCCACTCACTGGCCACATGAAGCATTAATCATCATCATGATCATACTCATCATTCATCACTTTCCTAATCAATCATCAACACTACACAGCAGAGAACAGTCATTAAAAATGCGTGCTTACCTTTATGTTTATTTGTCCAAAACAGTCCACAAAACATCCATACAGCCATCAGCCTCCTTTTCCCTGCTCCTTAAGTAATTTACTTTAATTTTTGCCATTGCACTACATCACTTCTACTAGTAATGCTTTTGCTATCTCCGCTGCTATTTTTACAACCCTGTTGATTTGCCAAAACAACTTTGGCCTGTTTAGGGTCTGACATAACTACTTCCACAAATTTGATTGTCTGTTTGACATTTAATCAGCCAGTTTCCTCCTTGGTGCTGAGGGTATCCTAACCCAATAACATCAGTTTGTGTGATGTGCACAAAATTCACATACTAAAAGCATCACTGCCTCTCTCTTTTAAAAAAAATAGGCAAACAATGTTTTTGACATGTAACTTCATAAGTAAATAAAAGAATGATAGAACAGATAACATTAAATATTACACAAAATGTATTCACAGATTATGGTAGTGACAAAGGAGGATCCAATCAAATAGGTGCTGATCCCAATCACTCCCAATCAGGGAGGTCCTGGCTCCTGTTCTGGCAGGACCCAGCACAAATTAAGCCCTGTGGGCATGTAAAAAATTGTAATCTCTGCAGAGAACAGAATGAGCACTAGATTGTGTGTGGGGGCAATAGATGGGTAGCAAGACAACCCTTGCTTTAAGCCAAAACATTCCCGATCTGCCCTGGCTTCACTCACAGTTTTTGTTTAATAAGCTACTTGTAACTTGAGGTTATGTGTGTACAAGCTGCATCCCCAAAAGTTAGCATGACAACAGAGACCCCAATAAGTTTGACTATGTGTGTGCTCACAGCTGTATTCCTACTACTCTGTATGCATGGATAAAAACAGCAGTATAAACAGACTCCCCATGCTGTGCCCCAGCCTTGAGTATAAAGAGGGGAACAGACCTCCCAGAGAGGATCAACTTCTGTTTAGCAACAAGATCTATGATGTGATGAAACAGCAGGACACTTGTTGACACACTTCTCCTCCATTAGCATTGAGATATGATCCCTATGTAGGATGTTAAGGCTGTACAAGATCATGTGTACCACAACCTGACTATAGACTTGCACGGGTTTACTTGTAATAAGAGGTGATAATGGGTTTAACACCTTAAGCAGATAGGATCAATCTTAAAAAGGATCAATCTACGTTGAAGGTAATGTGTAGAGCTCTGAGGTGAAAAAAAAGAGAGATCAAACTCAATTTCCATTTCCAGATTACTGCAGGAAACCTTTTATCTCTTCTAAATGATCTAAATGGACCTGATCTTTATTTAAATCTGCCTGGAATATGTGCTCATCTGTGTTTTTACATAATTTTTTCTATGTATCACAACATGATACATAGTAAGGATATCATTTTGTCGAAAACATTTTTTCTTCCTGGTTTTTAGAGCAGATTAATAATTATAATGTGTCCACACAGAGCTATTTTAACTATGAATATATTCAATCTGTTTCTGCATAAAAGAGTATATTTGGCTAGGTCTAGGGATCCTACTTCCTTTTTCTAAGATGTCTGTGACTGGAATTAGAGGATACTGTGCCTTGCTGGCTGCTCGCTGTAGATACCTCTCCTAATACTTGGCTATCTCTCCACACACGATGGGTATTTTTAGTGGCCCTTATCTCTTTATGAAACATGATGCGCACTGCAGAGGCTTACGTTACACACCTCGGATGCTTTGGCTTAGGATAATGCAGGCATGTGGACGGGGGATGGGGGAAGTAGGTGTGAGGGGGGTCCTGGTGCGCTAAGAGTAGAGAAATAGAATTATTGAGTCCCTCAGCCGGAGAGCTTTGGCTGAGTCAAATCCAACATTTTTTTCCCACAAACTGTTTCCACAGGCTGTGAAGGATGGGTGGGGAATGTGGCAGGGCTAATAGTGAGAAGGTTGAGCATTTGAGAAAGAAGGAAAGATGGACAGGTGGATGGATGGATTGAATCTTTGGAAAAGAAATCACTGAGGGAGGCTGTTACCTGTAGTCTTTCAAATTGGCGCCCATAGTTCATTGAGTCAAACCTTTTCTGCTCTGGGAACTGTAGCTTCACGATAAACAAAGATTTGCACCACTAATTGTTACTGTACTAAATACAGTATGAATGTGTGCAAGAAAGTATGTAGGATTTAAGGCTGATATATCAGAGAGCAGCAGTTGACTCCCATCTCAATAGTGAACCAACAATTCTGTGGTGCCTCTCAGAATAACAAATTCATCTATTCACCTTATCTGCACTGTGACTGGACCTGTTGTCTGTTGCACAGTCTGAGTTGATCTCTAAACTGACATTTTTTTTACCCAAGATGTTAGAGGAAGTTGTCTCAACCTAATTACAGTCTGTTCTGAGTCTAAGTAATATCATTGAGGAATTCTAATCTGGTTTTAGAGCACTTGATAGAGTAGAGTCTGCCCTCTTCAAAATGACCGACAACCTTCTTTTAGCAGTAGATATGTGTGCTGCATTTTGATTATGTTTGATGTCAGTGTGGGCTTTGATACCAATACCATTTTGTTAGATTGCTTTCAAGGATTGTGTTTCTGACTGAACATTTTCCTTTGTGCAAGGCAACTCACATTAATTCTGTATGCATGGGGTTCAGTTTTTGGTTAGGGTGAGTCACTGTACTAAAAAAGTTGTCAGTTAATTGGACAACTATAGCAGATTCAATGCCAGTCTGTCGTTCCACCACTGAATGTTAATATTTAAATATTTCAAGAAACATTGACTGGTACAAACATGTACCAACATCCACAGTCTCCAGAAGATGGAGCCTGTTGACTTTGGTCACCCTCTAACTTTTCATGAAGTACCATCATTTGAGTACGCTCAAAATGGGATTGTCCAATACTTTGGTTTATCACCAAAATATACCTGCAAAACTGATGATAAGCCCATCAGCTTCAGCTGTACTTTGTGTTCAGTGTTGAATAACAAAGCTTACCATGCTAAAAAACTGAACTAGGATCATGGTAACATAGTAAACATTAGACTACCTGCTAAACATGAACCTGTTAGCATTGTCACTGTGAGCATGTTAGCATGCTGACGTTAACTCGATGTGTTGCCTTGCAGAGCAACTAGCATGGCTCTAGACTCCTAGAGTCACAATGCAGTGCTCCAATTGACATGGACATGTTTAAAATCCTGTAATTTCTTCACAATAAATGTCTACCGATATTTAATCTTTTAAAAGCTTTTAATATGGAGCAGTAAAGGAAGAAATGTTGGTTTGCATTGGATGTAACTTCACATGACTCAGATAGGGCTGTCCCTCAGTAGGCTTCCAGAAAGCCTACTGAGCAGTATATAAAAATAAACTAGTAGACTAATGTAGATGTATTTGTAATTTATTAATGTTAAATTTTATGTACACTCAAAGTACAATTTACATTACATCGTAAATGTACTTCAGTTGTGCTGTTAATTAAATAAAAAATACAAAATATTTAGTATATTTGCATGGCTCAGCTGTTTCAATGCTATGAGAGCAGACTTGTGACTGTGCGACTATGTGAGTATTTAATAATCACCACACCCACTAATCCATATTCACCTTCACCCACTCCTTTTTCACTTTGCGCTGCTGCATACACCTTAACTAACATATCAGGTGTGCATGGGGATGCACACACTGTCTGTGCACCTAAGACCTACTGCGCTGTACTTGTCACTTGCAAAGTTAAAATAAGGCCTTTAGTCCCTAATACAGTTTCGGTAGTTGGTTTGTTAGCACGTATTACAAATTGTAACTTCAGATTCTGCTTCAAACAGATTACCATGTGTTTTTTCTTGTCATCTTCTGTAACATCAGGATGTTTTTACCCATCTTCTGGCAGTGCTCAGATCAAAATATTTGTCCTTAATTTAGAAATTGACAGTAAATTAACTTCCACATGTTGGCATATAATCAGCAAAAATTGCACGAGTACCTTTGAGCAGCAGTATGCCTTTTATCTTCCACTTAGAAAAAAGAACACATTTTCCACTAGTACTGGCATTCATTGTATGGTTTCTACCCAGACTATGATGTCATCAGCCTACCCCTATTGGTCACTGAGTTGTTACACCTGTACAATGAGACAAGCTAAATGAGGCAGAAATGCTCCCCACTGTCTCCCTGTGGTGGTGCTATGGATGCAAACTGTACAGGAGGAGACCCCAGGGCAAGCTTAGGACACACTGGAGAGAAGATGCCTTGCAGCTGACCTGGAAGTACTTAGTTGTCTCGAGCTGGAGGATGTCACTGTGGAGAATAATGTGTGGGCAGTTTGGAGCTTAATAAGCAGGTAAAAAAGGGATGGGTGACAATGATGATGGCTCTCTGGGGTTGCTGACATCCACAAACACTAACTTGTCTCCTTTATTGTCTGTAAAATGGCAGCTTTGTTTAATAGTAGTGTTTATTGTTTACCCATTCATTTATTAGTTTGTGCCAATTATCTCTGACCTTAGACCATAACCATTGGAAGTTATGAATCTGATCGAGTGGCTATGACATGTGGAGTTCCTCAGGGGTCATTTCTTGGACCCCTTTTGTTCAGTCTATATATACTGCCCTTGGGTCAAATTCTGCAGAACTCTAATGTAGACTATCACAGTTATGCAGATGACACACAGATATACCTAGCACTGTCCCCAGATGACTACAGTCCAATACAGTCACTGTGTCACTGTTTAGAGCAAGTAACTAATTGGATGAACCAACATTTCCTTCAATTAAATCAGGACAAAACTGAGGTCATTGTTTTGGCAATAAAGAGAAGAGGATTGCTGTCAGTAAACATCTCCAGCCACTCTCTCTAAAAACTAGGGACCAAGTCCGAAACCTTGGCGTGCTGATCGACTCAGATTTGACTTTCAGCAGTCACATCAAATCAGTCACCAAAACAGCCTTCTATCAGCTTAAGAACATATCCAGAGTGAAGGGTTTTATGTCTCAAACAGACCAGGAGAAGTTGATTCATGCTCTCATCTCAAGTAGACTCGACTACTGTAACGGTCTTATGACTGGACTCCCACAAAAACAGCTGCAGCTCGAGTTTTAACCAGAACAAAGAGATCAGAGCACATTACTCCAGTTCTAAAGTCTTTACACTGGCTCCCAGTCAGCTATAGAATAGATTTTAAAGTTCTGCTACTGGTCTACAAATCACTAAATGGTTTAGGTCCAGAATACATGAATGACATGTTAGTAGAATATAAACCCAGTAGAGCTCTGAGATCTACTGACTCAGGTCAGATAGTTGAGCCCAGAGTTCAAACTAAACATGGTGGAGCAGCTTTTAGCTGTTATGCTGCACACAACTGGAACAAACTACCAGCAGAACTGAAATCAGCCCCAACTGTGAACACTTTTAAATCCAGGTTAAAAACATTTCTCTTCTCCTGTGCTTATGATTGAGCTCTTCTAAAGCACTTTACATTTTAATCTTTCATTAGATTTCATGTCCTTTTAATGATTTTAAAGCTAATTTATTATTTTATGCTGCAATCATTTTATTTATGTACTTTGTTTTTATTATGGGGGGTGGGGGTGGGGGTTAATTGTATGTTTTAAGTTTCTCAAATTACATGTTTTTCTGTTTTATGTAAAGCACATTGAGTTGCCATTGTGTATGAAATGCGCTATACAAATAAAACTGCCTCGCCTTGCCTTGCCTTTAAATGTTGTACTTACAGGGCTGAAGATAGATGAAATGAGGACTCAAAAAAGTGAGCATGATGGTTAAGTCTTGAAAATAGCAGCTTCACAAAAGAATTCTCAACACAAAATACAACTAATTTGTCTCCTAAGGTATGAAAACAAGTCAAGGATGAAAGACATTTCCAGCCACACTCATATTGTTGAATTTGTCTCTGAAGCTAGGAGAAAATTAAAGGTACACTAAAGGGTTTTTGAGTACTATGCAGCACTTTGGTGGATTTGTTAGAAATGTCAAGAAATGTCTAACAAAGATTGACACATCATTGTGTTCTTGTTTGGGGTGACATTGCTAGGCCAGCAGTTATTTGAAGGAAGATTTGACAATGTTGTACTTTTTTTTTAATGATAGAGCATGGATTATAAAATAATTAAAAGAAATGTAAATGTGGACCAAAATAAAGTAACTAAAAATGTAAATGACACCATTGTTATATATTATATCATCAGGATTGTTGTTTCATTCCAACCAAGTCCTCCAAAGACCTGGTTTTGCACCACCATAGTTATTATTTGGTTTGGTTTGGTTTGGGCACAAAACCAACTTGGTTATGGTTTGGGAGAAATTGTGGTTTGCGTTAAAATAAGTATTTAGTTAAGTTTGGGAAACATAGTTTGTGTTGTAATTACTACTTTTTTAAGGTTAGGGGACCTTTGTCATCATAGTTACATTAATAACCACTTGGTTAGGGACCAACTGTAGTCATGATTAAAAGACTCCATGGTTGACAAAGAACAGTTTCTCACAGTCCTCCATTGTGTTGGACTATGGGAAACCGTTGTGCTTAATTTGTTGTGGTTACTTTGTTTTGTGTGACAATGTCACACTATTTCCTCCTTTGCTCACAGGGATAAGAGTCATACTACTGCCACTTGGGGCCTTTGTTTGTTGAACATAGTTATTACATAGTTAACATGTTATTTTGGGACAAAAACGACTGATGATCTTGTTTTTCTTGGGAGGACAGTCTCTTCATTCTTTGTACTAAGTACCTCACCTTTGCTTCTTCTTTTTTTCCCCAGTCGGCAGTTCATGGGGAGCTAGGGATCAATATCATGCTCACAACAAGAGGGCAGAAAGTCCAGCACTGGAGCAGCTTAACAGCTCCACAAAGACCTGGATGTTTGGGCTGGGAGGCAGGAGATCAATGGTGTAAAATAAGAGAGAATTAACAATGGTTGCAGAGCAAGGGGAGGCAAGCCTGCTTTGACCTGGTGTGTGTTGAGACGACAGGCTTCACCCTGTCGCCCTGATAATCGCTCCAATATAGAGGGATAAGGCCAAACAAGAATGGCTGTGATAAAGTAAAGACTCCTGTATGTCTGTCTAAAGGAATTGTTGCTGAGGAAAACTGTGCCCTAGTATTAGGACTGTGAAAGTTAACAAGTTAAATTACATTAAAAAATTGCACAAATGGAAAACTGTTTATTATTAAGAATAGTTTGGATGGAACTTTGTTTTTTTAACCAATGATTTATACAGTGAGATAAAAAGAATAAACTCTTTTTTCGTGTATAATTTTAGTGTTATTTTACTTTTAAAGTAACTTTTAAGAGCTCATTTCTCTCCAAAGTCTGTTTCTAGCTTGCCTTTCCTCCCTTCTTTTTTCTGCTCCTTCATTAGATTAACATTGATATTCATTAACACCTGATCTACCCTGTGTGCCTGTGCATTGGGCCTGGCACTGTGCCTCCATAGGAAATCAATGGTATTTTCATTCATCCAGTTGGGACAACCCACACTGCTTTGCTTCCACATGCAGTCTTTGCAGTAGTGATTAACAGGCTAGTAAAAGAGTGTGATTCTTAAGTAAAAGATGTGACTGTAGGTCTTAGGACTCGGACATCATCATAGTGATGAGTGACACCTGCATTTGATGGAGTAAAGATATCTAAGCAAAAGGTGGAGATAATTTTTTAAATGAGTGATGAAGAATGAGTGCAAGGAAAAAAAGAGGAGAGGATGAGGAGAGAGAGAGAGGTAATGTATAGGATAGGATATGGTAAATCATGTCTATCATCTCTCCTCTCTTCCATTACCGATCAGGGCATGAGAAATGATGACAAGTTGGCCAATTTCCCCAAACTCCCAGTGGATGCCCTTGAAAGTGACAAATTGGCAGGTTAATTGTGTTGAGGTCATGGCCATTCGGAGGGAATGAGCCACTTTATTTGGAGCAAAAATCCATAAAGGGAGTTCATTCCCAATCGGGGCTGTCTCTGTTCGGATCCAGTGAGGGATGGCCTTGGTCCTCTGGGAAGAATCCTAAACCATCCCAAGTGAGTACAGTAGATACAGTATATGACAAGCAGGCAAGCCAAGAAATCAAGTTAATTTTCCTCCATCCAGGGCTGTGACTATAGCATTCTCAAGCAAGCTGCCTGAAAGGAAAGATGTACTCTTTTCTCTCAAATCACTTACCCCAGGGATCAATTACACTTCATTTTGTGTCTGATATAGATGAGTCAGAGGACACCTCCATTGGAGAACTGTTGAATTCCTGGAACAGCACTCATCCCTAAATCCTGCTTACTCCCTACCTTCTCTTTAATCCACCTCTTAGTACCCAAATGCATTTTACACAGCTGACGGTAGTCCAGACAAACAATTTGAATCTACATCTTAATAAGCACATGCAAGGTTGAGTAGGGTCAAAACTGAGCCATAAAAGAGACAAGCGTTGGGGCTTGTAGGGCTGGTGTGGAGCGTGCGTTGGCATACTGTCAGTGGTAACTATAGGCAGAGATTTTTCTGGGCACAAGCAAGCAAGTGGGGGTCTGTGTATCTGAAGCAAAGCCAGCTCCAGCCTCTCTGCCACGCTGAGATTAGGGAAGAAGAGGAGGCTTTCATATAACCAACTCTCCCTGTGGCTTGACTGCGGAGTGGCAGCGAGCGAAGGCAGGCAGGCAGGCTAGGCCGGATGGATGAGAGAGGTGAGGGACTCAAGGAAATGACATGGGAACTGGTGCAGAGGAATAAAACGGGCTCTCTTTTTGTCTCTACAGTAAATGTACAAGGAGAGGTATGGGGGCAGGAAGTGTCCTCCAGGACTTTGATAGTAGGTTGTGGAGAGCTGACAAACCTCATTCTCTCCCTCCGCCTTTTCCCTATCTGTGTTCTTTTTATTCCACTCTGTCTGTCTTACTCATTCGCCTTCTCTCCCCATCTTTCCATTTACCTAGCCCAGTGTCTATGGGTGCAGCCAGCCAAAGGAGCCTTGAAGTCGGAGAGAGGAGGGAAGTAAAGCCAGGTGTGCAGGGGAACATGATGGGCCCCGAGGATGGGCTGAGAGGTGAGGGACAGACACTAGAGTGTGTGACAAAAGGATGAGCTTCACTGCTAATGACTCCCACAGGGGAGACCAGCTGCTCAGTTTGCTCAGGCTTACACGTGCACTGTTACCATGTAGGATTGACTCGGCGATGTGATAGAGCATGAACATGAAAACACAAACTTTACAAGACTTGGACATCAGGAAACACAGGACTGCACACATAGACATAGTCACACATTTTTTCATGCACACACACATGCGTAGAGAGTTTTAAAGATGGTGCTGGATGTCTACTCTATACCAACACCACATGCACCTACTAATAGCAATCTTAAAACCCCCTTTGTCCCTCTCCCTTCCTCTCTTTCTCCCTCCTTTATCCCCATGCTTCCAAATTCATCCAAAATTCAGAAAATTCCTCTGCCTGAGTTTGCACTGTCCTCAATTTGCACTCTGGTGTCATGTGAGATGGTGCAGCGTTGCTAATGAATCCTACATTCCATCTACTTAGTAGATCTTTTTCCGTGTCAATCAAAGGGATGTTTCGACACAATAAAGAATAATCAATAAAACATTGGACAGTCATCTGTGTGATAGCAGGATATTTCAAACAACCCCCTACTCCCCATGCTCAAACAAGGAGGACATCCACTGTATGGCAATACATGTGAGCCCTCTAGTGTTAAGCTGTCTAGTTTCATGTGCTGTACTTAGAGGAGGATCAAATAAGAGCAGCAAATAAGGACTCAATGCCATATTTGTGTGCATCCACACTACTGTAACACTGCATGTTATGTAGCATGTCCTGCACATTTTTAGCTGAATAAGTGGCTGAGGTTAATTTTTTTCTGCAATGTTATGCAATCAAGCTGAAATGTAATTTTTCTGATTGAAAACCACAAGAAAAAAAGCTGATTCACTCTCATTCACATAGCACTTGAAAAGGATGTTTAAAATAGCATGAAGTCCTTGATGTTCAATATGAAAATTACCATTCAGGTGACATTTGCCTGGATATTTTCATGAAAGAAAGAATTTCCACCACTATAGAAGGCATGAAAAACCTTAAAAGCCTGGACTCTATCCGGTGAATAATGTGATATTAAGTAGATGTGACATTTTAAAAGAGGCTTTAAAATCCAAGCATTGATCAAATGCGGGGTGACAAGCATCATGGCTCAGTTAATGGCTTTCTCGAGGAGACTTTCCAAAGGTTCACTATAGAATATGGGTATGTCATGGCAAGCTGCCATAGATTTCTCTATTATCTGTATTTACATGTACAATAAGTGGTCTTAATTAACTATTCATTGTCATGTTTGTATTACAGTATATGAGCAATGGCCTAACAAGTAGTACACAAATCACACTCACCCTCTCTGCTAAGGGTCAATGCGATGCATCAAAATGAAAGTTAATTCCATAGCCAAATGTCCTTTCTAAGAAAACAGTTTACTCAATATAAGCTCTTGATGGATCTGAATATTGTATAATGAGCTCTTCTACAACGAGAGGTGTGAAATGCCAGTCCGGGTATTCTGTGTACTGTGTTTTGGAATCCATACTCTGCAGTCATTCATATCTTAGCATTTGCCTTTATCAGTGTTTTGAATCTCTTTATATTCAGTTTCCAGGAATTTGACATGTATGCAATTCAATTTCCCTCACAGAGGTGATAAATTTAGGTGTTCTATACTCAGAGAGCATTGCATGAGAGATGCTGCCGTGTTATCACACAGGACATCTGTATTAATAATTGTGCACCAGACGTCCCTTGTCTAAGAGGGCCCTTTGTTATCAGCTGTTCATGTACAACAGACACCAGGGAGTACTGAAAGGGTAGAGATACTGACAGAATTAAAACAGAGCTTCAAACAGAAAAAGAAAAACCAAAAACTGAAGGCATAGCCTAAAGATTTGTTTACCCGTATGTTTTTAAATTAATTTACAGGCATTTATAAAATGAGTTTCTCCTTTCAGCCTAGAGTCATCAAAGCAATATTTGAACACTTTGGATCATTATTTACTTTCTTACACAGTCTAAGATAAGAAGAATGATACCATTGTCACATTGTCACACTATATGAAGCTACAGCCAGCCGCTTGTTAGCTCATATATTAGCTTAGCATAACCACCTGGCGGAAACAGCTAGCTTGGCTCTAACCAAAGGTAATAAACATACAAACAAACACAAAAATTACAAATGATTAACTATTATTAAATTACAAATTATTAATCAACATGTTATATCTTGTTTGAGTTGTAGTTAGCTGCAGTTAAAAAACATCACTTTTTGGTTTATTGGGATGCTTTAAGCTAGCAGTTTTCTGGCTTTAGCTTCACATTTGTTGTACAGACATGAGAGTGGTATTGATCTAATATTTATATTGTTTCCCCAAATTATCCCCCAACTATGCTTTTAACTTTACTTACAAGGCGATTTTGTGCCTACTGTTCTGATCTGAAAATTTAGCATGTTAAATGTTTGCTCACCTGTGCAAGAGGCAAATGCTTTTTCAGGATAATGATCAATTTTGAGAAAAGGACATGTTTATGTTAAAAATATGGTCCGTTCGAATATATTTTAAGTGCTACCTGTTGAACTTAAGTAGCATCCTCACAAGTGTCCTCATGAATGTGTGTGTTTGCGCACATACATAAAGTACTCTAATCATGCAGGGGAAATCAGTCCAGTCTATAGAGGGGTGAACCTACTCAAGTCTGATCATTAATCATTTTGTGTAAGAATGCAGGTGTGTCTGGCTATACAGAACCTGCATGCAACACTGTGCTTGTATGTGCATGCAATGAGTTACAGTATGTCCTATCTATTTTTTTTTTCTGCAGTCAGTATAAATGAGTTTTAGAAAAAGGGGGAGTAATTGATGAATTGGACAAAAGGTCAAAATACAAGGACATGGTGGGACTGCACTGGAAAAAGACCATTTCACCTCAGCATGTCTCTGCTGCTGACATGCAAATCAATCACCCTGACTGAATACAAAAAAAACATGCATGATGAATTTTGGTCTCCCATATAACATGACTACGGACAGTATATTGTATTTTCTTTTAGTTTAATTGTATTCTAAGAGGCAGTTTGTAGGCTTTTGAAAATAAATCAAATATTGAATCCATTATCCATTCTTTTTTTCTTTTTTTTTTGATCAATTGAAAGTTTGGAAAATGGCTTTACAGTTTTACCTGTGAAAAAACAACAACATAAGACAAAATGGATCACAGGAAATATGTCCATGTAAATGTGGAACTCTAACATTACATGTCCATGTAAATGTGGAACTCATTTTTAAGATCCTTGTTTATTGGATGGTGTTATGCACCATGCAAATGTACCATACTAACCCCATTTCTATTGGCAACCAGTGGAAAAATTGGCCTAAAGATCACAATTAGTGGCATGTCCAGACCTCCTGCTCTGATTGGTTGGCAGGCAAATAAGACATTCATGTGCGCTTTGTGAAAGCTTAATAAGAGACAAAAAGGAAAACAGATGAAGCAGATTGCACGAGGGAGGGTAGGATGAAATGGCAAGAAATAATCCCTAACTGTGAAATCAACTATCTTTTGATACTCTGAATTATGAAAAGAGTTGCCCCCTGCTCTCACCATCTCCCTACCAAATGTGCTGTCTCTCACGCAGGCTTCAAAAATCAGTGAAGTCCACCAGCCAGCTGAGTGAGTTTGACTCTCAGCACAGTTTGTCTGGCCAACTGCCGTGCTGTGTGAGCGTTGTCCTAGAGCTGCTGTGGGCTTATTCTGCCCACATCCCTCTCCATTGAGACCTGCCTCCTCTTTGCTTCTTTCGGACGACTGCTGGCAGCGGGACTGAGCACTCACTAGATGTAGAGAGAGACATAACAGGCTACAATTCCCAAACTCCCACCAGGAAAGTCACTCTAAGATTAATGAGTGTTGCAATGTCTGCTGGCTACATACTTGGCCATCAAAAACTTGGACCAATGGACATGAGATAACTTCAAGGGATGAGAGGCGGTTCCTTGAGGTTTTTGGATGGAGTTTTTTCAGGCCATGTCAACAAAACAAACCTTTTATTTCATCCTATATGAATATCTCATTGAAGAAAGTGATCTTAATTCAGTTTATTTAGATAAAACATGACAACCTATGTGTGCTCTGTCCTAGGAAACAGTATTTCAGCTAACATGGGGTGGATAGAGTGAAGAAATAATGAGCAGATGGTGAATACTGGAAAACAAGACTGCCACAGATAAGGGTTGCTGGTTTATTTCTTTTCCCAAGACAATCTTGGAGCTAAGAATTTATTTTTTGTATTCCTTCTCTTCTTATGAAAGCTGCCTCATTAGGCATGTAGACAAAAGAAACACATTTCATTTTGTCAGGAAGTCACCCGGACAGACAAGTCTGTGGCAGGATATGAAATAAATAAGGAAGGAGTGGCAGGAGTGAGTGGCTGGGTTGACATTTACTGTGATTAGCGTTTGTAGTGGTGAATGCATTTCTGTCATTCTCTCACTTGCCATCTTCGTGTCGTTCTTCTGCGTCATCCCTCACGTTTGACTTTGCCTGCTGCATGCAGATGTCCATGACCTTTAGCTCTTCTTTATGAAATAAAACAATTGAAAAAAACTGAAGTGAATTCATGGAAGAACACAGGTGCAGAGCAAAGCAACCCAACTGAAGAGGAGACTAGTGCCAAATGTCACCATTTCCACAAAAACTGTAGAGGAGGTAAAATGTTCTGAGTTTGCCTGTGTAAATTTTACTAAATTCAGACTCACGAATATATATAACTCTGTAATCTGGATGTATATATAATTCATTTCAATGTGTGTGTCTGAATATGTACATGAGTGTGCCCTCTCTGCAAATTTGCAGCATACTGTGACCATTTTCGGCCTCCTCCAGACATATTCAGAGTTCCCCTCCATCAAGGGCATAATGGTGCGATCCGTTGGCTGATAATGGCAGTGCGATCCACAGGTCGGCCAGCTCGATGCCAGAGCAGAACAGCCTCTCTCATGGCCCATTACAGTCTGCTTAATGACCACACTGATGACCCAAACTCTGTGGCAGGCTGTCCTCACTCTGCCTGTTTAAAACAACATTTCACTCTGCTCGCCAAGGTTCACTCTCTTTGGCAGCTTAAAACAAAACGGTAGATTTGGACCGTGGATTTTTTTTGCTTTGTGGTGTTGACACAACCATGCATTTTAAAATTAGAAAATGAAGCTGTTGTAGTTTCAAGAATTACCACTATAATGGCAGCGAGCAACACCTTAGGCGACAGCCATGGCTGGAGGCGTTAGGTTTTTTGGATTGGCTGTCTGCCATTTGACCATCCCATTGACATGAACGTCATATCTCAGGCACACCTTGGGGGAATTTCTTCATATTTGCCCACTTGGGTTCAAGGATAAACTGATTAGGTTTTGGTGGTCAAGGTCACTTAGACCTCACATCCATCCCATTTTAATAAACGGTTCCTAACGGATAATGAAGCAATCCTGTCTGATTTGAGAGTAGTAATCCTACCTACAGTAGCTTGATAGCAGAGTCGGAGATACTGTTGTCGAGCCACATCTTGGTGAAGATGAGGGCACAGTACTTGTCATTTCTCTCTGGGAGGTGAGAAGGAGTCTTGGGTGTTTATTGTCTCATTGTTGAGGAGGATTGACGGGAGACCTGGTCACCTGAGGTTAGCCTCTAGCCTAGCTTAGATGCCAACTCGCTTGCCATGCTTCCGCTTTCTACATCTCCCTGGGCGCTCATTCTCGGGGGAAAATGCCTTGCAGCCTGGTACCCAGAGCAAGCTGAGGCAATGTAGATTCTCCTTCATGTCACCTGCTACATTTCAGTACATTAGACTATTGTATAAGACAGTTTTTGCTGACAATATTTTTAGAAATGTGGTGATGATGGTGAGGAGCTCAACCCCACAGGAGGCATCACATTACTGTGGTTTTATGGTATTGCAGTATTGCAGTAATGCAGTTATCATCACAGTCCTAGGGTGCCCACCTTGAAACTGTGGTGATTTTAGTGTTCAAAGTCATCACTACAAATGTTATATGAGTCTGGAGATGTTAGTTCAGGCTGAACTGATTCACTTTCAATACTGTATGAAGAAAACTCAGGATCAAATATGCATGGGAAATTAGTGAAATAGAGCAAAATAACATGATTAAGCTGGAAAACAAAACACCCATTCATAACTTTGTTTTTGTTGCCACACAATGCCACCCAGTTTACTTTTTAAAATAATTTTAAAACTGTTTTGCAATCAAAATCCTACAACAACATATTTGTTTAGCCTACAATGACTTTACTGATGCACTGGAACAAATTTAAACCAACAAAATGGTGATAAGCCTAAAAACAAATAAGGTCCGTTAAGGCTGTGAATTGAAACTTGGTTAAAAAAGTAAGGAAACATAATGAGATGTTATTTGAAATAGCACAGAAAGAATCATTTATCTGTACAAAAACTTGAAGAAGTTTGTGTTTAGTCTGTTTAAGAGAATTGCATTGTGATCAAAGCGGTAATGAGCCAAATATGATCCACAGAAAGTAATGTAAAATAATAGAGCACCTGGCCATTAGAAAAACTGGTCTACATGTATTTGTTAATAAGAAACTACTACATTGTTAGCATTACTTAATGAATTGTGTACTGTACATATTTTTTAGGCTGAGATGGTAGTGTTGTAATAATTAATTATTATGCAGTTCTACATATAGCATCTTTAGCAAATAATATCCACTAGCACCAAATATTCACAGTCTATGTCACCTGTATAAATATCTAATGAAGGATTTTAGGACAAGATTGCCCTGATATGGTAGTATGTGGGTTGATGCATCCCTCAGTCACCAGAAAAAATAACCAACAGCAAAAAGTCTTGTCTCTGTGTAAAGAGGGGAGTCTGTTTTGCAGTCAAAGCAGCAAATAAAGACACTCAAATTTAAGTGTGCCTGATGGAGTCAGACATTGCATGTTGATACCGGATGTTAATGTTCAGACATAGCAGCCAGATTGGACACTCTTTGCACAATTGTTTTGTCTGTTCAGGCATCATATTTCGGACATGTTGAGAGCAGTTGGATATCCAGTAATTATTTTCAGCCTGTGGGGCTGAGCGAGGGATAAAGGATGTTCACGTTTTTTTAGACACTGTATATCCACAGTGGAATTCTGCCATGTGTCACATTTCAAACTCAGAAGTCTTAATTTGCATTCACAGACTATTAAACAACTAAAGCATGGTGTCCAGTGTATTAGAATGACTCTGTCCTTGCTATAATAAGTGATAACATAAACGAGCTGTGCATGCACAAATTTGCTTAACATTTAATTAGAATTATTTTAGCAAATGTCCTGTGTGAACTTTAAAAAGATATGTCTTGTTTGTACTGTAAGTGAACCAGCTTTTAATCATGTTTCTCTAGAAACCTTAATTATTCTTTAGGTCTTGGAAGACTCTCCTCGACATTTTCCTTTTCCCTCTCTCTGTCTGTCCCTCCCTTTCTCATTCCTGGGCTGTTATGATATGCAGCCATGTTGTACGGTGACTGGAAATGACTGATGATCTCTGTGAATGAGTGATACAATCAGAGCCATGGGGCATAGGAGTGGGAGGAGGGAGAGGCAGAGAGAGGGAGAGAGAGGAATAGATCAACAGAGATACGAGACTGAATCTGGGTATCTTAATTTAGTGGTCCGTAATTAAAAATCTGTTTGCCAGTTTTTCCTCTCCCTGCACCACAGTCCCACCTCCCCCTGACAATTAAAGATTTAATCACCATCTGCAAAAAGGGGCTGGGAAAGTATGTCTGACCCAAAACTCCAAATGCAAGATGATGCTGTTGAAGGATAAGATTCAGAGGACTTGGACACTGTTTACTTGCTGTCCGTTTTCATCCAAAAATCAACTTGTTTACTGACATAATTACTGATATAATGAGCCATTGGAAGCAGACTCTTGTGTCAATATTTGCTTTTTGTATTTTAATCTGGTTACTTGCCATAACATAACAACCAGATCTAAGCTTTCCTTTAATGAATCAATGTTAAAAATAAGGTAATTAATACAAGCATTTCAAAGTGAATAACAAGGCGAGGTCTCTGTGCAGTCAATGATGTTATAAAAGCATCTTTCTAAATGTAAAGTCTGCAGCAGCACATTTTGTCTGTCCAACTGACCAATCTGTACACAATTCAAACAACTAGACTATCAAATACGCTTCTGTAGTATGTACTGGAACACTGTGTTCCACATCCGAATCCAGCTTTTTTTTCTCTCTCTTTCTCTCTGAATGCATCTAGAGACTGACAGCAAACCTTTAAACATAATATCACACAACACAGCATTTCCACTCTTAAATTTTCAACTTCCAGTGTATTCATGCAAACAATAATCATTTATTTGGACTCTAGCCTTCCCATTAGAAAAAAAGGAAAGCTTTTTATTTGTGGGAGAGGAAAAAGCATTTCTGGTAGTCAGACCCTTGCAATCTCGTGAATTTGTTTCAATATGATCAACCTCCTGGAGTGTGTATTTGTTACTGCTAGAGTCTTTCTTTCTGATCTTTTTTTCGCCAATTACTGGATGAGGAAATTACTGTTTTGGATAAATGTATCCAAGAACACAGAAGAAATAATTTTAGTTGGTATATACAGTCGAAATATAATATTATCCCTGCTCCTAATGATGCCATGGCCTTCATTGGTGTATCACTGCTTGGAAAAATAATAAAAATAACTGAAATTTTAAGATTTTTCAAAGTGCTTTCTAGTCAAAGTAGGTTTTTCACGCTTAAGTTAGGCAGCACTTTAATTCAGTAACAATTATTTGGGGAATTTGGGACTTATTATTATTGTAACGCTCTTCTTGATTTAGCAGTTGATGGCCAACCCAAACTCTACCCTGACTGAATAGTTTTTTTTAACCATCTTTACAAAAAAAGAAAAGTTAAAGGGAAACTTTCATCATGGTTCCCTAGATGTATCAGTCTGTGGCAAAAACAAGCACTTTTGGTGAATGCGCATTGACATGCAGGGTGCGATAGCCCTGTCGGATTACATTGCAGCCTGTTTCGCAGCTACTGGCTACAGTGCTCTCGCTCAATTCTTTGTCCCTATTAGTCACTTAGACACAAAAAGAAGGGAAAACAGGGTCCAGGTTGAAAAGGGTGGAAAATACAGAAGTTTCCCATTTAAGAAAAAAGTTTTCCAAGAACAAATACTGAATTTGCTGTTGATCTGGGTTCTACTACTTGTTTTTTTGTTTTTTAACCATGCTGGACTGAATGGATTCAGGGTACATACTTGCCCAGGTCATGGTTTTCATTTTTTGACAAAAAACGTGTGATTTTTGCCATGTGTTTGGGATCATTGTCATGTACGGAAATTCCTCTCCTGCCAACCATCTAGAGACTGGGAGTCACTTGCATTCATAGTGCCATCTGTAAATGTCATCTCATCTACAACTTTTGCATTCATGCAGCTCATGTCAGCACACCCCAACCTCAATGTTTCATGGTGCAGTCACTATGGTAGTCCTGGCCAGGTCCACGCCAAACATGCTTGACTCCATCTGATCAAAACCCATTTATTTTGGTTTCAACTGACCAAAGAATGTGCTGCCAATTTTCACCAGGCTTCATGTTCTTTGGCAAAGTTTAATCTAGCAGTTTTGTGCCGTTTTGTAAGAAATGGTCTTCTTCTTGGACATCTTCCATAGAGGTTGACTTCACACAGTGTCCTTCAAGCTGTCTGAGCAGTCACTAAAACACCAGTTCCAAAAGATAATCCTTGCACCAAGTCAGAAATACTTGCCCGTCTGTTTTTCGATGCAAGGTTGCATAAATAGTGAATTTGCGCATGCCATTTTTCAAGGATGTCCACTGTGCCTTCTGTTATTGGTAGTATGGGTCCTTCTGTACCTTTTAATCACTGCTGCAGCTGTGTTTTGGCTTCTGTTCAGTAGTCTACTATTGATCTTGTACCCTCTCCTATTTTTATGAAATCTTACAATCTGTTTTTTACTTGTTCAGACAATTCTTTACCATGTGGAGCCATGGTGCATGACACAACCTTGGCCAAAAGTGAGCAACTTGTGGTGTTCACAGATTCTTTAATACATTTGTTAGAAAATTAGTCTGAATTAGAATTCATAGCTATAGTTGTTTTTGTTTCAGTTGTCACAAGTGTCCTCATGTTTGCTTTGGTTGTCACACACAAACTACTTTTTATTACCCTGAGGTTGTACTTTTAGGCCTGTATTTTCAACTTATGCTTGTTTTTAATTACAAATAAAAATCAAATACTCTACACTTATACTAACAATACAACCATTTTTGTAAGATGATGCAATTTTGCTTCATTTAACATTTTATTGATATTGCCCAGGGGTATACTCTGTTTTGCTACATACTGTATAACATGAAAAATTGAGCTGGCCAACCTTCTTTTGTTCTACATCTGCCAGTAATATAAAGTGTTCCACTTTTCTGCACTGTTCAATATGTTTTGAACTCATACAGAACAAGGTCGTGTGTGATTATGAACCAGCGTATACTGGCAGGAGGGCATCTGCAGATTGGTAAATATACTATTTGGAATGTTTGAATGCTCCTCTTCACAAAAACAGACGCTAATTAAGATAGAGACTTGTCTCTGTTTGGTATTGTAAGAAGATGTTTTTTTTTGTTTTTTTCCTTATATCATTATTTTTTGAGCTTCTGTAGCAATGAATTTTCCCCACTGTGGGATCAATAAATTTATCCTTATCCTTATATTATTTATTAAGTTAGTGGATGGTAAACCAAGGAAATGATAAAGGAAATAATTTAGAAGGTGGTTGTGTATTTTTTATTACAGCAATTGGAAAAATCAATTGTTACTTTCAATATATGGTCAGGCTTCCTATTTTTGTGCTTTCAGTCTAGGACAAACAAAATCCGGCTGTAAAAGATGACTTTATCTCAGACTTACCACAGTCTGTAATTAAGTCACAAAGTAGAACTGTCTGGAGTTATCTATGGGAAGAAGGTGGACAGGGAAACTTTGAGACGGTGACATATCATGAATTACAACTCAGTCTATTTCCTTGCCAGCTCTTATCGGGTTCAGAGACCTGTTCTAAAGGGGAGATTTAGTTTCGTGTATCAGGCCAGTACTTAATGGAATTGATGGCTCTGTATCAACGTTGGCCCAACAGAGGGGGTAGGATTGGAGCAGGCTGGACTCAAAGGAGCAATGCCAAAAAAGCAGCAACTCTCCTCAACCACTCTGACTGAGGTTGGTGATATCAGTTTGGGAGTTAAGTAGTTAAATTATATGGTTTACGACCGTTGGACAGATCATTCCACTAGGTAACATGTTGGAACATACTAGATTGTGACTGCACAGTCATAATTGTAGCTGCAGTTTGAGTAGTGGCCATAACAACCATGGAGAAAAGATAAATGGATAAAATAAGGGATGAAAGATGAAGATCGATGAGGCTGTAGAAGCAGGGATCGAAAATAAAAAAAGAGAGAACGAGAGTGAGTACACAAGTTCAAAGGTATGTTGTCAGCCATGGTGACCTGCTGCCTTCTCGCGCAGAGAGCTAACAAGGCAGCACTGCTTTTAGCCCAGTGCCCACAGCAGGAGGGGGTCAGACTGGGTAGTGAGAGGCAAATTATATCCCAGATCCAACCACAGACAAGGGGCCCTTCTGATGCCTTGCATAAAACTCTCTCTCATAAATATTTCATTTTGTTTACTGGCCAACATAGTATGAAAAACAAGTCTCATCACACTGCATAAGCTTTGCCTGTTCTGAGAGCCGTAGGATAGGCTTCCAGTAGCACAATGTTGACAAGAATAATGAGGGTCAGTCAGGAATCACAATAAAGGCGGTTTTGCTTGAGGAACATGCTTTTTCCGAATCTGTTAAAGTCAATATAAGTCTAGAAGTAAAGTAATTAGATTCATGAAAGTGGCAGCTCCAGGGAATCTGGCGTTAGGCATTATGTTAAATGCATTCTTTTATCAAAGTAAGCGTTATCAACATGTGGAATTCTGGTATCAAATTCCTGCCATTTGACTGAAAACATGTGTTACTATATGTGACCAACTCTGTCTCGAGTCCAATTATGCCAAACAAAAAACCAAGGACATTGAGGGCATGAGTAACATTACAAAACTCAAAACATGGTTTGTAGTAATGACATTTTACATGGCAAAAAATGTATTTAATATAATGATGGATCAATTACACATCACAGATTTAATATTTCACTATACCTGGAGTAGCTGATCTTACCTGAAGAAATATTTATCTGTTTTTTTCCCTCATTTCAGTTGAATTTCTTACATTATCTGCACCATTAAACTGTGGTATACAAAGAATTCAAATAATGCAGGTGATTTAAACCTTTACTTGTTAGTCTGTCTGAAATTACCTCAATACACAAAGCTGTCTGGAAGGAAGATAGGAGTATAAAATGTTCTGTGATTACATTTCCAACAAAAATACAGTAAAGCTGTAAAAAACTGAAAAAGTCCCCTGGAGCAGAGCCTTTGGCATGGTGGTGTTGGCCTTCAGTGCAGGAGGTGATAGGAAGTTTTAAGAATGAAGAAAAAAGAATGAAAAATAAATCAATAAATAAAATGTATAGGGAAGGTCAAATGCACATACAGTACAATGGTAACACAACTGCACAGATTCACATAAAGACATTATTGATTAGCATTATTGATACAAAGGCTTGTGTGTACAATTACTGTGACATGAGGATATGTTCAGTCTTTCTTATCTGATAACCTTGACTAAACGCCTTGTACTAAAACAAAAGAGACATTTGTTTGTTACAGCAACAGAATAAAATGCTTTGTTGTATTATACTTATCACTTAAAGAGCCACTAACAGTGTTTATTCTCTTAAGATTGGATTGTTGTGTTCATTAGCAAGTTGGTGAGATGTTAATTGAAACCTGTTTGATTATGTGATGATCACAAACATATTTTGCAGTTGGAAAACTAGCATCCTTTCAAACTGAAGTATCTCCTTATATTCAATTTCATTTGCTGACTTTTTCCACAGAATCTTTAATGAAATATATGACATAAGTTGTGAAATATGAGAAGAAAAAACTAAATATACATACATAAGATTTTATTTGTATTCTGTTTCACAAAAAAAGCAAAACGTTGCAGAATATGAATGAGTTTTTATTTCTGGAACCACACCTTTATTTGGGTGGCTGTGAGTGACCTCTCACTGTCAGTGCCTTCATTTCCACGCCCATTTGTCTAACATCTTCAAGGAGCATGCCATTTCTGTAGTGGCTTCCTACAGTATTTTCTTATTCCTCTTTGATATCTCACCACAGGATCAGTTATTAAGAACACTAAAACTAATCTTTGAGAAAAGTTAACAGCATCCTAATCATAAATCAATTCATCAGAAATGTCTCTGTTATAAAAGTTCTACACATTAGAAATTAAAAAAAAAATGTATGCAGTACACACACATTTGTGGGAAGCTTACAAAAGTGCTTACAGAGTAGAAAGTCATTCATTTTTGTAAACAATGTTGCTGAGTTTTGTAGATGTCTTAATACTAGTCAGTTCAACTTACTGTTTGTGGTCAAGCAGATGAATGTAGACCTGCACAGCTCAAGATATGTCACAAAAGAAGAAAAAAAGACCGACTGTACCCAGTGCTCTATGTCTGTATGTTGTATTTATGTCTGACAGAAAGCCTTGTGTACATTTATTCTATCTGAATGATGCCTGTTCAGGCAGTCGACTGTCACATCTGGCATTGTGTTGCAAGGCTGTTGACTCTTGGTATGGGTTTCTATAGTAAGCCCTTTCTAGAAAAGATGCAATATCACTACCACTTGGCTTGCCTATATTCTTTTCTGACAAACATAAAAACCACACTCTCTAACCTAGAATTTAACAACAAAAGCACAGGCTGCCATCACAACAAAAGATCGAAAGGTTGATAAGGTCCTCAAATATTATTCTTCATCTCTCAATGACCAAAGCAATTTTACAGTTCTGGTGTAAGGAGAAGTAACAGGTATCTGACTTAGCACACAGGAAATCACCTTATAAAAATGATAATACTGAAAGTAAGCTATTTGAATCAATGAAAAGAAGTAGGTGTTTGTGAGGGACCCCTCTGTACATCCGAGAAATATGGATGCATATGAAAAAATGAACAGAAGCTTTTTAAAAAGCTGAGCCTGGCAGGTACATTAACAATAATCTATTAAACTTTCAGATTCCGTCAAACATCACTAATAGGTAGTCTGACTCACACATACTATATGGTCCAGCCAGCTGTGAATGTGTTGACATGCTTGTACTTTGATAGCTTTAGCCACTTTCTGGGCAAGGCCTCATTAACTGATTAAATGAAAAACAAAAAATGCCAAAACAAAAAGAATAATGGTGGGGGTAAGAGTATAGCTAAACTGATAATATAATATAAATTGCTAAAGTTGAACTCACTTACCCTTAGAGGCAAGCTTTTGTTTGTTTGTTTTTTTATTTGTTGTTTTAGAGGGGAAGAAAAGTTTTTTCTTGCCAATCAACACAGCCTCACTAGTGCCTGAAAAGATGGATACTGTCAAGTCTCCTCTCGTTGATGGAAGGACAAGTGAACGAGGTAACCAAACCATAAAGTGGCATCACAGTCAACAGGAGACTGTTTCAAATGGACATGGATTGCTTTTGTTTGGGAGGCCTAAGGCATGGCTGCTAGGCCTGAGTTGAGTGTGTCACTTGGATTCCACTAAAGGTGAGATTCATATATGTGTTTGAAGTAAAGTTTAAAAAAAAACACACACACACAAATGTTGGCTCCCTACAATCAAGAGTGATTTTTGATCTAGTCATCAGAAAATGTAATTTACAAAACAACATGTTCCCCAGAGGATGAATTCTAGTGACAAACTTTTCACTTCTCCAGTGAATAATCTCATAATCTACTAGCTGAGCTGACTAACTCATTCATGACTTCCTTTACTGGCATCATGAAATTGAATTACTTGACAGATTAGACAGAATTTACATTCTCAGCATGTTAGCATTCTGATATTTGGATTTAGCTTAAAACACATATTTAACTCTGACTATTGTGTGTACATGGCTTCAGAGTTCAGGCTAGTAATCCAAAGAGGACACTGAGATTTTTTAAAGTTACCTTTTAAAATTTAGTGATATGTTGATTTGTGTCACTGTAGTAGTCAAGCAGCAGACACTCTTTTCTAGGCTAAGGTGGAAAAACTGGCGTAACCTCAAAGTCGTGGGTGTACTGTCAGACAGCACAACATGGAGAAAAGGTCTGATCAGCTCTCACACAGGGAACTCAGCTGCACCACACGGTTGGTGCTGCCATCTTAGAGCAGAGGTGTGTTGCCAAGGCCTGGGTTGGCATATAGACTGCTGCCCTGAGTATACAGAGTTGTTGCTGTGTTGTTGTGACGCCCATCTCATTTCTTGTTTCAGACAAACACTGAAAGTTGACAGCGTGGGTGCATGAACCTGCAAATGATATCTGCAGGAGTTTGGACTGGAATATTGTCAATCAGAATGGGAAGGAAAGCATGGGTGAGTATGTATTTTTACATTACATATCTTCATGTCTGGGCTTGTGTCTTGATATATATTATGTATATGGTGTACACATATTGTCAGTGATTGTCTATGTCTATGTTGATATGTGCAATATATATATTGGGTATGTAGCTGTCACAATGAAAAAGTTGCGTGTACATGGTCCTGTTTTGGCGGTCTTCACTGCAGGATTTACTTGCCCAAGTAAAACATTTATATAAATCCTCTCAACTGTGAGTCAATGAGAGTAGAAGCAAGAGAGAGGGATGGGAGAGGCAGAGCATAGGTATCCTGACCTGCAATAAACTGTTGCCTCCTGTTGAGTTTTCATTTCATGGTTAAATGTGGAGTTAATGGCTGGTCTTACATGGTGGTGACTTCAGTGTCTCTGACTCAAGCCGCATTAATCCCTGTGGCTTAAAATTTACTGCTTTCTCCAAGTGGTGGAGCAAACAACAGCTTTCTTGTGTTTAGACTAAGATTAGTACAGTAATTATATAATGAACAAAGAGCTAACTTCCTATAAACTTCAAAATCACTTTGTATTTAATATAATACCAGATACATGTATAAAAGCATTAATGGTGTCAGCTTCAATGCCATCATCACGGTCCTCTGGGAAGCTTTGCAATACCTTGTAAACATGAACTATCTTTAATTGTGCTAAAAGTTAACGAGTTTCATAAATCACTTTTAATTGTAATAGTAGAGAAGAAAATGCTGAATTGACGTACTCCGTTATGTAAAGAGAGAAATACAGTAAATGAGTAAACAAAGATGATGCAAAAAAAATGTTGAAAGTGAGGGGATCCCTTTGAAAAGTGTATAAAATACATAACTCAACTTTGGAGAAAATTCTTAAAACTATGCTTCAGAAACATGATCTTTGAAGCAGAATGAAAAATATATCCATGTTTTAAATTTGAATACAGAGGGTCATTTGTCAATTATAGAGATCTGCACAGGCATGAAAGTGAGAACTGAACCTGGCTTGTACCAGCTTCTTCAGAGCTGATCTGAACCTGACTTGCCTTAATGCTTTAAGTTATTTCTTCCTCAAAGAGACAGATATGCTTGACTTGTAGTAACAGAGAGGGCTTCTTGCAAATAAAAAATAGTTCATCTCTTAATATCTCATATACCACATAAGCAGAACGCCATTTCTCTTTTCCTTATGTGATTTGTGGCAATAACACAAACTGCTGCCAAGTACCATCACATGGCACTGCAGCATCTCATAAACCATCTGCTTTACCTCCTAAACAATATCAAAGTCATCTGTGCCTTTTCCCGATAAGGCAACTCAGAACTTCTTTCCCATATGACCTGTACAATTCAAACTATTACAAACCAGAATGATATGTACAGACAGGATCACTGGTCGTACAAGGACAGGATGTTCCAACAATGAAAATCATTGGGGATTTTGAGAAGCTCCCCTTTAGCAAGTTTTTGCTTTGTTTCATCCATTATTGATCATTTGCTTGCCGGTTTAATGCAGCACATCACTCCTTCTTCCTGTCTTCTTGCCTTACATCGCAATTCCTTCTTAAACCACTTGACACACACAGACGCAGACAAACCTGACAAGAGCCTGAGGCTGAATGCAACAAAATGGTCTGAACTCAACCTGAAATACGATACCTTGCATGGACACATTGAGGAGCAGAAATCTATTCTTCATAATTCGCAAAAATCCAATTAAAGCACATAGTCCACTTTCATCTCATTTCTCTTCTTTTATATATATTTTATATATACTTTTATCCACCAGTGTTAAAGGGAATACTTGGTAAGCTCCCCACTGTGACTCCCTTAATCACTCAGCACATACTGTAGTCACCCCTAGGTAGAACGGATGTGTCTGCTTTTTAAAACTAACCTAAAAGATTTATTCTAGTGATTTTCATTAGTAAAGAGTGTAGCAGTTTGGCATGAAAATGAGCAGTGAGACTGCAGCGAAAATATGGGTTTTAAGCAGGAATGTGCATTATGGATACATCTGGTTTTGGGGTAAGGGAATTGTAGAGTTCCACTTCTGGAAGGTACACACATAAACAAGGACAATTGAGAAAAAAAAGTAGAAAACAATGTGATAAGGGCACGGACAGAGGCAGTGAGAGCCAGGGGCAAGAAAAAGGTTAATATGACAAATAATTGGAGAGAGGTACAGCCACGGGCAGTGTTATTAAATTGAATCAGTGCTGGGTTTGAAGACTGCTGGTTAGATTAAAGCTAGTACGAGGTGTTTTAAATTGGTTGCCAAATATCCAGTGCTAAATCTGAGAGGACAGTAGGTATCTAGAGCAAATCATTTCAACAAGGACTCAGGCTTCTATTGTAACTACAGTTCCATTTCTTTCCCAACACGAGGAGAGCACTCCCCAGAATATGAGAGGACAGGATCCTGAATTAGACATGGAGAATTAATAATTGATGGGGCCACTGTCACACACAGACACACATTCCAGAGCACACTCACACACTCATATACAGTATCTGAGCAAGTTTTAAGGATTTGCTTCCTAAAAGTCAAGAGGGAGTTAAGGTTTTCTCCTTGTCAGTTACTTACAGTCAAATTAAATATTGAGCTTCTCAGACGGAGAGCGCTTGATATTCAGTTTACTGGACTGAATAAGGCACTCTAAAAAAAATGACGTAACCGCCTGAAACAAGCCCTTCTGCTTGATAACTAATGATTAAGGGACCCACATATAAAATCAGTTTGAGCATTTCAAATTGCCACCAAGGTACATTAGCGAGCCCAAAATAAAATAAAATAAGCACATGAAAAGGTCAAATATGTTTTAAATGTGGAGCCTCGGCACAGGCCATTCCAGCATTTGACGAATGCCACTCCAAGACCTCGGGTTTATTCGTCATACAGATCATAAATCCCTCCACATGGTCAGTGTGTGTTTGGAGTGGGCGTGATTTAGTTGGCCATGGTTTACCCAGCTCTGCATATAATAACTTGCCTTAAAGAGCTTTAAGTAGACAAGAGAAATCCGGAGAGAGAAGCCCCTGTCTCTCATCCTTGTCATCTCAGCCGGGACGAGGTGTGACTGATTGCGCAGACTTGATCGACTACTTTGCATGACGTACAATCAGATAAAATGGCCATCACTTGGGCTCTATCACGCCATAAATCACCACTGAGATATGGAGGAATATGTATTCTCTTTCTCCATAAATCATGGTTATCCCTCATCTAAGAGTCAATTATCTAACGTGCAACAAATGGCTCGCCAATAACCTTGAAGATAGGGGATACATGAAGGGAGGCCAGCTCAGGGGTTGAATCTTGTGTTTTTGTATCCTCTGGCCACAACACTGCACTATTTACAAGCCATTTGTTCATGGATTTATGGATTTAAAACATTTTTTTTAAAGTTTGATTTGATATGACCTATCAGAATCTGATGATTTATTAACCACGCTTTCGCCTGAGTGACAAATTTATGTCAGTTTTGATGAATAAATGGATGTTATTTCATCCTAAAGCTGTTGTAATGATGGCACAGTATTTTTATTTTCTCACAAGGCAATGGGATTTAGTAAAAGGGCGACTTACATTACATGAAGGCTTCAGTGATCAAAAGCCACCCTTGGACGTTGTACTGCTGATCTGTACTTCAAAGACAAACACATTTTCTTTTGTAATTCAGCCCCATCTCTTGTTAGCGCAGCGCTAAAAAGAAACAAGGCATATCACAGTGTATATTCCATTTCGATGTCTTGGTGATCCTTATAATTGCAAAGATATGAAAGGGGTCACAGGAAAAAGAATTGCCTTTGTTCTGTTTCACCACATTTGTTTCATTTCAACTTCACAGCATATGTATGTTATGAGTCCACTGACAGTCCCTGGCAATAATTGGATGCTTCAGGCTGAGGAACTTCACACAGGCAGAGACCCAACGTAACAAGCTCTTGTGCAAAAAAACCCAAAGTCAACAGGGATAGCAGAAGTTGCCCCCATACAGTTATTGTACTCCAACCATAAATATTTAGTTGCCTGGAGAGTGTTAAGTACAAAGACAAGCTTTCCAATCTCTGTGTTACTGATAGTTGATATTATGATTTAAATATATTCTAATTTTTGTTTAAACTCTGCATAAGCATTTCATTATGGAGGATATCTCTGAGAATTACAGTTTCAAAATTGGATAAAGAAAACCAAACAGAACATAATGTATAGCTTTAAGCATTTGGGGTTACACTTGGAAGAATGCATATTGTAGCATGTATCAGCTCCACCAGATGCTGTCAGCACACTCTGAAATGAGATGGCAACTTTCTCCCCATACTGTAACAGACTCTAGTTTCTTTTTAACCATTTAAACACACACAAAAAGGCTTTAAAGACGTACAATGCATATGTGGCTTTCTTACTTTCTTACTCCTAAAACTGAAGTAGAGGGTAAGTGAGGATTGACAATAGTTTACTGCAGGTCAGAAGAGGACCATGCAGAATGTCACCTTACTGAGATGCAATGGGTTAGAAGACCTATTTGCATTCTTCCTTAAGATTTGTGAAATATCTGTGTCTTTCATTCAATTTTCCTTTTATTCCTTCCTTTTATCTCTGTCTTACTCTCACTTGTCTCCCTGCACCCATTTCCACATTTCTCTCCACTGCTTCTGGTAAATGGACCTGTGCAATAGAAATTCTCAGCTCTCCCAAGACAGGTTTACTCTCTAGATAAAATCTTGCTGCCCGTCTGGGTGTTGACCTCTTCTTTGCCATAGGGGATGTTTATCAGTGATTGTACAGCACTGATTCTGCACTGAGGTCACTCTCTTCCCATCTTTACCCCTCCTCCATACTCTCTCCATCTACTGTAAATTGAAAAGAGATTTTCAGATCCCAATTATTGTAGTAAACCACCAATTGGTGTCAGTGACCCTCCAATCAATTAGGAAACCCTGCAATTATTGGTGTTCTTCCTGATGCTGTACATTTGGGAATACATGTGATAGCACATAGGGAAATGACACACACAGACTGATTTGCAGAACAACACACGACAGTGTGAAATAGACCGGTGTGCGCGACAGGGGGTGTTACAGATGGATAGTGGCCAGTTTGAGAGAAGACTGAGAGAAGGTGGGAAGTAGAAGAGACAAGTAGTAGGGTAGATGTGTTGTGCATCAGTGAGGTGAGAAATTGTGAGAGCTGCACAGATGGCATGCTCTCACCTTCATCAAGCTCCCCCTCCATCAGTCTTCTTTGCCCTGGCACTGAAGCTGTATGACTTGACCTACTGAGTGCGCCCTTCACATGAGCATCTATACAGTAGTTGTGTGTTTTTAGCTTTTTTTTTTTGCACTAAACATCTGCGTCTACTCAGGGTCTCTCCAGGGTAAAACTGTCTGAAACTGTGGATTGCTCATCAAACAGGTGGATCTGAAGCAACAAATATGGCACCACCAAAAGTATAAATTGAATAGTAAATAGTAATCTATCTATCTATCTATCTATCTATCTATCTATCTATCTATCTATCTATCTATCTATCTATCTATCTATCCATATTTTTATTTAAAAATGGCCATGGCCTTTTCTCCCAAAAACCCAAATTAATTTAATGTATTTAAGCAACTGTCATTTTGATAAATAGACTAAATCCTTTGTCCTATTAAAAATGTACTGTGTGTATATTCTGTTGGCAATGCCAGTTTGCCTTCATTGTCTTTAAATTGGTACAACAGTGCCCCCTTGAATAAGAATTTGTGGCAAGTAGCAGTCAGCTTGTGTTGTGGAGTATAGTAGCAGGTTGCAGTCAAGAATAGCAAGGACTAAAATACAAAGGGAAGTCAAAGCGCTGTACTTTTGCTAGTGAAACCATATACAGATACAACAGCAACATCATTCAAACTAAATATTTGGTAGAGTTAGTGAGTTTTCAAGTGTTGCTAATGATAGTAGCTAGTCGCTTTATCATGGTTGGCCTATCAGATGTGGAGGCCTAAATACTCAGAAAACTGTCTATTCGCAGGTAAAAGAAGACAAGGTGTGCACATTATGGTAGAAAGAGTTCGACTGTGTCCCCTGTGGTGGAAGTGCAGTGGAAAATAATTACATTTCGCCACCATGAAGAACGACGCTCTATAAATACAGGAAAGAAAGATTTACACAAACACGCCTCCTTGCTGTTATGCTTTCCGTGTAGGACAATGACCCACCGTGGCTGTACATCCATAACGATACCGTGCTGTTGTGCTTAAATTGCATGTAATTGTTTAAAACATAATTTAGCCCACATTGACTGCTTGAATGTATCTTCTGGTGCTCTGGCTGCTGAAGTTTGTCATTATGTGCTGACCACACACTGGACACTCAGCACCATGGACAGATCCTTCTAGGCTTTTAATACATTTGGAGTTGTCCTATTTGTTTCTTTGTCTGCAGATTTAGTAGTGGCATGTTGGGTTTTTTCATTCATGTGCTTTGCTTTGAAGTCATTCTTTGAATTAGCTTTAAAAAGTAGCTTGCTGGGGAATACTGTGAGTAGGGAATTCTAATATGCTCAAGGTAGGAGGTAGCTACATCATGTACTTTATACATGCAGTGATACATGATCTTTAAAATGTAATATGTCAAATAATGATGCTTGGTTTGGTGGATTCTTCTCCTGATCTGTACTTGCTAGTCAGCCTATAAGTCATGAGAATGCAGAGTTAGGAGACACATGTAAGTCATATCTATGTGATAAGTGCATTATTTTCTTTTGGATCTGAACATAAACCTGGCATCTAAAAATCATCCTGTGATTTAATAAATTGAATACTTTGTATGTTGACAATAGGCTGCTCTAAATCTAAAAAGTTAACTTTGCTTTACAGATGCATGCCATACTGCCTTTTTAGAGGACCTGGATCTCACTCTTTTTTCATGCTAAATCATGAATCCTCAGTGGTCTGAAAAAACATGAATAATTCTACTGACAGTTCCCTCCATTAGTCTTATTTTGCATATATGCTCATACCTTATGTATGTCTTGTACTCCTTTTATTCGGAATCCATTATTGCACCTCTTTGTTTTTTTTTCTATGATTAAATTTACCTGAAGCGGTTTCGCGCTACTGCCTGTGTTATAAAGGGCACATATGGTATGGCCACCTTGCCTGCTGCACTAAAAGAGAGGGTGAATGTAATGGATTACATTGTGAGTAAGTAGCTGACTGAATTGTAATGAGAGTGACATCACTTTTTTAAAAGTTTATATGAACTTCTAAACTCTCTATTTTAGATTAGACCATTGTTAAATCCATAGAGTTTTCACCAAAAGAAACCCACACCCCTGTCTTTCCTCCTGTCTAACATTCAGACACTCACAGTAGACACTTTCTTCCATGTATCTACAATGCAGAGCAAGCCATATATTGGCCCAACTCCCTCTCTCTCACTCTCTCTTTCTCCCCAAGAGAAGAACAGATGCGTAGGCAGCTCTAAAGCAGCAGCTGATTGTGTTTGTGATGTTTATCGCTCCCACAGCTGCGGAAGATTTACAGTAAATATCTCTTTTATTGCTCACACCGGGCTACGCATTTACACCGGCGCACCACTTCTTCTCCCATATACCTTTGGCCACCCACAGTCGACTGGAGACCCGTAACTTGGGTTGTTCCTTCTGTTGTATGCAGGTGTTGACTTTAAACATGGCCTCCTGCATGTCTATCATGTCATTAATTGCAGGATTTGTACCCAGCAGAATATATAAAGTCATCTTTATTAGTGTTTGTCCCCATGTGAACACATTTTGAGATAAATAAAACAGGGAAATTGTTCAATGATCATCATGTTATTCTTCAGTGTGGTTATAATCAACATTTTTTATAATAATGTATCAAGGGATGTGTGTTTGTGTGTGCGTGTAACATGAGAGGCGTTACTTGTAATGATGAACATACAGAAATAAATACAATGGGAAAATGAAATGATTTTTCTTATAGATTGCTGGGTTAAAATAGTCCTTTGTGATGTGTTTATCTTACATGTTGATATTGCCATGGCAATCTTATTTGTATTCAGGGGACAATTGAACTTCAACCACAATTTATTTTCACATATGTTTTACATCCTTTTCTCAGCTGCAGCTTTTATAATGCTAAAGCAGGATATGAGTATATGGATGTGAATATATGGATGTGAAAAGGTTTTCAAGCTTTCAGGCTGTGTGTGTGTATTAGAATGCAGATGTGTACACTCAATGCTCTACTATATTGGGGAGTCTTGCAGAATATGTGAGGACATTGTTTTGAACTATCTCATAGTTCAGCCAATACAATAATGTAATGCAGTACAATTTCTATGAAGCAATAATAGTAATAGTAATAATAGAGTCTGAATAATGCCTGTTCTTTGCTCTTTCTCCCTGGAAAGTTAATATACATGTGTCTGCCAGCTATTGAAATACACTTATCTTCTCATGCTATCTGGGAAAGTGGAGCAATTTAGGATTATATGGTGAAATCAAGGTGCTCATCTTCCTTTTGGCATCTGCTCAAGATATATTTCGTGGATCGCCCATGTTTTCATTTCATGGTGGTGGCCACACTTCCATTTCACCATTACCCTCCCAGTCAGTCAGTTATCATACCTGGTAGAGCATAGGGGTGGGTAGGGGCAAAAATGAGGAGGAGGAGGAGGAGGAGGAGGGAGTTGAGTGTTCACATAAAGGTGAATGATACGGAAACTATCCGTCCCCGAGTTGGAAGAGAAATGGCGGGATTTGTTGATGGAGAAAAGGATGTAAGGTGATGGAGGGGTGATGGAGGGATGAAGCGATAAAAGAATGCAAGTCGGGGGTGGGGGTGGGTGGGGGGTATGTGATGGAATGGTGGCCCACCGGAGTCCAGGTCAACGGCTGAACTCTAAAAGCACCTATTTGATCATGACATGTCAAGGATGTGAGTAGAGAGAGAGAGCGAGGGAAGGGGAGCTTGGCAAGAAAGATGGCCAACAGACAGAAAAAATGCTCATCGTTTGGCGCCAGATTGAGTGATCCGTTTCAGGAACTGGTGAGCACATATGTATGTGTGTTTGTGTGTGTGTGTGCGTCTTACCTCCATTTCATGCACTGTCTCGCACCCATCACTCCTTATGGGTAGGTGGTGTATTGCTTAGCCCATGGATTTGACGGACGGCACATCAGTGAGCCGCATCGATCTGAGAGGTTTGGTGGGAGGTGTGTGTTGGGGAGAGGAGGAGTGGGGGGGGGGGTGGACTTGGAGTTTGGTTGTCACAGACAGAGAGATGGAGGATAGTATCAGGCATGCAATCTCACAGCCAGGGACCCCGGCGTGGAGAGATGGGTCGGGGCCATCCATCTCTCTGCATTACTCTCAGCCGCAAGGACATTAAGCCAGAGGGATAAGGGTCTGTCTGGGGGTGTTTAGAGCTACGCCTGGTTATCTCTCTGTGGGGACCACAAGGCTAGAAGCCAGTGTTACACCCAGGCAGATGGGCACTTTCTCTGCTTTGAAGTCTGTCAGAGTATAGGAGGCGGAGAGGGCGACTGCACGGCTCCACGAGGCTCTTACAGGCTTTTGTCAGTTGCTGTGTGCTACATCTCTCGTCCCCACTTTTATGCTCAAGTAATTCAAGTGTATTTAAGATCAAGTGGGTTTTTGTGATTTTTGTTGTGTGTGTTCTTCTCGAAAGAAAGTTTAACAAGTCATTGAACTCTGATGTAATGTTCACATGCTTTATTCCAACATATATTTAGCCTCGAGTCTCAGGTGCTGTTTTTACCTTCAATCAAATGTAACCTTTTCTAAAGCTCAATAGTGCTGGCTTTTCATGAGCAGGTTTGACTTTGTGGCATGTCTTTGGGGAAGAGCTTTGTAACTAATGAGTCCTTCAAATGCTTTAGTGGATGACAAAAAAGCACAATGAATCAAATTCAGGTTTGTTTATTCAGGTTCACAGACACTTACTGACTCATCTTTGTACCAATGTTTAGTTCAATGTAAAGTGTCATTTTGTATGGAGGAGAAAAGTCATATGACCTCTATTTTCCAATTCACAGTTGCAGTTTAAAATAAAAATCACATTTCTTAGCAGACGTAACCACTTGTGCAGACAAACAAGTGAGCAAATAAGACGGCGGCGTCCCCGTCACAAATGAGTCTGAGGCCAGCCTGGTGTGATAAGAGAGAGATATAAAGAGCTGATGGGGCCTTGAGGGCCGTCTAAATGAGACGGGGATCGGAGTGCGATATGCAGCGCTTTTCACTCTGAAATACCGTCTGCTGGCTTTGATGCTTGACTGGACACTCCCCTGGTACCATGATGTGGAACTCCTCGATCAATATTTCATGCTATCGGGCTTGGTCATCACTGATTAGCAGCATACGCACACATACACATACACACACTGTACCGGTACCTGCAAACACACCCACACATGAATGTGCCCCCAAGGAAAAGGCAAGGACCTTCAATAATAACTTTTAGAGCTGTACCAATAGATTAATTGATTAGTCGCCAAGTATTTTAATAATCTATTAATCATTTTAAATTATTTTGTAAAAGGAAATTTCCAAAATATCTGGTTATAGCTTCTCAAATGAGACATTTTCTGTATTTTTTTGTTTTTTATGGCAATAAGCTAAATATTTTGGGGTTGTGGACTGCTGGCTGGAACAAAACCAGACATTTGAGGATGCCATCTTAGGCTTTGGAAAACAGTAATCAACATTTTTCACTATTTTCAGACATTTTATTAATCAAGAAAATAATGTATACGGATCAATAATACTACTACTAATAATGATTATACCACCACTACTACTACTAATGATAAATACCCTTTTAGCCATCAATGATGTTTAGCATTAAGTTATGAACAATCAAAAACAATCTTGGTCTAATGATTGATAGTAATCATAATGTCATTCATCACAAATTTGTCTCAGAGGGCTTTTGAGCAATACAACACCCTCTTTCGTCCAACGATGGGATAGATGTAAAATAGCTGTTGTGTGTACAAAATACAAACACACATTACAGAATACAGCACTGAACAAGATAACAGTTATAATGGATTTATAATATACATGACGAATCTGATGCCATGCAGTTTCCAGGTGACCTCCATCACCATGGAGACCTGGCAGGAGGACAGACTACACATGCACACAGGGGGAGACTCATATCTAACCATTCACATACACGGGAAGAAGACACAAGAGAAGACACTCAGGATAAAGACATCATTCAGAGAGAGAGAGAGACATGAGGAGAGGCTGAACTCCGGCAGGATGAGGAACCAGATCCAAAACCTCAGGAAATGGCATCGACAGCCATGGAAGCGGAGCGGTTCCAAGATGGTGCTGGTCCAGCAAAGAGATGCATGAAAGACAAGAGAGGACAGGAAGAGAAAAAAGGGAGAGAGAGAGAGAGAGAGAGAGAGAGAGAGAGAGGCACATGTGCTCGTGAAACAAACAATTTATTCTTTTCATCTTGTCATTTGAAATTGTTCATATTGTCGTCATCCATGTACATCTGCCACATTCACTTTTTTCATTTTTTTTTACATCCAGCTTGACTGTGTCTCTTTTTAAACTGAATTTGCATTTTGGTCAACACTACACATCTAATAATCTGTTTAATTACAGCAATCTCTCCAATTAAATCTACATTATTTGAATTGAATCTGCATATTTAGTAGATAAACATTGAATCTAGTTACTCCTACAATATGAAACACTTCTTAGCATTTTTAGTTTAGCCTGTTGGTGTGTCTCAGACTCTTGAAAACATCAAGCATGATAAACCTCCCAATGTCAACACTCACTGAGAATGTTGAGACATTTATAATAACCAGCAGATGTTGATTCTGTGTTAATTGTAATTATAAAAGTTTCAATGCAACGGAGGCAGCAGACGACCCTTTTTATGTAGCTGGTAATAAAAAAAATACATCAGGATTAAAACAGCATTGCGTGATTAGGTTTAGTTACAGGACTCTTCCCTTTTTATATGTGTGTGTGTGTGTGTGTGTGTGTGTGTGTGTGTGTGTGTGTGTGTGTGTGTGTCATCTCTGGTACATTTACCCAGCATAGGTTTATATGTATTACAAAAAGGCACGTTTTCCAAATCTATAGCGTTATATGACGACAGCTCGGATGCAGTACTTTCATATCTCTGCCTGTGTTGACAGCGACACAGTAGCTTACAGAGCTGCTTCCAAATACTTGTTTTATGCTTCGGTCCATCTTACCTGCCGGCGTTAAATAACATCCTTCTCACAGCATCAACCCCAAATGAGGATGACAGTTTCTCTCCTGACTGTTTCTGATACACAAGAGCACCACACACACACACACACACACACACACACACACACACACACACACACACACATACACGCACACACTCTCTCTCCGCATACTCTTACACAAGCTATATGCACACACTGAGACCAATGAGTGGAACAGCAGCCCATCCATTCCATTTCATGGTGACGTCTGCCGGCTGTGAAAGCTGTGTGTGTTTGCGCTTGTAAGCACTTTATGTGCAATTTTGTGTTTTTTTTTCCCCTTTCAGTGAATTTGTGTGTGTGCCTGCTGGGTGTATTTACTTACACTGTCTCAGTATGCATATGTACACACAGCTGCTTCTGTAACACATCTCAGCTCTGTGTGATCCAAAGGGAGCTGCAGAGCTTTGATATACTTTCATATATATACCAGCACAAGGGGACGGCGAGGCTGATGAGTGACCCCAACAAAAAGCAGCACCCAGGCCTTCGTAGTAGGTGCATGTGGTGTTGGTATAGAGTAGACATCCAGCACCATCTTTAAAACTCTGTACGTGTGTGTGTGTGTGTGTGTGTGTGTGTGTGTGTGTGTGTGCATATTCATGCGCCGGTTCTCCTGTTTGCCCTCACAGCAGCAAAGATCTCTGCCATGTCAATAACAATGAGAGCAGCCAAGATTTTAATGGGAATATAATCTCCTGCCTATTTGTTCTTTCTTTGGCACTCATTGTATTTCGCTTTCCTGCTGTGATTCAGTAAGGAGAGAAGCGAGGGATGAAAAAAAGGGAGTTGAATTTGATCAGTTGAGGGACAGCTTGTTAGCGGGGATAAAAAAAAAAGGAAGTACAGATAAGACGGAGCAAAGGGGAAGGAAAAGACACGGCAAAGAGATCAGGATATAAAAGAGATAAGCAACAAGCTGGAGCAAAAAAAAACACAACTTTTGACATGCATAAAGTTCTCCAGTTCATCTTGCACTCTCTTAACATTGCATTTGATCCTTTTCCGACCTTTCCACCCTTACCTCTTCACTAATACTCTCGTCTTATGGCATCTTACCTTTCCCTTTCAAACTCTTATGTGCCGCATAGACACCTCCACTCACAAGCACAACCAATGATCCGTTCTGTGGCCTTTTGCGAGACCAAAGACCTCTCTGCGAGGAGATAACGAGTTCCACTAGAAGAGTGAGCGAGACAGGCTAGAAGTGAGATACAGAGAGATGAGGCCGCTGATAGAGGGGAGAGAAATAACACTCAGCAGTGCATGACTCCCCCGGTCTTCCTGTGACTAATAATGTTGTCCTTAAGGTGGCATGTGGTATTCTTCCTTTCAGTTTGTCTTTCTCCTGTTAGTGTGATGTCATATGTGTGTGTATGTGTGGTGGTAATTGTTCCCATCGGGTCGGCCATGATTCAGTGAAAAAAGCCAAAGAAAGTAAAATATATAAATGGATAAATCCATAAAAATTAAGTGAATATAGATATTTTTCTACATATGTTAATTGTTCTCTCTGAATTAAGTCTATTTAAACAACCCTCATGACTATATGTGACGTGTTTGTGGGTTTGTTTGTAAGATTGTAATCACTTATCTCTATAACAAATACCTCTCCTTGACTGGTCAGTTTACACAATGTTAATCTGCTATCATTATAATAATAGAACAATTATTTTAGTGATTTATTAAGTGAGGATTTGAAACTTTTATGCATCATACTTGAAAGCAAACTGGGTAGCTTTGGATTCTCGACTGTTGATCCAACAAAATAATGACTTTTTATTAACTTTGTATAGACAAAAAGATGAATCAATTATTCTGACTGTGCTTGAGAAAAAAATCAGCATATTAATTGACAATTAATTCATCAGTAATATTGGTTGCAGGTCTACCTGTGTGGAGGATATTCCTTTGATTGTGACACTCTGTTTTCATAAGAGTTATGCTATCATAATATTGGCTAAGTGACCTTTAAAAATCACTTGTCTATCAATTGTCACATATAATAAGTATGAAATACACCTCTGAATAAGATTCCCCATCATCACAGTGATCCTCTTATTCAGATGTGTACAAATAGAAAATGAAGGATTATGACTCTGATTAGTTTAACATTTATCTAACATAATCAGTTATGTGTCTTATTTATGTTCTTACTTGCTTTCTTAAAGAGAAAAAGACAAATGTACAATAGGCTCTACATCACATCTCTTTACTATAAAATAAGACATATTGCATCATATTATATCCGAATCACACTTTTATGGTTCTTGTTGTCTCATTTCATCTGCAGGATGTTTTAGGGTGTGAAGTGTTTATTATGGATCATGTCGACTGAAGCTTAAAATGTGCCTACTTTACTGACATGGCTTTTTCTCTACCAGCTCTTTCTCATCTTCGTGGTTAATAAGAAGGCTGAGTCAACTTACTCTGCACTTTCAAGGGGGTAGGCAGCAGCCCGTATGAAGGAATGAATTTTTAAACATACCAATATGACTAAAATTAGGTTGACTAGCAAGTCATAATTTCAATATCAGTAGTATAAGCTGGAAGTGCAAGTAGTACCTGTCTGTTCCTCATTTCAAAGCAGTTTAGACATCACATTACTCATTCCTCCAGCACAAACAGAATAAACAAACCTCGGCTAAGACTCTGCTCACTGACTTTCTGCTTCTTCAGAAATGTTCTTCAATAACTCACATGTTGGCAGAAAATGACTGAAAATGGATGAACCTTGTAGACCAAACAACCACTCAATCACTGCAAACAACCAGTAAAGTCTTATAGCAGCTGTTTGGTTGCCTTCTGGGTTCTCTTTACTGAGCTACGGTCAGATATGCATCATCATCATATTTCTGAAAGTATGCTGCCCGAGGCATTAAATATGAACCACTGAATTCATGTACTTAGAGTTGAGTGTGTTTGGTCATTTTCTATACATCTGGATTGCAGAATATGGAAACTAAATAGGGCGCATGATTACACAAGGGTCTGGTGTAGAGTTAAGTACAACATGTTCAAAACAACATATCACGACCATCACCATCACAACAACAGAACAAATAACAGTTATTTGGCTTTACAGCACAGCCCTGCAGTAAATGACACATTATATTGCTAGCCTGATACAGCGATGAACCTCCGTGCTATATTTCCTCAGCAGTGGACTGAGACATAAAAGTATGCTTCATTCTGACAACATCTTATCAAATCTGAAGTAATCAATAATGTAATCTGCGTGTATATACTGCAGAATAAGTTTGGGTGTCTGAAGTGTCACTCTCAACTCTGATAGCTGACTGAGCTGCAGTGATGCCCCTGACTGAGGCTGCCCGAGGGCACAGAGAGGGATATAAAATTTATCAGTTGAACTCAATGCATAGTTGTTCTGTCATCAGCTGACATCAAAATAGAAGGAGGAAGTAGTAATCAATCATGCAGTGATACAAAGAACACAAGGAAATATTGTAGTCGTAATAGGTACAGTATATCATCCTTTCTTTTAAAGGGGAGCCTTTGTCGATACCTGATCTCCTGGCAGCTGCATTATGAGAGCTCTGGTAACAGATGAGACTGGGGGAAAAAAAATAAAAAAGGGGGTTGAAATTGTAATTTTGCACTCACGGCTGAGACAGGATGTTTCAGATATGTTCGATCTCTTTTAATATTAATGTATGGCTGGGACAAGCAGTTTTCAGGCTGTATGATACAGCTGAACAGAATTTAGAAAAGATCCAGCCGGCTGGGAAGAGGGCACGATTAAAAGAACGGATGTGGGAATTCACAGCTTTTAGGTGTTTAAAATTGTAAATGCTCTGACTGTGCTTCAGCACTTCACAGCCAGATATTAAGTGAAGTTGTAACTTTTGAAATATTAAAAAGTGTCCTTCTCTTTGCACAGTCAGGATTTGTTGTACTTACAGGATACATGGGTAGGTATAATTAGTCCTTGGGGCTGAATTTAAGTCCGTATCGCAGCATGATTAACATTTTCTTGAACTTCTGTTGGATTTTTTTGTACGCCGTAACCACCAGTACCATTGTTTCAGCTGCACACTTTTTTCGACCTCACCATCTTGCTCTCTGTTGCAGTGGGTCAAACCTTGGGCTAAGCCCCTGAGAGCAGAGTTTTCCTTTGTATTTATTAAGACATTTTCCCCTCCTTTTGTTTTCCTGATCTAAAATTATCCGCACCTCTGAGACAGCTGGTTCAAGGGAAATCACATTTTGTGGATTGGTTTCAAAACCCCCCACCCCCCACCCCCCACTCCTCAGGCAATAAAAATTACCTAGATAAGCCAGATGGTAGCACTAGAAGAAAAAGTGCCTATAACACTGCAGCAAGGTGACCATTTTTATTGCATTAATACAGCCTATCATCGACATTGGCCGACATTCGGTGTCACACTTAGACTTTGGAAGGTTGTTGGAAAAACTCAGGGTCAAAGTCACCGATGCCTAGAGGCATGGATCCACACCTCTGCCAATTTAGAGCGTTCCTGATAGCGGTACCAACTTTTAACTTCTAATATAGTTTAGAGAGACTGCTGAAGCTCTGAAACCACCAAAACTAATGCTGTCAGCACATAATCAGCATGGCAGTCCAACATCTGTAGATTTATTGCTATCATATTTTTGGTTATTCCCAACACTAATAGTGAAGAGTTAGATGGAAATGGCAAACATGGGCTCCCGAATCTAAAATAGATCTCTTATGGGATTGAACAGACATACAGCATCTCTACGAATCAGCTGAAATTCTAGACCCTGCTAAACTGATCAAGACATGATTATCAGAAGGTACTTTTAGTTAACTTGAACTGCTTTTAACTTTTTAAAAGACGTATCAGAGGACTATGTTTAATATATAATATGTCATTTAACTTTAATTGAATCCTCATACATTGTCAGTGGCAGAGCTGCCACAGAATATGGAAGTATGTGGAAGATATACGGTTGTTGAACTCTGCGCTCTGTGGATAGACTGTAGCATCACCTGGGAACTCTTTTTTTACTCTGTGAGAACCTCTGCTAATGATAGTCTTGCATTTAGCTCATTCATTGCACTTAAATTAAGTTTGGGAAGTGCAAAGGAACGCAGCAAACCAAGACTATAAATGGCAGTTACTGAGCTCTGAGTGGTGTACATAGTTCCTCACAGTATTTCTTGAAGCAATCATTCACTTTAATTGGGCAACTATAGGGCCTTAATGAGCTTTAGTTGAGAATGGCTCTGCTGGCTCGTGCACCTCTCAGCTGTCATGCGAGTGCCGGGCAAGGTCTATCTCTTACTTCAAACTGTTTATGTCACCGTCAGAGTGCTTTCGTATTCATTTTTTAATTTCATAATGTGCTTCAGGGGTAAATCGGCGCTGAGTCACAGAGGGAGGAAAAAAAGGCTGCTGTGTCGCTTTCCGTGGGTTAAATACACTTTCAAACATGTTGGATGCTTTCAGCTGACTTATTTTGTTTTTGACTGCGTATTGGAACGCCTGCTGTGACATCACGTTGAAGTTACAGCCCATAGAAAAAAATGCAGCAGTGGTTTTTTCCTTGTTTGTGATTCAGTGCATTGTTTCTCTTAAAGCACAGGAGAAGATATTCTTCACCGGTACAAAGCTTGTATAATCTACTGTACTGCTTCCATAATGTATGATACACTTTACAGTCCCTTCTTACTGTTTTAAATGTCTCTGCTTGAATCAGAAACGCCCCCGTTGTCCTTTGAATCCACATTTCCTGATAGATGGTAATCATTTTCTATCCTTTAGGTGTCTTAATTGTCACAGACAATTAAGGGTTAAATATCCAAATGTAATGAATATTAGGGCCTAAATAGTTGCAGTGACATGACTGCAATATGACATTTAAATTATATTTGTCACTAATGTTACCTCAGAACCAGAATGTAACGTTTAAGTGAGGTCAAAGTAAGCAACCAGAGATCTGCCTGCTGCTGCTGCTGCTGCTGCTGCTGCTTATGAATCTTTAGGCTAGACTGAAATTTTCCATCAGTACAATAAGTCATGCTTTAGCAACTCATTTCTTTTTTAAGCTGTGATGGTCCCTGCCCTCATCTGAGCTGTTTCCGCACCATGGTAAATGAATTGACTCAACATATCTCTATTTCGAGAGATGACATTTTAAAGGCTATCTATGATGGACTTAAAGTAGTTCTAGTTCCTATGTTCCTCTACTTTCATCCAGCAGGGAGGATCTGCAACGTTGTGTCACCTTTTCCATGCCATAATCAAGTGTAGAACATTGTATTTATTATTATTGCTGTCCATTACATTGACAGCTTTCCATATTTAAACCACACACACACAGACACACAGACACACAGACACACACACACACACACACACAAAACAAAAACAACCTTGTGTAGTGGTAATAAATCGGCAGATAGAAGAAGATATGGACAATAATATGATGCAGTCATGCGTAAAGTGGAAATATTTCCTTCATTGTATAAATTCAATATAAGTGACTCATTTGAGATGTAAAGAAAAAAATGATGTAAAGCTTTGCAGGGCTAGACATATTCACAGTGTGGAGACATGAAGAATGTGCTTCCATAGCAACTACTGCGGTCTGCTTCTGACAACTGCTACTCATCAAAGCTTTATGGTTGATGGTAACATTTGAGATATTTTCAGTGACAATACATAGACTTGGAATCCACCAGCATGAGTGGCTGTTGTGGTTTAGTGAACAGTTTCTGCTATGAATGAATGACATGAGATTCCCGCTTAACACTGTTAATATGGCAACCTGCTGACTGTTATTATGTTAGGATAAAGTAATAATGTCCACACAAAATAAAAAACACGTTTATCAGACAGACCTAGACTACCTTTAATCCATGAATTTGCATTGGCATTCATCTTTACTTCATTGCAAATATGTATGTAAATGTCAACTCATCCTCATAGTCAGAGAAATGAATAATAGATCATATTCCCAATATTTTGCAGTAAGAATATTTTCTTTTCCTTTTGGTTTTACACAAGAACTTTCTTCCCTTTAATTAATATGAATGTAAACGAAAAGATAAAGACAAATGCAAAATGGAAACAATTTCCCAATGTGAGAATTATTATTTCAGATGTGCATTGTATATCCTTTAAAAGTGGTCAAAATTTGCAAACTGGTTGGGGTATGCAGACGGCTTTTTGTGGGGTCATACACTCTCACACAATTTTCCACACACATCATGATCATCAGATGTACACTATATCCACCACTGAATTAAAAAAGGGGACAACATACAACTCTAAAAGACAGATTTTGAAAAAATAAAATAAAAAGGACCCATAAGGGTTTAGTCGAGATATTGAGACTTCCCCTCCCTCTCAAATTGTTTGATCCTGGCGATGTTCTTGCTACTCTGTACGTGATGTGCAGTCTTGATCTGAGAGTCGTTTTGTTAATAAAGGAGGAAGTGCTGTGTCTGCACAGGCCTTTGATACCAGCTGAAGGCAACTCCCTCTCCTGGGTGAGGTATTAATAATATAGAGGAAGATCCAAGTGGAGAGGGAGCAAATGTGTCACTCTTAAAGCTTTGAGTAGATCTGTGGTGATACCACCCACTGTAAGGCTGTGTTATTTTCTTTACCCGTCACCAAGCAGTCACAGTTCAGCCCTCTGCAACTTTCTCTCTGTCCTCAGAGCAGTTTGAAGTGATTAACTGAGCAGCTTTTTAAGACCATGTGGTCCCAAAATCATCAGAAGATATGAGGGAAACTTGTTTGCATACATTCTAAAGAGAAATGATTAGCATGTATTTAAAAGTTAGACTGTGAGTCCACAAGTCAAACCAGCATCAGGTAAATACTACCTGATGCTGATATTTTCACTCAGTCTTGTTATAATAATGCAGTATTGACAATGATATTAGCAATGATTTGTATTGGAAACAGGGTCATACAGAGGATTTAAAAGTTAAAATCATAATTACTTGCAAAAATCCATAATATTTGTACATCATAGCCATTTAGTCTAGCTATTAATCACACGTCCTGTTTTAATAATAGGGTACATGAGGAAACAATCAAGTGAATTATTGATTGTTAAACCCCGGTTTGTATATACATTATCACTGTGGGAGATTTAAACTACTTTCAGTTAAATTCAGAAATATGAACCACTTGCAGACTGTGTTTAATTCTTTTTACAGTGGTGACATGAGACTTGTGTGAAATGAAAAGTTAAGCTTTCATTTAGCATTTGGTGGATTTCCTTGCCTTAAAAAACTCACTTTCTAGCCTCTCAGTCCAGAGTTACTGCCTCTGAAATCAAAGGCATACACAGCACAAGAGGCCTCTAGGATCCTTGGATGGTACCTAAATCAGAATTTTCCAAGTTGACTCTGAGTCAATATTTCACTCTTTGGTTGACACTTTTGTGTTTTTAATTAGTTAAATTTAATAATTTCTATAAATATTTATTTATGGTCAATCAATCAATCTTCATTTGTATAGCGCCAAATCACAACAAAGTCATCTCAAGGCACTTTATACATAGAGCAGGTTCTAAACCGTCCTCTTCAGGTTTTAATTTTAAAGAGACCCAACATTCCCACATGAGCAAGCACTGGGCAACAGTGGCAAGAAAAAACCTCAGGCAGAACCAGACTCAGAGTGGGTGGCCATCTGCCTCGACCGGTTGGGGTTGAGAGGAGAGAAAGGAAGGATAGGGGAGAGAAGCACAATGAAAATCAACAATGAAGCTAGAAGGTCCGGGACTGGAATCTGTCATCCGGACATCTACAGGCCCAGATTACCTGTGAGACGAGAAAGCACAGACAACTCCGGGGAAAAAGTTTAGGTTATTGAATGCATTAATAGTACATGAATGTTAATGGATATGGATAGAGAGAGAGAGAGAGAGAGAGAGAGAGAGAGAGAGAGGAGAGAGGAGCTCAGTGCATCATGGGAGTCCCCCGGCAGTCTAAGCCTATAGCAGCATAAGCTAAGAATGCCGTCGCTCCGTCGCCGTCGTTGTCCTTTCGAAGTTCTGTGTCGAGGGAACGTGTTGCTAGGGGGTGTGACTGTGTGTGCGTGTGTGTGTGGTTTCAGAGGAGTCTCTATCTGTATCCTTGTTTATCTTCCGGTCACAGTAGCATGTAGCATTGCACTAAGCAACTGGCGGATGAACTGACGCTTTGACCGGACCAATCACAGCCCTTGCGGTCCGCGTTGCCGTGACGCATAGTTAGGATTATTTGGAGGTGCACGTCAGGCTACGGCGTAGGGGTCCGTGTTGAGGCAGAGGGTCACACGTAGCTACGCTGTCGGTCCGACGCAGAAGAATAAATCAGCCTTAAGAGACCTAACTATAAGCTTTATCAAAAAGGAAAGTTTTAAGCCTACTCTTAAATGTAGAGAGGGTGTTTGTTATCATAGTTAGTTATCTTATTGCTGTTAGACACCCTAATCATGATTATGAGAGGTACAGTAAGTATATTATTTACAGCCTCCACCCAGTTTCTCCTATAAACTGGTAAAACTGGTAAAACTTTAAAATGTTTTAGGGCTAACTGACTGTGCTGCTAAGCAAATAGTGTCACGATGTGCTTGTCCCATTTGCATGTATGTAAATTAGGTAATCTTTGTACATTTAGCAAAATGTGCCCTTTTCTATGCAAACAAGCATCAGTGCAAAAACAGTCCAATTCAGACCAGCTCAAATTGCCACATACAATTAGGGTGGAGTTTATAGCATCTTCTCTCTCTCTCTCTCTCTCTCTCTCTGTCTCTCTCTCTCTCTCTCTCTCTAAAGCTATCAGTAGTGATGGATCTCAGTATTCATGATTATGCTTTATTACAAACAATCCCACCATATAGACCTTGAATCTGTTTGCAACAGCTGACACCAGATCCTTACTGATCTGCTTCTGTGCCCTGTGCGTAAATGCGCACAGCCTCTTTATCAGGTGATAGATATACTTATCATTTCAGCTGCTGTGTGATGCTGCAGCCTGCTGTGACACACCGCCAGCTGCAGACAACAAACAGAACATCAGTACTGATGTTTCTACAGAATCCTGGATACATTCAGTGACACCTGAAAAACATTATAAGATTCAGATTCTAATCTAACACATTTCAGACCTGCCTGAGTCATATTAATTAATAATTCTGAAAATTGACATTTCAGTAGACATTTTCAGTAGATTATATTGTAGATAGATTGAAAATACTAGAGAAGTAAAAAGAAAAATAAGTTGAAGTTGTTTTGTGATTGAGCACTGTGTATGTGCACCTCTGCTAATTAAAGACACGCAATTTGAGGCTTTTGTGCTCTCCGCAGTTTTCATTATGGACCAATCTGTGCTGAAATGTGGAGAAAAGCCTAAAAACTGGAAACTGCTCCGCATACTCAATCAGACATAAAACAAAGACAAATTGCACTCAGCTGCAAAACTTTATGGGCATGTTTGCGCTGACATATCATTGGCACAAAATCTTTTGTGAATAGGAACTTAAAACGAGGCAGATAGCAGGTGCAAGTGCTGCACAATGCAGGGTGCTATTATCAGCCGCAATCCATTCTTTGTGGATTTGGCCCTCTCTCTTACAGCTAAGCCATTCACATTTCTAAATGAAGGCAGATTTTGACAAAACATGAGAGTATGGACTCACCAAACTTGTTATGATTTCACAGAGAGCAGGAAGTGCATTTGTAGAGGTGTTACACACTTATGTGAGCATGACCTTTTTTCTACCTCTTTTAAAAGTCTTATTTGTGACTTAAGTTCACAGAATAATTTGGTTGTTTGAGGCTTTGCAAAAAGCAAAAGTGTGGGATTTGTCAAGCACTTATTGAGCGTTTTTGGTTTTGCGTGTGTGGAAGATGTACACCCCACCTGCATGCACTGTGTACTGGTGCGTATCAAATCACAGCGTTGCACCACTGTAGCTGTGTCGTACAGGCTCTCCAAAATGCCAGTCATGGATGAGATAGTTAGAGACTTCAAAGTGGCTGAAAGTAGCTCAGACTCAGCCTCAGTCTTTAGGCAGGCAGGTTCAGGTTTACCTGACAAGCCTCTTAAAACACTTAATCCTGTTAATTCACAATGTAAGTCTGTTTGCTGCTCAGTTCTCATCCACAACTAGGAGCTCAGCCCCTACTGAGTTTGTCTGAGACGAGTTAAGCTGGAAAGTCTTCACAAGTAACAGCACCTGTGTGTGTGTGTCTGCGTGTGTGTGTGTGTGTGTGTGTGTGTGTGTAGGTGTGTGTGTGTGTGTGTGTGTGTGTGTGTGTGTACATACCAAACTCAGGGACCAGAATGATTATTTTTGGACAGACGTATTTTTGGATGATTTGGCTTTGTGCGCTATTTAATTAGGCTGCTGTACGACACAGTGACTGAGGTTAAAGTGTAAACTATCTTTTAAGTCTTTTATGTGTGGTGAATAATTTAAAAAAACGATTCTTTGTATGCGCCCATTATCATAATGGCCCATATTTGGACATAAGATGAAGCCAACAAAAGACCAAAGGGAAAGAAGGTCCTACGTTGGGTTTTCTTATCAACAATTTCTTAGAGATTAATGGAGAATACTGCACCAGATGTGTATTCGGCTTAGGTTTTACATGATTCCTCTACACCATGAAAGTTAGTGCAGAATCAACTTTTTTATCTCTTCACCAACCATTCTTCTTGTTCAATTGGAACAAATTATGTTCACACTCCCTGTGTGCGTGTGTGTATGTTTGTTTGTGTATCATATATTACATGCCACAAATGTAACTGTTTATAAAAGAAACAAATGCAAGTGCGTGCTGGTGTTTTATATACCTTCTAACATGTTTTCTTTACTCAATTCAACCCAAGATGCAGCATCCCCCTCTCTACCAAGGGTATTTCTTAACTGTATCACAGCTGCCGCTGCCATGAGTTATGGCGCTCTGTGATTCATTGAGCGATTCTGATGAGGTTATGAGCGAGCCAAGGACAAAGTTATCTCTCCTCTGCCCAACAGAAACACTGAGTTTATTAGCCTTCGAAGCAATAGACCTCCTTTTCCCCCCCTATCTAATCCTACGTTCCTGCACCTCAACCAGCCACTTCATACAGCACATGCATTGTTGGCAGAATACACAACGTTGTACTGAGACAGGAAAAGAAAAAAATGGAAAGAGGAAAAATCCATTACACTGCTGCCTTAACTCGTGGAGCCTATAGAGTGTAATTCATCCTCAAGCTTGTTCAACTCGAAATGGCCCTATTTACAGAGTTCCATTACAACAATAAGAGGAAAAGGAAAGAGACAGAGGGAATGTGTGCAGGTGTGTGTGTGTGTGTATGTGTGTGTGTGTGTGTGTCTCTGTGTCTGTGTCTCTGTGTCTGTGTGCCTGTCTGTCTGTGTGTGTGTGTGTGTGTGTGTGTGTGTGTGTGTGTGTGTGTGTGTGTGTGTGTGTGTGTGTGTGTGTGTGTGTGTGTGATTGTGATTCATAGGGAATCATGTCCAAGGCGTGTAATTGAATGACTGGTAGTAGTCCTCTGTCCTCTATTATTCCACTGGAACCCAGGGCAGAGAAAGGAGAGACAGAGGTAGAATACTACATGGAAGCCTGAGGCTGATGGATGAATGAATGCTAAATAATGTCTCCAAGCTGTCTGTGGAGGTAGATCGGTATCCTTACCCAGCTACATGCTCCCACTATAATCAACAAGTCATCATACTGCACCTAAATGACAAAATATGTAGTTTGACATTGATTCCAAACCCATATAAGTTGTTAAGTTAACTACTATCCGACATGGGTCTCTGTTATATGATTCCATTGTCATCTGAAGTGTCACAATGACCACAGGGGTGTCTACAGAGTCACATCTGGCAGGTTGATGTATTTTTCAACCGTAAGTCATTCTTCTGTGACCTGGAGTAAAGGTTCTTCAGTAGAAGCAGTGGGGATACTGGTCTGAAGCTGAATATGAAGTCCTGGTGCGTTGTTTATTGGTGGAGACCACACATCCATTTCCTCAGGCCAGACTATTGTTTGCTTTCTTTCTCCGTGTAATGACAAATGTCTTTGATTTTGTCTTTGATTATCATAATACTGCTCTTTTCGACTTTTCTTCTAGTTTGCAAAACACTGCTATTAAAGCAAAAACCCGTCTGAACTGTGAAAGAACAACTGTGTAAACTACCAGCTGTCTGAATAAAATATCAGAGTTTAACTCACACCACCTCCTCAGCCTTCTCCAGTATTAGCATTTTGTTGCAACTTTTTTCTTTTAATATGTTCTGATGTTCATCAAATGATTTTTGTATCTTAGGCTCTACTTGAATATCTTTGCATGATTTACAGTTCAAAAACCTCTTCATCTTGCAATGGCCTTTTATGCAGCCCTTCAGTTTAGCCTTTCTGAAACAGGCCGTTTTAGCTCCTGTCTCTTCAAATTCCCCTTCTCAATAAGCCTGCCCTGCTCTGACTGGTCTACAGCCCCTCAGTGGATTTCCACTAGCTCTGGAGGCTATGTAAACAAACTGTAATAGTGGGATTTCACTTATTTTTTCTCAAATATATATCCGTATATGTTCCAGCCTGAATATGATCTGAACACAAACAACCCATGGAATGACTAAGCAACAAAGACTCATGAATGAATGACCATTAGTGGGCATGCACGGACAATCTGATGTGTTCATGAGGAAGATGCCTGGACTTGAGACTGGTGGGAAGCATTTTTACATAAGTTCACCTCAAGTTTTGGTATTCGACCATGTTTATCATGTTTAACAGACATCTGACATTATAACGGTATATAAATGACATAAAATCACTGAAATCATGTTAGAGAAATGAACAGAAAGCATCTTCATGTTCTTCTTTTTCTGACCAAGTTAATAGCTGAGGACTGGAAATATGGCGAAGCACGTGCAGTTAGACAATCAGACAGGATAATAAATGAGACGAGCATTTCAGCCAGATTATTTACAACTTCATTTGGCAGTTAGACTGAAAGTGTGTGCACCAGTACACAAGAAAACTGTTTGTTCTGTACTCCCTGTACTGTAGAGTAATTCAACATTATCTTAACTGTTAGAAACAATAATCGCAGAAAGACTCCAGTTAAAATAAATGGATACACAATCCTTTATCATGGAATTGCACTTTTGTATTGCAGTGTGCAGCTGTAAATCCAGCTGTATTCTAATTTAGTTGAAACTTCTGCCATTTGGTTTTAAACAATGGTCTCAAAATCATGTCATTGAAGAACTATCCTGTCAGTGCACTGACCCTGAGCGCAAGAGGACACATAGACATAATTAAAATGTCACAACAGGCTGGTTACACCACAGCGTGCTGACAAAACCACTGTACCATAGAAGGGAGGAGAGAGAGAGTGAGAGAGAGGGTTGTGTGTATGCATTGTCACACATGCATGCTAATACCCCCCACACACACACACACACATACACCAGCCAAACTTATGAGGTGCGAATGACTTATCACTCCTCATCTATTTCATCACTGGGATATATTGAGTCTTAATGTATCCACACAATCACACACACACACACCGACATGTACACAGTTCACTCTCAGACATGTTCTTACACACACACACTTACACTGTTGCCTCGGGACACAGACTGTCCTCCACTGTCTGTTTATGAACTCATCTGTTTGCGCCAGACAGGCTGGAGATGAGGACATTTATAGTGTGTTGCGGCATGGCCACGTATTCAACATAATTAATCTACTCTCTAATTTGCCCTCAGCGCTCCCCGACGCATCTTGTCATCTTGTAGAGCCATCTCATAACATATCATAAAACTGTCCGCCATTCATAACTATAATCTGCTTCATTTGTAACCCTTAAAGTTCTCGGAAGCTTTTGTAAGTGTAGTTTGTTTTTTTAAGAGCACCGAGACACTCAGATGTTGTTTGGTTCAGAACTGGCTGAAATAGAGCTTTATTATCCAGAATTATGTAGAGGAATTGTAGCAGGGAATCATCATTTGAATGTATCACACGTATACTGGAATAATTGAACAGGAGGCAGACAAAACCGTGTGCAGTTGTTTGTGTGCGAGCTCACACACAAACAGAATTGTTTGTGTGTCCGTGTATCAGTGGGGTGACTCCACCCACAGAAACCTTCACTTTTCACCCTGATGGGAGCCGGGGATCAATAATGCATCAGCCAACAGATGGGTGACTGTCCCTGCTATCATTTGTTGCCTCTCCTCATCATTTTCCCAGCCAAAGTGTTAGCAAACAAAGGTGAAAGAGAGACACGCAGACACGGGAAGACAGGATGACAGAGGACAATAACAGCGAGTGGATGAGTACACCACAAGCTCTCCAAAGCCACTTCTTCAAAAAACTCAAATTGAAATGAAAACGTACCCTTCTTTTACATTTTTGAATCAAAATGTGTGGTATTTGTGGAGGGAGAACTGATTCACTTAATGGTGTGGATATGGCTTTGAAGATCTCATTTCCACCTCATTAATGTGTGATTGTACAGCTTTCCCTTTCACTATTTTGCAGAGAATTGTCAACGGAGCTGTAGGTTTTTTTATTGATGCTCAAAAGATATTCATAGCGAGAATAAAGATAAAACGACAGTTTTAAGGTCAGCTCAAACTTGCAATACAAGTTAAGAGGGAATTCACAAAACCGTAAATCTGGGGACATTTTAGAAGGATCCAACACTGCCCAGTGTGGTAAACTGCATTTGTGTAGTGTGTAGATCAGGTTTCTCTTGAGGAAAGTCGACCCAATACATCAATGGCTTTTATACTTCCACCCATCCATGATGTCAACCACTAGCCGTCCCTCAGGAAATCATGGTACATCTTCAAACATCCCAGATACCTCCGCTGCAGTATCAGCCCTTTGCAATAACAGAGTCAGAGTATAAAGGAATATGAAGGTAGGCATCAAACTCAAGGACAATCTCCAGCCACAGCCAACTCTTAAACAGCTCTACAGTCCTCACCGGGTCTTATTTATATGCTTTCCATCATTCATATGATAAGAATGAATCAAAACATTTCTTCACATTCGTCACAATGGATGAACAAGGACGTTCAGCACTGTATTGATGCAAAGGTGCTGTAGGTCACTGCTGAGATAGTAGTGGTTGTAATTATGTTTTGGAGCATGGATTACTTCACTAATACTAGTCATGTTTGAGCTGGGATTTTAAAAATGTATATTGAGCTGGGGGCTGTAGCACATATATTCTGTTTCCTTTTTTGCAGCCAATACAGCTTTAATCAGATATGATTGGCACCATAACACAACATACAAAACCCTACTATATGTGTTAAACATAAACTTTTCCCCCTTGCTCCACTTCTGAGTAATCATCGTATTTACATTTCCCAAAATGTTTTAAATATAACCGAAAAGCTCAAATCTGAGGCTGTTTTGAGCTGCTAATACATTTTTCTTCTCTGTTCTAGTCACATGACAGTCTTGTGTGACTATTGAGTTTCCTGTTAGAAATGTCCAAAATGAACATGTGTCATCAGTGAAATCTATTTTTCTCCTATACTCAAAAGACTTTGCTCTACACTGACAGTTCAAAGCATTGGTGGCACATGCTTAAATGATGGTAATGCTCGTCTTAGAACTAAGATTTGCTGAGCCAAAGGCAACATGTTGATTGGCTCCAAATTTGAAATAGGATTCTCAATGCATGCCCTTGGCAGCAGCACCTCTGGCTCCATCTTGTGCTCTGATACAGCAGGCATTTATATGACTAATAACGGCTGTATATTACATGAATTAATGTAAAAGTGGGCTACTTTGTTCCTATGTGGAATGAAAGTAAAGTATGTAAGGGCTTAGGCAGAGCTCATGCTTTCCTTCTCCATTTTACAATAGCATAAAGGTCCACTTGTGTGATTTGAACTGAGGTAATATTTTACTGAGTGAGGCAGTGAGCCTGATCTCAACTTAACGTCTCCAATCACTCACCCAGAGGGACTTCCTCTCCTCATGCTGCCCATAGGGGTTATGTAGCCCCTTAAATCTATTTCAGCGGATATGCCAGTGGCACTGTCAATCATCCATGAGTGGGTCTGAATGAGTATATGTATGCAACCTGTGGCGCTCCTCTGTAGTAGTCTACTCCTTATTCATTTATTTCCCTCTGTGGGGTCAGGCAGATTTATATTCTTTTACCTGTCGCTGGCTGCATTCAAACCTAATCCAGCAATCTGGCATTATGGTGTAGGGGGCTGCTATGGTGGGGGTGTGTTGTTTAAGGTACTGGTGAGACAATGAAATCTGAGAAGTCAGATTGGTCACAGATTAATGCATTTTACAACTTGATCTCCTTTCCTCACTCTCTCTCACTCTCTCTGTCTCTCTCTCTCTCACTCTCTCTCTCACTCTCTATGTCTCTCTCTCTCTCTCTCTCTCTCTCTCTCTCTATCTCTCTATCTCTCTTGATCTTTCTCCCTCTATTTCTCTTTAGTTTCCAGAAGGTAAAGCTACTGCAGTTCATCTGCTGCCAGTTGGTGAGTCTGACTGCTTTAACATATCAAAGGTGCTGTGCAGGAAGAAAGCTCCTCGTTATTCCAACGGCAGACATCAAGCAACTGTGCATTTGTAAACCACAAGGGGTAGGGGTGCGGGGTACAACACACTAAAGTTAGGTAACAGATTTTGAAAATATGACTAATCCCTTCTGATCATAGTATGTCACAAGTATAACTTTTTCAATTGTTTCAAATTTTTTTCTTGAACAGAGACATTGCATGTACTCTTCAAGACTTCAGTGAAGGAACTCCTACGACTTTGATATTTGCACATTTGTCCTTTTTATTTCATTTTTGTGCCTCTCTATCTATTCGCCCACATCTTTACTCTGGTTTGAAACACTGCCTAAACTTTCTGTGTTTCTGTGACTTATCCTCCCTGCCTCTGTGTTCCTTTGTGCTGTCTCTGTGTGTGTCGTGATTCATTAGCTGTGCTTGGTGAGAGGTTTAGGGCACATTTTTTTCTGCACTTTAGAAATCCATGGAAAAATGCCTGTAATTTGTTTGACAAACAGTGCCCTGTTAAAGGTCACAAAAAATGAACAAAAAGAAAAATGTGGTTGCATTGGTCAGCAAGGAGAATAATGTATTTATGATTACAGTAATGCCCCAACACAAAAACTAATTTACACACTCTCAGATATGGGTGAAGAAATCCTTCAACAATGTTTTGGCAGAGTAATTAAAACTGGCATGTTATCAGTGTTTTCACCTCTTCTGCCCTCACCAGGTGTTATACACAATACACAGCAGACAACAAGCTAAACACTCTTCCAATAGAAACACCTGAAATAGGAGCCAAGTTTCAAATATTTCAGTAGAAACCTTTTTTGTGAAACTGTGAACACATAAAGAGATAGAAACAGCAGCGGCTGGTTAATGCGGGGCGCAGGGGCTCCGCCCCCTCCAAATATCAAAGAGGAAATCTACTTAAACACAGTAAATATAAATTAATTAGATAATGCTAAATAATTATGAAATAAAATGTATTTGCTTGTAAAATGTGCTTGTTAGTCTCTCAGCACCTGTCAGCATTCGTTATAAATCGATTCCAAATGTTTTTTTTTAAATATTTCTATATGTACTTCCTGTGTGCGGGGCGGCGGCCTAATGAGAGTCAATGTAAACCCTCAAACTTTCAAGAGTACCTTCCTGCAGTAAAGATGGCTGACAAGAGCACCACCATAAATCCAATCCTTGCCGGAAGTCCCAAGTGGTAGTTAGTCAATCGCTGCTCATAATTATCCAATCCTTGCCGGAAGTGTCAGGCGGAAGTTAATTGCCACTCCGAGCAAAAAAAAGCACATACGCACATATGTTTACACATAATTCTATGAACTTTGTTGCAGTTACATGTTGGCTGATGTAGTGTTGTGAGATGTAAAAGCACTCAAAAGTTCATATTTCTCACGAATCGCGATTGAGTCGGGTGAGTAATGTGTTTTTTCCAAGCGGAGTTGCCGTACATAACCGTCCAATATGGCGGACCTTGGCGGACTCAATAATAAATAATATAAAAATAAATAAAATTGCTCAATTGTCAACATATATTCACACGGGTTGTTTGTTACAAATGTCAGACAGATAGATGGACAGACAGATAGGCAGACATGTTTTTAACAAATCAAACCATTTGGAAATCAGTCGAGATTTCACTGAATAATTCTACTTTGAGATTGTGGAGTACCTCTTACCTCCATAGATATACATGCACTACTGCCTCTGCTAGCCCTGTAGCAAGATGGCGGCGCTTTAGGCACGCTTCTCCACAGTCAATACGGTGTCTATCTGTATTATGTCTATGAGCAACGGGGGTCAACCTTTTGACAAGCACATGACCTGAAGCTGCTCTCTGATTGGCATTCTTCAGTTTTCCCACGGGGTGCAGCCAGACGGGGAGTTCCGGTCCTCTGAAATGAGGCCAACGCGGAAGTAACTTAGAACTGCATTCTATCAAAAGGCCACCAGGGGGCGACTGTTTTCTGTCTCAATACAAGTCAATGGAGAATTCACCAACTTCTCACTTGATTTCTAACCTCAGTAAACGTCAAAATGTGTTTATGGTCTCAATCGCTAGTTTAAAGCCTTCTTCAATGCAGTATGATGTTCATTTGTGAAATTTTGGCCTCCCTGATTTTATATTTGACGATAAAGCAGGGTATGCATTAGGGCGTGGCTACGTCATGATTGACAGGTTGATTGCCCAATGTCCTCGAGATCCAGCCCTCGCAACCTTTTGTAACCTCCCCGCTCTGCCCATGGCCCCGCCCATGGACCCCGCCTCATGTCCATATAAGTAGAATTCATGTTTTTATTTTTCCCAGCATGCACCTGACATTTTCAAGATGGCGCTGCCCAGATTCGAAACTATTGGCTTCTGAGCAGGAGTCCACAAACCAATGGGTGACGTCACGTCACGTCATAGTTTAAAGCCTTCTTCAATGCAGTCTGGTGTTCATTTGTGAAATTTTGGCCTCCCTGATTTTATATTTGACGATAAAGCAGGCTACGTGGCTACGTTGTGATTGACAGGGTGATTGACCAATGTCCTTGAGATCCAGCCCTCGCAACCAATCGCAGCCTCCCCGCTCCGCCGTTAGTCCCGCCCATACTTCCGTCCATGACTCCGCCTCATGCCCATATAAGTAGAATCCGTGTTCTTTTTTTCCCAGCATGCACCTGAAATTCTCAAGATGGCGCTGCCTAGATTCGAAACTATTGGCTTCCGAGCAGCAGTCCACAAACCAATGGGTGACGTCACGGATGTTACGTCCATTTCTTATATACAGTCTATGGTTTTTTAGCAGGCTTAGCATTGCTGAGCTCTTTCTGCTGCTGGCCACATCTGGCCACATGTGGCTCTCCTTTTTGCCAAGCTCCACAAGCTTTCCTGTTATTAATATTGTGAATGGTTAAAAACACTTTATAAAACACATAACTATGAATAAAGTGTAAAAGATTAAAATGCTTAAATGCAGGATAAGAAATGATAGAAGTAATTTTGACTATTACAGTTGATTTGAGGTACATTTCATTATTAAAATAAGTTAAATAAATTATGCTTAATCAGAGCAGTGTATAGTGCTTAATGCACCATCTATTGTCCTGTATAGGTATTGCAACAACAGATTACAGTGAAACCAGGACTGAATACGCAATAACTAAAATATATATGGTGGTGTCTCTTTTTAAGCATATTACCTTATCTGTAACTCTGCTTTAACTACTGGTAACTTTAGGTGACATGAGTGAAATCATATCTTTATCATATCTTATTATAATTTTGTATTCCTCTCTGTGGGTCTGAGATACCATACTGGGACAAACAAGGGAACATTATAGTGTGTTGTGTTGTTTTTGGTGTGGTTTTCCTTTTCTTATTTTTATTTTTTCGCTGCGGTATGAAGTGGTGCTACAGTTTGTTTGACACTAACCCTAGGACCACCAACCATCAAACTGCCCCCCCCCCCCCCCCCCAACATTTTTGTCACCAGCCCCGACTGGATAGAAATGAATGAATGCATGGCAATGAAATTACACAAATGAACAGAGGAAGTCTGTTAGGGCCTTCAGGGCCTTCTCTGCAGGCCCTATAATTTTTGAGATGTGTAATTTAAAGTTAATAAAATATTACAAATTAGTAATTATAATGTTGTTGTTAGAATGATTTATAATTTGTCAAAATTATGTATTTGATGTTTAAAGATTGTATGGTTCGAGTTCAATTATTGTCATAACAATAAACCCAATATTTTGGAGCTGTCGTGAGGCACTTCATAGAGGGTAATTATGACCACTATGGCTGACAAAGGATGGATTTTGTCTAAAAGTGACTGGTGAGTCTTGTTATATTATATAAGATTGTTGTTGGCAATGCTTGAATTTGCTGCTATATATGGCATATATATGATATATGGCCTATTTTCTATCTTAAAAATATTTCCTCTATTTCCTATATTGCTTACAATGCATGATATGTTTTTGTGTTGTAATTTGATAGTACGAGGGTGCGCTCTTGGTTCATCGATGAAGTGTGCTTAGAAAAACTACAAGGCTGTTATGGCCCAGAGATGGCTGCAGTGGCCAAAAGAGAAACTGAAGTTTGCGTAGTTTCAAGATGTTTAGCTATGATTTCAAGTGTCTTGTCTTGGCTTGGTGGATTTATTGCTGTGGTTTCCATATGGTTTTGATTTTAGTGGAGATTGAGGCAATCAGTACTGGTGATGAGTGCGCTCGCCGTCACTCTCTGCACGCTCGTGGTCTCTGTGTATATGCTCGCTGTCACTCTCTGTGCCTTCCACTCGCCCGCCCGCAACCCCCCTCCTTTCTGTTTGAACTATTTAAATATCTGTCTGTTCCTCAACTTACCTCTTTTTTTCTCTGACATCTCGATCCGGAGTCAAATTCTGCCGCCAACTGCAATGATGACCCGCCCTACTCTGCTTCGGATTGGCTCTGACCTGGAGACTGTAGTGACCAATCACAAAGGAGGAGGGGTTGCGGGGCCGCCTATACAATGCCCGCCCCCAAAGTGCCAAAACTCAGCAAAGGCGAGTGAGTAGAAGGCACAGAGAGTGACAGCGAGCGTGCAGACAGTGATGGCGAGCGTGCAGTGCATAGTGCATGTGCATGTGTGTGCATGTAGCGTGGTCACCATTGAAGGCCCAGTAAAAGACCCCCCGGTCTGCTACTGCAAATGCTAGTTGACTGCATTATGTAATAAAATGTTCAGTAAGACATATGAAAATAAAGATATTTATCAAAATAATCAATACAATTAACACAGAACTGTCTAATTGTAGTTATACTTTCACACTGTAAGGATGGATGTGGATGCAACTATTCATCTCTCCACTGCTGTGTCTCTTGTCAAAATGCAGCATCTATTAGATTTCCATAGGTTTATCTTCTCCAGAGTTCACTGCTAGGTGTCACTAGATACCTGTTATTTACTGGGGCCAGAATACTTCCCACCCAACATTTATAAGATGTCAATCCAATAGGGGTGGAGGAAAAATATTTTCTTAGATGCATCACAACATGATCCTGCATAAATTCACAAAAGTCAGAAATCAGTTTTATAAATGTTAGTCAATAATGTGATGTTGACGGAAAGAAAAAGGTGGAATTCAACTGTAAGGGCATTGCAGTGTCCATCTTCACAACAGGTAGTGGTTGCAAGAATTTTTTGACTTAATGACTAAATCATTACCTTTGTTAGATGGATGTAAGGTATATTGTGAACTTTTAATGCTATCAATCAGAGGCTGATGTTAGCAGAATGAAGCTGCGAACTCCAGCAGTACCAAACGAGATGGGCTGACCAACACAGACTACAGCATTAAACCAGTAAACCAACTCCGAAGTGAGGAAAATAACTTGTGCTTAGTGTGTTTCACCTCAACAACCCTGTGCCCACTTAGCAAGTTGGACAGTGATGTCTTTCACAGAGTTAATGATGCAGCAGAGAGGCAGCTCTCCACTGCTGGAGACATGATGTTAATAACAACACAATGGCGCACTCCACCTCCACCTTAGTTTGTTATTCTTATACAGGCAGATGACTGTAAGATGATTTAAAATTAAATCATTTAAATGCAGTTAACTTTTTAAAATAAAAAGGCTATAGACCATCTTATTTTATATGATTATTATATTTCATATTGAATTTCAGTGGACTAAGAACTGTGCAAAGTTAAATCACGTATAGAAATTAAACATTTTGATGTATCAAAATGCAGTGTTTTCCACAGACCAAGTAGCAATGTGTGGTGCAGGGCCGTATGGAAACCTTTCCTTTTGAGGGGCAGTCTGACCAGGGGTTAATTTCCCCTGTACAGACTCAGCACGATGACATTCAGTTCACAACTGTGAACTTCACTCACAGTTCTACAGGGAAGGGAGACTGGATTTGGTCACAGTTTGGAATGAAAGTGAGAAAACAGTAACACTGCGGATGTCGCTCATATAATGCATTCAAATTGTTTCTTTTTTTAAAGCTACAAGAGGCATTTGAAATTATTCAGCTCAATCTTAATTCTTTAAAGTAAGTTCTTTAAGAGAAGACAGCTAAAAACATTTTACCAGAACCCTGTCTGGTTTCATTCCTCGCCCCAACTCCATATATTACCGGGCAGGCCAGGAGAATAGTTTGCTCATACAAATACCTGGATTTTATGTAGGAGGAAGACCTGTCTTTTAAATTTCATGTTGAGAATTACTCAAAACAACTAAAGCTGGCGGTTTTTATTTCAATACTGAACTCAAGACCTACCTCAACCAATATCAACCTGTTCATGTATTTAACTTTTTTTGGTAAAACAAAATAAATAGTATAATGTAACAATATAAATATAATAATACAAATAAAATAAATAAAATACTATAATTACATATAAGAAACTACTAAAGGTACAACAAGGCAACTAACTAAAATAATGAAACAGCATTAGCCTATTTGGTGCAAAGCTTGCATGCCCAATCAGAACACCTAATTTTACGTGGCTTCCTGAAAAAGGTACCTTGGGTTCTGGCCCATTTATGGAAATTCTTAAGCAGGCTGCCAGGTGTTCCCCTTGAAACCTGTTCCTGAGGTCTGTTTTTATCTGGGAATGAAATAAAAAAAAGTATCAATAAAGTACTAAAATACCCATTACTTCAAGAAATATACTAAGGAATAATTAATTTCTATGTGCTTACCCTATTCATAGCTGAGAAATCCCGCTCGCAATTCACAGATGAGACTGGGACAATTAGGGCAATGTTGGCGAGGAGACTGAGGCAGGGGTAGAGGTCCGACCACTCATCACTTTTCTTAAAATATTCAGATTCTATGCTAGACATCAATTAGGCTTCCCTGTGAGAAACTGCACAAACAACATTTTATGTAGGCTAGTGGGAAACCGCTGATCACTCCGCCTCCCCCTCATTTTGTTGTCCTCATACAGGCAGGAGACTGTAAGATGCTTTCAAATTGATTAATTTATTAATGTAGTTAACTTTTGACTGCAGATTATTTATCTTATTTACCAGTTATGTTTCATATATTCATCAGCATGCAAGGTAATTGATAAACAGTGGACATAATAAAAGAGTTGAGTTGTTACCTGTGTAGGTCTACTTTTTTCCACACACAAAAATTGATCAGGAATTGATAAGGGAATTGATAAAGAATCGGATCAATAAGCAGAATTGTGAGGTGCCAAGACATCCCCACCCCTACAATCCAATTAACTTTGGAAAAAAAAAAAAAAGGAAGCGCTCTTCTTCTACTGGTGTCTGTTATGCCAGAGCATGATTTCAAGGTGTAAGGAAAGACAGTTCCCTGAATATTGAACATGTTGAAGAAGGTGGACCTAGCTAATGACTAGTTACTCTGGTCATCCGTCATTACATACATGTTCTGCTCAGGACGTTCTTTGGGATACACATTGACCAGACATATTTTTGAACATTCATTTCCATGTGTTCTCCTCGGATTGTTCTCTGCCATGTCCCTCCACTGAAGAGATGGACTCTCCAGGGAAGTGACAATTCCTGTTCCACTGTGAACAGCAGATAACAGCCTTGTAGTCTTTGGAGGGCAAAGTAGGTAGGCTTTAGGCCGATCTGATCGCCTATATCGGATCAGCCGATATTTTGCATTTTATGCAATTTGTTAGATCGGCTGTAATGTCTTAAATCGCCGATCTGATCAATGTCGTCATGTTGAAACTTTTTGCAGATGCTCCCGTTGCATAGATTGCAGATGGCTTGTGTTTTATCTGTCTCATTTAGAAGTTCCACACCACCGACATGTTTGTTTGTTTGTTTGAGCCCTGTCACGACGTGACGGACCATAACGTTTTTTGAATCTGGAATCATTAGCTGTCGGATTCAAGCATGCCGAGTTTAAGAAACGGAGCATGGACAAAGAAGACGTGATCGGATCGGTGATCGGTTTATGGGCTGTTTATTTAAACTCACTAATTGGTTATCAGCCCCAAAAATTCTGATGGTGTAAAGCCTAAAAGTAGGGGTCCATTTTCACTTCTGTTTGATAGTTAACAAAGTCAACAAAGAATGAGAATGGTGGTTAATGAACAAGATGCACTCCTGAGTAACCCTTGTCTCTTGACGGTTATGTGGGAGTTTAATTCCTCTTGTTGAATCAAGGAAGCTGGGACCTACTGTAATTGGTAGCCTACATTCTTTGCTGCTTGTATCTCAAAAAAAAAAATCTGAAAGGTGTCAGTTATCAGTTAAGAGATTATTAGATAAGTTCTCCAGGCATTTGAATAGTAAAGCTTCAATAACCTTTGGAAACACATAGTTCTTCCCCAATCATTGCTGTTACCTGTCAAGACCAGTTGATGGATTGTTAAATTAATTGTAGCCCCTTGCTAAGATTCAAGCCTTCAATGGCATTGTGGAAGATGGATCTCTTTTACATATTCTTCTCTGGTTGATTGTCACCTACCTGAAACCCCGTGGTGAGAAGGTCACAACGAACGAGAAAGTCAGCAAGATCAGGGACCTGGGTGTAGGCCTGTCACTAACTTTATGTGGAGAACTTACTGTCTTGTTGCCGTGTAGTGAGTAGGGACTGATGGCTTTGATGTTGGTGTGAGGGGAGGTTGAATCAGATTGGTGCATGACTTGGGGGTCTTCAAAATACCTGGGGTTTGTGAGGAGACAGATTGTGGCTTTGTCTTGAATTTTATCATCTTGCTGGTGATTGAAGTGTGCATTGATGTATTAATAAGTGTGATGTGTTGACACAACTAGCAATAAAGGGTGACCAGCAATGGCCACCTCAGCAGCTTGCTGTGACTAGTGCAGCTTCAGCTTCGCTGTAGTCTTTGAAAGCATTTAATTTTATATCAGTGTTTATTCAACTTGTAGCATGGCATCAACACATGCTCATTCTGCCACAGTGTGGGCTCTTTCAACCTCCATGCCTTTTTGACATTTGGCATATTCAGCCCTTGAGCATGTGGCTTTTGCCTTTACCTGTAGTTCTGCTGCAGCCTGGCTTGCATTTGGAAAGCAATGTTAAGATGCTGCATGGTTTACATTTGACTTACAAGTGTCATGATGGTGCAGATTTTGCTGATGAAGTTCCGCTCTCTGATCTGACCTCCAGGTTGGATACTGCAGTAGAATCTGGCAACAGCTGGACATCTTTGCTCTTGATGGAGATATCGAGTGTGTCTAATCCCCTATGATACTCTTGATGTATGGGGGATCTTTTCACTCTTCAGCCCTCAGCATGTGTTATACACATACACAGTACATGTCCTAAACAATGAGTACACAAATAGAATAGAATAGAATAAAACTTTACTGTCCACAATGGTGGAAAATTGTCTTTGAATGATATATGACAGTGAAATTGCACAAATGAATCATGCATTAATAAATCTACAGTAATGTACTACATTATGTAAAATAATGTTCAAACAACACAATTCAACAAGATATTTTAGAATGAACCATTAGGTAAGTAAGACCTATGAGAATAAAGATATTTATTAAAATATACAAAACTATAACACAGAACTATATAATTGTACCTATACTAACAGATTGTACTGAATCAGTGGAAAAATCAAAAAAGGAAAAATGTGGATGTAACTATTCATCTCTGTACTGCTGTGTCTCTGGTCAAATGGAGGATCTGCTAGATTTCCAGGAGTTTGAGAGACCTTCTCCAGTGTTTACCACTAGGTGTCACTAGATTAAATCTAATTTATTTAGTGGGGCCAGAATAGAAACGTCTAGTTTAGTCATTGTGTCTAATTGACTCCATGCTAGTTAATGCATTCTCATTCATAACTGTGCATTGGTCACATTACACTCAGTGGGACATGGCTTGAGGTCATGCTTGCCTAGGTGGAGTAACTAGCCACATAGTGATGTAAATTACACGCCTACCCACAAAGACATGTTGCGATGTGAACAGTTACACAGAAATGGCACACCTTCTCTCATTTCCACAGGTCATGGCACATAGTAGCATGAAAACACCAAGAAACACACAGCTGAGGTGTCTGGTAACGCAACATGAAGCCAATTAGATGGCAAGTTTTGCATGTGGATCCCCTCTTTCCATCTGACCTCGGTTTGAATTAGAGACTCGTGGCATGGTGACGTAAACGAAGAGAAAGAGTTGTGGGAGCAAAGTAGTGGAAAATAGGTAAAAACATGAGGAAAGAGGGATGACAGATAATGCAACAACACCGCTAAATGAGAGGGGATGGAACGAAAGCAAAAGACAAGTGGATTACAATTCGGCTGTTTATCATATAAATGAGGGGCTGTGTTCATCTGAGCCAAGGGATGACAATCAATCGTTTGGCATGCAGATCTGTCTCCTTTTCCTCACAAAAGACAACCATCCACATAATGTCACTGTGTGTCACATGCACGTCTGCCTGCAACTATTTGCTCTGCTAATGTCCATTGTTTCATTTCATCACTTCTGACATGCTCAGCTTCAGTAAGAAGGGTTTTCTTTGCAACAATGCCCTACTCTTAAAAGCACATTTTCATTTAATTCGGATATTTTATGGATTAAGAGCTAGAACATCATCTGCAAGCTGAGTGAGAACATTGAGTCTCATTTTTAAAGCCGATGGTTGGAGGAGACACAACAAATTGACCACTTTGTCAGTGCAAAATACATTTGTTGTGCACAGAGGGCCTTTATTCCAGTGCTTAGGTCATGCCAATCAGTGTAAATTGTGTTAACACTGAGTACAGTACTTTCACATGTAACCAGGTTACCATAAAAGGTTGGTTGCTGTCCAGGAGCCATATGCTCAACAAATGTGATTTGTTTGGGGGATGATGGATCTCAGCGGTGAAGTATACAGTACGGGCACCTCTGCAAACATAATGGCTGGACACAGCATAATCACCAGTCCATTTTGCACCACTTATCTGGGTATGGGTTGCAAAAGCAGCAGGCTAAGCATAGTAGCCCAGATGTTCTCTAGCCAACAATTCCTGTGAGATCCCAGGTCATTTCCAGGCTAGATGGAATACGAATTTCCCCTATTATCATCTGGTTCTGCTGCTGGGTTCAGTGTGATGTGCTTGGAATATGTCCACAGCCAGGGGCCAGATAAAGGTGTCCTGCTTACATGCATAGACCACCTTAACTAGCTCCTATCAGTGTGAGGGGGCAACAGTTCCATGTTTAGCCTCTTCCAAGTTTCATTTTAAAAGCTCATGACCAAGAGCTTCACAGCTGTTTTGTGTTTTGTTTTTTATCTGAAGGTCCTGTGTCCATATCCAAAATTGTCAGAATTTTTGCAAAGCCACCAGTCAGAAAAAAATCTATACTAAATCTCTGTGATCTTGCTTCATTACACAGTGCCCGGACCAGTGCTTTTTGAGGAATCAGCTAAGACACATCCTGACAGACACAGCCTGATCAATAGCTATCCGCCATTCCTTTGCTCGGCAGGCAGAACTAAAGGTGGGTGGAATAGCAAGTTCCATTGTTTTGAGCCTGCACACAGACTGTCAGTATCTCTCCACATGACTTGCATCATCAAATATCCCTAAAAGAGTAAAGTTGTGTGTCCCTGTGTCTCTGATATTTATGTGGGAAAACCAGCTCCAGCTCCAGCCCCTGACCTGACAGAGCAGGCCCTCTGTTTAGCATGTTAGACCTTATTTCTGCACTCCCTGACTCGTGCAGCAAACCTCATCCTCCCAGCTCATTCCATTCATGTCTTCAGTCCTTTGTCTGCCTAAACTGCTCCAACAAACCTTTTGTCCAAACCTGCACCTTGCACCCTTTGACTCTACAGCCTTAACAATTATAAATCATCTTGAAAGTGCCACAAAGGGGATGTTATTGAAGATGAATAGAAAGCGGGTTGCTTCAGGAGTTTTCTTTAAACTCCAATAAAGCAAAGGTAGAGGGATTAGTAACAAGGGATGCTAATGATGCACAGCAGAGAAGCCCCTTCACTGTAATATGTGACCTCTACAGTACTTGATTAAGGGTGAGATTTTATTAATCCAACTCTTTAGCATAACGTGTAGGTATTAAAAGAGTTCATATCACAATCTCACAGCAGGTGTTTTAATAAAAATAGGAATGTCAGCTTTACAGCACTACTACCCCATATGATTGATGGGTGCTGTACATGTACACTCATAAATGTGTATGCTTTGACGTATACCTTCTCCAACCTCCAACACTACCACGCCCCCTTCCCATTTCCTTCAGATGCATCAACTCTCAACTCCAAAAAAAACGTTTTTTTTTTGTGACTTTGCTGTCTGCTGAATACAAAGTGAAGTGATTACATGGAGACCTCCCACTGCTCTCAGCAAACTGCTGCTTCTGTAACTCACACTGGCATGGAGGCTTGGCACCAGCTATGCCTGGGTAGAGTGCCCCCCCTGTGCTGTCATTAGCATACAGGCCATGTCTCACTAGCTGCCAACCTTTAGGCAGTGATTCCATCTTGTCGTGATACGCAGTGAGGGAGTGCAGTAAAACTGCCATGCTGCCAGGCTCTGACGGCTACAAAATTGCAAGAAGGCTGTGAAAGGGAAAAAGGAGAAAAAAAATTACAACCTGCCTGGCAGAACGTCAAGAAAGAAAGGGGACTGAACTCACAGAGGAGCTACTTCACCTTATTTTCTTCTGTTGGTGTTGTTGTTGGGAGTTATTGATGTAATTGACCAGCCTAAGGATAAGGGAAAAATCTATAGTGGAAGAAGATTTTCTTTTTCTCCAAAATGGAGGCATCAGTGAAGGCAGCCAAGTTCCACTCATGTGCTGTAGGTCATCTTATTGATTGTAAGTTAACGGTAATTGAACGAGACCGTGCTCCATTGTTAAGAAGAGACATGGCCCTGAGGTCTTTGGCTTGCTTGTCCCGCAGGTAGTCCTGCTCTGTTGGTTTATGACCATCAGGGTCACAAAAATCAGAACTTGTTTCTATCCATTGTGGACTAATAATCACCTCACTCTCTCTCTGCTGATTTCTTTTGACCCTGTGTCCTCATTTTCGTTTTCAAGAAGCAGACAATATTTAACAAACTGATCACCAGCAACCCCCATCTGAAGTCTTTAACCCTGCCTAAGGGCATGCTGTGTTACCTTCAGAAAAACAAGCTTTCTAGTCGGATAAGACTTGATCATTAAAAACACTTTCAACCTGCAATTCTTAAATGCACTAATTATGTGACCACATGTTGCGAAAGCGAAGAAATCTATGAGGATGTAGACAGCCCTGAACTTTCTACCAAAATCTTTTATCTCCAATAATTTGCATATTTTTGCATCTCTAAGACACTATAACCTTCAAGGACACTGAGCAAATGCAAAACAAAAATCGACAATCTTCCATCTTCTGAAGCACAGACACTATTTACCATATAGCAAAACAAGTGTTGCAGACAGCTATCATCTTTTGTCTTTATCATGATTTTTCTTTTATTCTATCATGTCTTCACTGGTGCTGACTTGGTGTATACGCAGAAGTTATGATTATGTACATTTTTAGGCCAAAAATTAAAACCACTATGCTATGACTCTAAGACAGTGCACATGGGAAGACAATGTTGTCTTGGTAGTAAAACCTATGGTGTGTGAAACATACTCCTCAGCCACAGAGGGTTTCACACAGGCACATCCCTTGTCATTGTGCATTCTATAGACAATTCCAAGCTGGCCTTATGTGGGAGATATCTAGGTTTATATTTTTATTCTTGGGCTCTACTAGAATATTTTTGGATGATTTACAAAAAGAAAAACTCTCTCTGGAGGCTACATAAACAAACAACAAGTTGGATTTCACTTCTTTTCCCCATTTTTCCCCATAATAGTAAATTCATACATGTTCAATTCCAAAGCCAATCTGAAATATGCAGTTGGACAACACAAAAGATAGTGAAACAATCTTAACAACAACGGATTAGCAACCATTTGTGGGGATGCACAAATAATCTGACGTCAGTTTAATAGGGTAACTTTGCAGACAGATTTGATGCTTGATAGCATGTTTTGTAAAGTTTCAGTATCCTGCTAGGAGGCTCATCTACTACACGACATGTTAAACTGACAGCTGGCCTACAGGTGAATACCACTTTGCTAACTGATAGCACTAACTTCTGTCATGCCGCAAGCTGGCATGATGCCAGTTACTGCTAGTTATTCAAAACATCACACCAATGCGTCTACACACCATCTTGTGTTTGCTTTTCAGCTGCGAAATTAGTTTGGTTGTACTGTTGGTTTGGTTTCTCACTGCAATATCTATTTTAAGCAAGGCCAAATAGACTGTTAATACTTTTTAATGCAGCTTCGCACATCTGCTCTTATTTATTTATGGAATTGTTTAGTGTAATTTTATGTGTTTTCTGAGCCCCTGACCTAAGGCAAATTTCTATCATTATGTGATAGTTAAGTTTTTTGAAATTTAAATCTGGAATAGTGTTCAGTAACAAGTAAAGTAAAAAAAACATGAAAAAAGTCAGGTTGTGGATCATGATCCTACCTGGAAAAAAATCATGATCTAATATTTTTGCAATATCACCCACCCCTACATTTTACTAATTTGAGTTTCCAGTTGCCTCATGCACAATGTATTGGTCTAGACTTTTCCTTCTGCCAGCTCCAGTCTTGTGCCAAACTTTGATCAACCATAGCTGCCATCGTGCCAAATTACCAACTTTAAAAAGATGGGGTTTGGCCTCAGTTAACCAACTGATAAAAAGGCAACTTCATTCGGTTCCCAATCCCTCTGTCAAAAGCAATTCCTGCTTCATCCCTAAATTTAGAAATGGGATGACTCACCACCTTCTTTCTGCCAACAAAAATCTGTTCACGTCTGTACACATACACACACATACAAGGACAAATTCCATCCATTGACTTTGTCCCTCTATGAAGGAGTCTCTGAGTAGCAGAGACTGAACTTCCTATTCTCCCTTTCAATAATGCAACAAGTTCTCTTAAGCCTCTACACTCTCTCTTATGAGGCACTTAGAGAAATAATCTTTTCTGGAACTGAAGCCTGTGCAGAGGAAAGGGGGAAATAATGTCTTGTAACTCATAATTATTTCCAGTCTCCATTCTCTGTCTCTGTCATTGCTTTTTTTCCCGTCTCTCTTGCCTTGAGTATCTCTTCAGGGCATGTTTTTCTTAACCTGTGTCACCATGGCTCTGCAGTCTTGTACTTTAGTTGTTATACATAATTCTGTAGGAGATTGCAGCCAGTTATTTCTAAAAAATAAGTTGAAGTGTATTTATTTCAGTGTGTGTTTATAGCGAGCATGTCTCAATGGACTTGGATGGAAATGACGAGAGAAAAATAGGTATAGCTTAACTCAATGCTCATACTACATAATATATATATATACTGTAATCCACTCAATGATATAAAGATGACAGGACAGGACAAATAATTGCATGCTAAAGACACAATCCTACCCAGTCTACTTTATCCATGTCAGATTGGCTTTTTTTATAAGCAACATCAAGTCTGCATAATGATGTCATAAATGGTGGAGTGATATTTGTGTAGAGTTTGACACTAGAAGGTCGTTTTCATTTCATTTGCTGAAGTTTCTCTGTGCTCGCATACAATCTGAGCTTAAAATGTCTGTATGATCATAATTTGTGATATCACAACTAGTTTGGAAGCCAAGTGCGGTCCAGTATGTAACTTACAAAAGTAATGTTGAAACATGAAGCCTCAAGTAGACTGTGAAGAGTTTTTAACAAGTTTATTGAGCTCAGAAAAAAAACACCATCCACCATATTTTAAAAACATATCAAACACACATTTTTTGGTCAAAACAAAGTGTTTCTTGAAACATGTCTGGAGGGAATGTATAATCTATATTTCATGGCTCAAAACAAACAAATAGAACTTAAAGAATAGCAAAATATAGTATTAAATGCATTATTCATGTTTGTAACACTATTTATATGGATGGTTGGGTATCTCCAAAACTTGAGTGTAGAAGTGTTGACAGATTTTCTGACTTGAGAATAATTAATTTCTTTACCAGTTTGGCTTTCACTTGTTCCCAGGGACACAGAGACAAGTTTTTCATGGCCCATTGGCCTGATCTAATTTGGTGGAAGAGAACACTCTATGTCTAAATTTGTCACTGCGGCCACCAAGGTTGGCACCAAAGGATGGATCACTGAGCAGCGCCCCTGTCTCCCATATCAATTTCAAACCAAAGCCTAAAAATACACCCAATTATACAGAGAAGAAGAAAGTGGCTATTGTCAGTTTCTATATGTTCTGACCCCAAGATGTCACCTGGATGAGATTGTGTTGAATATAGAATGTCCTAGACTGCTGACACACGTGGGAAAACACTTGATTAAATGTCAAATTCTAAACCGCATGTCTCATGTGTTGCATAATTCACAAAAGAATGCAGCGCGTGAGAATTGTCATTAGAGCTTAAACAAGCAATCAATTATCCTTTAGCCTGTTTTTCTCCCAGTCCACCACTATTAAATCAACTAGGAGCCTTGGGATTCCTACAGAATCACTGACACTTCCTGCTCGCCACGAGACAGTGCAAGCTGCGTACCAAATACCAATGGATGATCTAGCCTCTCTTCTGTTAACTGACAGACTTTCAGGGCTGTCAAATCCACCCGCTAATCAGCTAATAACACCAACAATTGGTAATTAGGCATCCCCAGAGTAAGCAATTAATTATTGGTTCACAACGTGCCTTCCCCCCGCTAATAGTTGGGTAGAAAGACTGCTTGATGTTATGTTTAATAGTCATAAACTTTTATTGCCTCTCAAACACAAAGAGTCAATTACGTAGGCGAGGGAAGATGCCTGCTATAGGCCCTGCTGGGGAGAGAGGTTGATTAAGGGTGGTAAAGGCCCTGTGGCTTTAACGGGATGGATGGAGAGTAAATAAATGGAGAGAGATAATTAAGGATTGGCAGAAAACAACACACTTTAGTTTCTCTCCTACTGATTCCAGGAATTACATTCTCTTTTCTCTCATTCATCAGTGGCTGTTTATAATAGTCTGCAACACATGAACTTATTTAGGGCATGTGCACATTTTAGAAAAACTGCAATATTAAATCAATGAATCATTCAACTTCGACAGAAAATGTATTGTAAAGTATTTTCATAATTAATAAGAAATATTAATAATCATCAGTTGATCATTTAAATGTGAATATTTGCAGCAAATGGAATATCTTCAAATTGAGACTGTTAAGTGGACAAAATAAGTAATTTGAGGATGTCATCTCAGAGATTTTTCACTCCATTTTATACACCAAAGGCCTAATCAGTTCATTAAATGTACTGATCACTAACCATCTCAACTACAATCTCAATCAATCAATCTTACTTTATCACCCAAATGTGACCATTTTTATTTTAATTTCTCATTGTGAAAACGCTGATGTCAACCACATCCTACAGTTGTCAGCTATACCACATATGACCTTTTGAAAAGCATCTATAGTGTTTGTTTGACTTGTGTAGCCTGACATGTTATTACATCAATGGAGGTGTTTGCTTCTGGGTAAATATTTACTGGCTAAAATGAAAGAACTGAAGAACTGAATAAAGAACACCTTTATTGACAGTGGACAGACAGGAAATCATGGGAGAGAGAGGGGGGTGTGTCCTCTGGTCGGGACTCAAACTGTGGTCCGCTGTGTACCTGGCATGCGCTCTAACCACTCAACCACATGCGCGCCATAATTCTGAGTTATTATGCAGCACCACTATTGTCTTGTGAATCCTGCTCTTCTTGGTATCTCTGTTTCTTCAAATTCTGACTCTATTCTGAAGTTTTAACTATCTTATTAAACACCTTGCAATTCCGGCTCTTCAAAAACAAAGCAAAAAGAGTTAAAACCAAACTGATAAATCTCAGGTCTCCACCCCACCTGCCTCACTGCATAGACTGCCACTGCTAAGTATACCCTCCCACAATGTTATAGAACAGAGGTCTTCAACAGGGGGTCCACGGAGGTACTGCAAGGGGGTCGCGAAAGTTTTGGTTGATTAGACATTTTTTTTATACTCCCCCTCGCAATTTTTTCCACAAATTGAAATGTCTTTAAATACACATTAACATGAATCCAACACACTGTAGTGAACAGATAAATGGAGGCAGAAGATGTCTTTCAGTCAGCAATACACACATTCAGGGACACACAGGAGCGACACACAAGACCCCTGGTTTCCACAGAACAAAACAACACAACAAGGGCATTTGCATTTAAAAGCTTGGAGCTGTATGAAACAAAAAATTAAAAATTCGCTTTAAAATCCTTTAATTAATTATTTTTTGTTTTAATTTGAATTTCAGATTGTTGACACTTAAACAAATTAAGTGGAAGCTATTACAGAATCAGTTTGATACCAACCTTTTGATCTAGCACAGGGATGCATGACAAACACTTAATGAATATTTTACTCAGTATTCATCATGAAACCTGCATATTATTGCTAAATTGCAGTAGCCTACAACAAACAACAAACACAAAGACACACACCTGACCTGTGTGTATCACGGGTCAACATCCCCTGTTGCAGCTTGCTCTCTGGTCTGAAGCAGATGAAAGCATTGGAAAAGGGGGACTTCTGGAGTGTTGCTGCACTCCTCAGCACCATTAGTGGTGCATGGCTTTGCTGTGGCTCTCCCCTGCTCACAGTGAGTTATCCGCCTCCTCCATCACCCCCCTGTCTCAGCAGCCTTAATGTGGTCTGGGCTTGTTGTGGCATGGAGCACACTGGCCTGCCTGGTCAGCCATTAATACTGACCTATTTCCAGGCAGCTCTCCAGAATTAAGAGGTGGAAAAGCATGTGGAGAACTCTTTTCAAAATGATTCTTGCTCTCATTTATATGTGTTTTCTTGTAGCTGCAACATAATCCGTTTTCGTCGTGTTAAATTTCCAGAGAGTATTTGACAGATTTCTGCTTTAAAGTCAACACTACAGGTGTATGCTGATGCAAATGCATGTGTGTATCTGTCTGTGTTTAGTTAGAGTTTTCTCTCACTGCACTTACCTTCAAAACATTCTTTCCTGCTACAGTAGCAGTCTGCAGGCTGTAGAAACTATTCTACAGATTAGACCTGTGAGTTTCATAATGCTATTGCTGCCTTCAGCCTTCTTCTTTTTTTCCCACCCCCCTCCCTTAGCAAAGGTGTTACTTGAGCTTTTTCTTACTTTTATTGCAGGGTGTTACTTGCAGCATTGCATCAAAGTTCATCTAATGTGTTGTCCCAATATCCTCCCCTGTAGCCGTCGGTCAATCATTGGGGAAATGTTTCAGAAGAGCTCTAAACATGAGAGAGGAAACGAGCTGAGACTGATGTGCCCAAAAACACACCACCGTAGGTGACGGAGGCAAACGAGACAAAGGCAGAAATCAGGTAGAAAGGATGAGAGAGAGCAGAAACCGAGACAGAGAGAAAGGGAGGAGCGGGCAGGTGAGCTATGTGTTTGCTGACCTTCCCCCCTCTCTCGCTGTCAGAATAAAATAAGCCTCTGCCCCTCTAGCTGGATCAGACTGCCAGTCCATCAGCTGTCCCATTAACATGTCAGAACAAACAAACTAAACAAAACAAAAAAAAAAACACACAAAGGGCCAGCGAGCAAGAGGACGGATGGATGGATGCCTTAGCTTAGAGGAGGACTGGCTGTGTGGCTGTGTAGTGAGAGATGTACTGCTGAGCATTGTGGATCTGTCATCAGTCATTTCTCTCTGTCTCGCTTTCTTTTTTTTCCGCTTTCCGTCCACATCGCTCTGTAAACAATGGCACACAGAGCACAGCCATGCACTAGCACCCACAAGCCGAGCACCGAAAGGATCTATCCACACGCTCAGAATATTATTCAAGATTTGTGAAGAAGTGTCTCCCGAAATATTATTAGAATCGTGCGTCTTGTAGTCAGCACAACATTGAAGTGGGTCACATTTGGTATGATCTTATAAGCAGCCCTAAATTATGCTCTAGCACCCCCCCCTCCCCCCCTCCATCTCATCTGCAGTTCACAAGGTGCAGAAGAAGACAGAGGGAGGGAACTGGAGCTGGATGACTGAGGCACTGCAAGCCAGGATGCAGATTGTCTATTTGTTTATATGTTTGGACTTTTAATCTTGTCAAGTGGGTTATAGAGCACAGCTGTCGGTATACAAAACCAGTGGGGTGGCTGATCTAATACATTGAGCTCTTTTTACCTCCCCGCATGCCCCCCCAAATCTTTTCCTTCTGTCTCCATGGCTCTGTCTGTGGCACAGATGGATCTACAGTGGCTCCTGGTGGAACTCTGAGGTACTGTACAGAAAGGCTCAGAGACGCAGTGGATGTATGAAATCCTTGACCTAGTTCTCCTGTTTGTGTACATTGCATGTCTCTTGTTAATCAAATCAAGGGGACTAGTGCAGCCTTCTCGGTTTGACAGATTAGCCCAGATCCATCGATTCTGAATAAGAGAATGTAGCAGGCAGGCTGGCACTGAACACAGCTGCTTTCATGCATTGTGGTAAATGGGTGAGGGTTATGTCATTTGAGAAAAACTCATGCCACGCCGTAGATGCCTTATGTGGAAAAAGAGATTTTTAAAAAATCTATCCTGACAGATTTTTTCTTGTAGGCAGGGCTGTTTGAAAAAATACTGTAGACACCAAGTTTTCTAGTGTTCAATTCATTCTCCTGGGGCCGGCTGTGGGAGATGTATTGTTCGTATAATAAGTCCATGGTGAATGCAATCCTGCTGAGAGATTTCTTTTACTCACATACAGTATTGATTAACTCAGTATATGAGCAAAATTAGATCCTTCAAGGCATGAAGTAAGTGAAGCTTTTGGTACTTTCTGGGCAGCGAGGGCACAGCAAGGCATGTGTTTCTGGAACTCAGAAGCAGTTCAACTTTTCATTTTCTCATTTTGCCTCTATCTGTGTTGGCCAGAGGTGATCTTTGGAGTTTTACACTGCCTTGTGGAAGGTAGAAATCACATAGTCAGAGAATGATTTAACCTGACTAACGTAAAGTCTTTTTGTATGTATTTAGTATTTGGCCCAGTGTTTGTACCCAGGTTTTACCAGCGCCTCACTTGTCTCATCTTACCTTTGCATGCAAATTTGTCCATATTGTTTTTCCTCAAATCTTCAAGTTTAGCTTTTTTTACATCCAACTTTGAAATGCGTGTCTATTCCTTTGGCATCAGAATGTGTATTATTCACAGTAAGGATTTAAAAACTTCTCATCTCAGTCTATCACGCCGCTTATGTTAATGAATCATACAGTATGAGCAGCTATATAATGAAACGCAACTCTCCAGAGGCAAACCCATTTGTCAGAACATCTTTCTGACCCAAAGATGCAACATAAACCAAATATTTATGTCATACAATACAAAAAGTATACATTAATAAATAAAAACTTGAAATGTAATTTCAGAATGGCGAAGATAAAACACCCTCCCGAACCGGCATTGGGAGGGGTCAAGGCAGTGCCACGCATGGCAGGGAGGTTGATGAAGGGCCCGCGGCTCTCTGACAACTTATTTTCAGTGGGTTTATCCGTCAACCATGTTGATTCCATTAGCTGGAACTTGACAGCGAGTGGCTGTGCTCCAAGCTCTATCAGTCTCACATCAGAAGCTGGTGAGAGAAAGAGAGATGGAAAAATAGGGAGAAAGAGACAGAGAGAGGTAAATAACGGCCGACCCTTTTGCTGTATGAGTCCTCTTCTTTACAACACCGCTCCCCGTCTTGATGAACACTTACACACACATACACACACACACTACAAGTGACTTTCAAAATGGCATGATATCACATGGCAAGGGAATCAACAACATGCATAAACGATCATAGGATTCATAGCCTAATCATCTTGGGGTGAAATTTCACTCATGAATATTGTGACCATGACAGTTGAAATGAAGTTGACAAGGGTGATGACAGCGACCATTATGGCAGCATTAGAGACCAGCGGCATTATTCTGGCCCTGCTTGAAGTGGGTCAAAGCCTTAATGCCTTCTTTGTGAATGTGACAAAGTGTAAAGCGACTGCTGCTGCCGCCTTGTTATACCCTTTTCCCACGCATAGCCACATAAATCTCCCCCTCATTTACTGCTCACACGATTGAAATTCAATTCCCCGGAAACTGGTTCTAAAAAGACAGTTGAGGTCCGGCAAGTTATCGGTTTAGGCAATACCTACTCCCATTTAGGCTGGGCTGAATTAGATCTCGGGAGAAGGGAATGGGGTCAGACTGCCATATTTCATCTTTAAACCAAAGCTCATATTTTTGTCTGAGCTTCCTCACTGCCCTGCTGTCTTCACAGAGGCATTTGGCACTTGAATTTACTCCCAAGTCCAAAATTACCTTCCTTCTGTGTCGCCTCCTTTCCCTGCACTCAGTCCATCAGCTACGACTTGTTATTACAATTTCCCCTCAAAATGTGCCAGGGAGGGATCTATCCGATGTAATGATGATGGAAGTCACACTAAACAGGCCGGCAGTGTCTGTCACGCGCAGAGGGGCAGCTTTAACTATGGATACGGAGCAAAATGACTAAGAGGAATGAAACATTACTCATTTGGGGGGTAATGAATTTGAACATGATTAAAAGTCCTTTATTCTGTCGAGCTCACACCCAAACAATTCAAGCTTGCAGGAACTGGCTCAAAGTCAGGGTTTGACAGAACAATTTGTATGATGCCTGAGAACTCATTAGCTTGAGAAAGCTAATTAAAGCTTTCTGAATGGTTCCTTGACCTGTGAAATCTGCAGGCCAGGCAACCGTGAGAGAAGACAGAACAAAGTAGAAATCTTGATTAAAACTCAATAGGAACTCACTACTGGAATTGATTGTTTAAGCTCAGTCCAAGTCATGTGGGTGGAGGAGACATTGTAAGCTCTAATTGTAGTTTGAGAAGTGGCTGTTGAGAGCAGATGGACAAAAAACACATGTTACACACATGAGCTCTACCTAATCAATTAGTGAAGATTAGTGTAGAAGAAAAGTGGCTGGCATGTAAATAACACCTATTTGATTAAAAGTCTTAGCAGTACTCAAGGCACTCAGATGTGTGATCTGTAAAATGCTCCTCTTAGCTGCATTGTTGCACTCCGCTGAAGGTGTATCCGTGATTGAATATATTTAAAAAGTCACTAGAAGGGTCAGATACTCTCCAAGCTGATGTGTCATGAGAATTTCATTTTATAGAGTTCAGTTCAAGGTAAATCTTTCTAGAGTGAGAGACAGATGATGTTTTATTCAGAGATTCCCAGCTCTGACATTTTAAAAAACAGAGGAAACTGCAGATGTATGAAGCAGCATAAATGCATTGATGGACTGTCCCAGGATGTCCATACTTTCAATTACTGCATGACAATTCAGCTTGAGACATGAGACCGGCAAGAATGACTAGAAAAGGCAAGCCCTGGTAAAAATCTACTTGACCTTGGCTAAAGAGGTAGAAAGGAGGGCTACAGGGAGTGAAGAACAAGAAATTTTTAAAAAATGTTTTTTTTTTTTTCAAAGTGTGAATCCCACAGGTGTTCCTCTTGTCTGACCTCGATAAAATGAAAGAAAATGTGCTAAACTCATCTCAGTCCCTGCAGGAAATTCAATTCAGAGACAGAGAGCAGAAGGGGGAAACGAGGTTAGCGCCCTCCGTGGAATTAGAGGCAGTGTTCCCCTGACTGAAGGCTTTAGAAGACGCACGCGTTCACACATGGGATTGGCAAAAAACGGGATCATGATCTGAGATACTGTGATGCATAAAAGATATCATCGGCTGCTGTGTGGTATCATTTCAATTTACGCAAATGGTCTTAGTTTCAGGACTTTGTTTTCACGTGGGCCGAGTAAGAGTTAAGTTGGAGTTAAAACATGCCAGGTACAAGGTATGCTTTTTATTCTGGACTGAATACATAACGCTTTGGTCCAGAATAATCAATCATTTTGTCGAAAAGTTCCAGGGGCCAGTTGAACTAAACAGATTTTCCAAGTTTGAGTTAAGGTTTCCTTAAAATGTTCTCTGAAGGGTTTCTCCTTGTCTTGCTCATATACTTAAAGTTTGTTAAACCGTTGTACCAAATACCTTAGCAACCAAAGTAAGATGTTTTACAGTACTTCTGGGCTAACCCGAGAACAATATTCCTGCAACCAAGAGAACCCAATGAATATGGTTAATATAGATTTGACCAGCAATCAAGTCACGATTTGTCTGACCATCTAGAGTTGGATCACTCTACTTTCCATGGTTCATGCTCTTCCAGCTGTATTTTTATTAACGATTGTGCCGAGAAAGCAGGTTATGTCATAATAATGCAGTAAATGTTTTTCTTTAACTAAGGAAGGGATTCTGTGCAACACCCTTAAGTAAGTCCCTTAGCCAAGGACAAATGAAACCTAAAGTGTCATACTTAAGGGGAAAGCTGAAGGTGGAAACACCTTCAGCTTTTTTTCTCAAAAAAGTTCTCAGTCCCTGGGGAAAGTGTCTTTGGTCGAAATGTGGCTTTTGTATGTTATAGTTGTTGACTGTAAAATCCAAAGAGTGAAGGATGGAAACAGATGGAAGATTTCATAATCTGGAGAGTCAGGGAGGCCATGTTGAATATGTTACTTTTTTGCGTACTCAGCCCTCTTTTATTCAATTGTCACATCTTTTTCATCTTTTCATATCATATTTATACTGTTGTTCTCATGTCTCCTCCCAGTTCTCTCTCACTACACACAAACATGAGTACACACACACACTCACACTCACACTCTGTGACAAGTTCGACATGATCTTTCATTCAAGCCAGCGGCTGAGCTTAATGTGGTCTTGGGCTCCTGAGTTCCCTTTAAATGAGTTTTTCTATTATGCTTCTCTTCTGCATCCACTGCAGGGCTATTCCCTCACAGCCATGTGGTCGTGTGTGAATACAAAGCTGCCATGGGTGAATATCAATATCATATGTGTGTGTGTGAGGGAGTGTTTGTGTGAGAGTGAGTGAGAGAGAGAGAGAGAGAGAGAGAGAGAGAGAGAGAGAGAGAGAGAGAGAGAGTGAATGACAGGCTTGCATGTAAAACATACCATGCATGTTTTACTGTGCATACTTCTTCTATCCAACATCCATGCATTAGGGCTGTAACACCCCCTGAAGAAGAAAGATGAATCCCCTAGAGCAGAACTTTGGCACATCTGATAGAGTCCCAAATTAAATCACGCTCATTGATCATTTTCCCTCTTTATCTTCCTTCTTTGATTGTGTGTTCTGATCTCCTCCCTGTTTCCCTGCTCATTAGCATCCCTGCAACAGCAACTGATTCCTCCAACTCTGCTCACACTGCTCATCACCCTAGCATTGATCATAGGTCTATATTCCATTTACAAATAAAGAGACTCACAGGCATTATCATATGTGCATATCGACTCATATCTCAGGCTGACAAGCACATGCACGCCATACAACCCAGACTATGTTCCCTTCTGCTGTTGAGGAATGTTAATGAACCCAGTCCTTAAAATACAACAGCTCACATGGTGGCATCTAAAACTTCTTCCGTTAGTGTGATGTCCCATTGTTTCAGGATCAGTGACCAGACAACTGAACGGATAAGAAATGATAAGGGAACACTAATTTGTATGAGAGTCTTTTGTTTTTTAATATTGTTTTAGTGTCATCATAACATTTTGTACATCTTACCCATGTTATATACCCTATGACAATATATATTTTTATAACATAAATGTTATGGGTAGGCGTGTACATAATATTAGTCAATGTGACAATAAATTAAGAAAGATAATGAAAATATTTACAGTACAAGTTTAACTGATACAGTATGTTAAAGTAATTTTGAATTAATAGAAAACATATTTGATCCTATTTCATATTTGAAAATGTGCTTACATTTGTATTCATTTCTGTTTCTTTCCTGTCATTGAATCTGCTGTGCCAATGGGCACCTCAGCAGATTGTTTAATATATTCTGAAAACAGCAGTAATCTCTATAAGGCATAGAGGGCTGATGCTGGAAAGCTTTTCAGCATGACAAATATTCTGTATGAGGGCAAATCATTTATACAGGAGCAAGCTGTTTCACAAATCAAACTCATAGTATTGAGGAGTGCTGAAATGTGTCATTAAAGATAAATTTCAAGTCCATAAGCCTATATCTGGCAGGATTTTCTCTGATCATTATCATCTTACAATCTCCCTTATGGTATTTTATGTTTTTTTTATGCAATCACAGACAGAGTGACACAAACGGAATGAGTAAGTAGAAGGAGACTGTGTTGATATGGGTGTATCTATGTGTACACGCATGCACACCACAGAGCGTTACAGAAGGGTAAAAAGATATGCCAAGTGTGGAATAATGGTTTGGCATGTGTGAAAATGAACACAGTGATTGGGATTAATGACCTTATGGGAGCCTAAAGTGGGCATAATGAGCTGGAAAAGGCATATTCTAGATAAACCCGCTGGAATGGTAATGGAACAAACTGCTGGAGTCAGGGCCCAGTGTTGAGAGATATCGACGCTAGATTTAGACCTGATGGATTTCATTTCTGCGCACCTAAGGGTGATGAAGCTCTCTGATACTGTATCACAGCCAACTTTCTTTCTCTTGTGTAGCTCAACTATTCTGGAAGTAAGAAATATTTTATTAATCCCAAGGGAAATTTAAGTGTCACAACAGCACCATAAATAGTTAAATAGTAAAACAGAAAAGGTTGTTATTATATATTGTGCATTATGTTGTTGGATATCAATCATAAATAGTGTTTTATATGGACTATTAATGGAACGTTCTACTCACCAAGCTCTACACATTAGCCTAGAGTGAATGCCCTTTTTGCATTAAGAATTTATTAGTTGCATTATGTTCATATATAAGATGGACAACAACATTCATACTGAATGTATCTGCAATCTGTATCTGTTCATCGTGCAACTAATGAATGATTAGGGTTTTAATGTGGAAAATCAAAGCACTAGGTTTAAGTCTTATGGAGTGTTTCACCACTCATAGTGATACAGAGCAATGTTGTTGGGAAGTTGGTTCTCATTTTATCTCTATCCTGTGCATACATTCAATGCCACCTGATGCTCATTCTTCTCATTCTAGCCAATTGATTGACTGTTGGCAAAGTAAAGTGTAGCAATGCACCAACAAAGGCGAGGAAGAGGAAGACTGTGCAGATATGAACAAACAATGTAACCAATTAAAACACACACACACACGCACACAAAAAGTTTCATGTGCAGGGAAATACATTTAACCTGTTTTCCAGACCTTTATTTGTTTACAAGAAAACTCCAAAGGGTATCTTAAAGGTAAATGAGAGATTTATATATTGGTAACTTAAGCCTAAAAACACAGAGGACACAAGAGGCAACCAGTGCCCTGTGCTTTCTTGACCTCCTTCCTATAAATTATGTACAAGGACTTCACACTTTCAGGATTGTAAATTAGTAGAATATAGATGTTTTTACTGTTTAATTTAGTATGGGCCTGCAACCCTACAGCTATAAATACACAATAGTTTTTATACTTGGCATTGTGCTTTGTAATTCTGTCCAACTTTGTTTGACAAATAAGATTTAAAAACTTGTCCACTTGAAATCATCTTCTGCAGCTGTCCCTTGGCCTGTTTCCACTGTTTTTCCTGAGTTTGGCCCTCTCTTTGAGGCGTCTTCTCTGGTTTGTGCTGCAGGCTCTTGGGACAGATGTCTCTGGTTGTCACTCACTATGGAGCTTCAGTGTAGGTTGAGAGAGCTGGAGGAGAAAACAGCATGGTGAGTACAGTAAGTGAAGGGTGTAAAACTGGCCCTCTGGTGGGATCACCTGTTCCGAATGGAGTGGTAGGGGCTAAAGGAGAAAGGAGAGGATGGGTGGAGTGAAATGAAGGGTGAGGAGGATGAAATGAAGCGAGGAGACAAGCTTTTCAGTGAACATGTGTAATGCACAGCTGCTGTCTTAGTGTCTGCCAGTGATGCTTCAGGCCTCCACTGTGGACATACTGCCGTCCAGAGGGGGTCAGGGGAGGCATGTAGGGAAGGAAGGCAATCATAAGAGCATAATAAGACTACAGGGTGGTGGAAGAATTGAAGAAAAGTGAGGAGAAAGACATTAGGAACACAAAAAATATCCTATACTGTACACAATTTCTGTTCCCATGCAATCTTTGTTTCACATTCTGAAATCACACATATTCTATCAGTCCCACCAGAATAATAGTCTATGATAACTTTTCCTCTTTGACGTCTGTCAGAAGTATGGTTCCACGGGGACGAGGCCAATGAATTTATGGGGCCAGGTTAGTGAGTGGTAAAGGAGATGACTCTGGGAAAGAGTGGAAGGCTGTTTAGGTAGAGCTTCAGTTGCTCTCCCAAAGGTCCTCTTGATCATCACACTTACCCCCTGGAGACTATGACTCAGTTCAGTGCTCCCCTGCTCCCGTCACATGCTCATCTTGTCACCGAGAGAGATGTCGGCACTGGGGAAGAGCGCGCGCACACACACACACACACATACACACACCTACACAGTTTTTGCTGCTTATATGTGATTTTCCTTGACATCTGTGTATGTTCTCATCACTCTCGTGTTTGTGTCATGTTAGTAAATGACTTGAGTGCGTGTGTAAGCGTGTGCAAGCGTGTGCATGTGAGTAGTTATGTGTTTATGTGCCATATGTCTTACAATGTTT